>NC_084555.2:48507500-48590000 GCF_033978685.3 Nerophis lumbriciformis | reverse complement strand
AAAGTGATACTGTGCAAGATCATAAAGTGATAATGTGCAATATCATAAAGTGATACTGTGCAAGATCATAAAGTGATACTGTGCAAGATCATAAAATGATACTGTGCAACATCATAAAGTGATACTGTGCAAGATCATAAAGTGATACTGTACAAGATCATAAAGTGATACTGTACAAGATCAAAAAGTGATACAGTATGACATCATAACGTGATACTGTGCAAGATCATAAAGTGATACTGTGCAACATCATAAAGTGATACTGCACAAAATCATAAAGTGATACTGTGCAAGATCATAAAGTGATACTGTGCAAGATCATAAAGTTATACTGTGCAAGATCATTAAGTGATACTGTGCAACATCATAAAGTGATACTGCACAAAATCATAAAGTGATACTGTGCAAGATCATACAGTGATACTGTGCAAGATCATAAAGTTATACTGTGCAAGATCATTAAGTGATACTGCAACATCATAAAGTGATACTGTGCAACATCATAAAGTGATATTGTGCAACATCATAAAGTGATACTGTGCAAGACCATAAAGTGATACTGTGCAAGATCATAAAGTGATACTGTACAATATCATAAAGTGATAGTGTGCAACATCATAAAGTGATACTGTGCGAGATAAGAAAGTGATACTGTGCAAGATCATAAAGTGATACTGTGCAAGATCATAAAGTGATACTGTGCAACATCATAAAGTGATACTGTGCAAGATCATAAAGTGATACTGCGCAACATCATAAAGTGATACTGTACAAGATCATAAAGTGATACTGTACAAGATCAAAAAGTGATACAGTATGACATCATAACGTGATACTGTGCAAGATCATAAAGTGATACTGTGCAACATCATAAAGTGATACTGCACAAAATCATAAAGTGATACTGTGCAAGATCATAAAGTGATACTGTGCAAGATCATAAAGTTATACTGTGCAAGATCATTAAGTGATACTGTGCAACATCATAAAGTGATACTGTGCAAGATCATAAAGTGATACTGTGCAAGATCATAAAGTGATATTGTGCAAGATCATAGTGATACTGTGCAACATCATAAAGTGATACTGTAAAAGATCATAAAGTGATACTGTGCAACATCATAAAGTGATACTGTGCAATATCATAAAGTGATACTGTGCAAGATCATAAAGTGATACTGTACAGCATCATAAAGTGATACTGTGCAAGATCATAAAGTGATACTGTACAAGATCATAAAGTGATACTGTGCAAGATCATAAAGTGATACTGTACAACATCATAAAGTGATACTGTGCAAGATCATAAAGTGATACTGTACAACATCATAAAGTGATACTGTGCAAGATCATAAAGTGACACTGTGCAAGATCATAAAGTGATACTGTGCAAGATCATAAAGTGATACTGTGCAAGATCATAAAGTGATACTGTACAACATCATAAAGTGACACTGTGCAAGATCATAAAGTGATACTGTGCAACATCATAAAGTGATACTGTGATGATGAGTGGGTGTGACAGTGGAGCTCTCAGTGTGACGTGTGAGGTGTTGATTGTCTTGCAGAGTGAGGTGTTGTTGATGTTGTTGTTGTTGTGGAGAGACAAAGTAAACGTATTGGTGTGCACTCAGCTTGCAGGCTGGCTTCACCTCAAATGACTTTGACTGACATGAACCTTCTACAGTCACATCTGTGTTGGACACCACATGTCTGTGCAGGTAGACACCACATGTCTGTGCAGGTAGACACCACATGTCTGTGCAGATAGACACCACACATGTCTGTTGTGGCCTCCTTATATACCTTATACACCTTATATACCTTATACACCTTATATACCTTACATACCTTATTCACATTATACACCTTATACGCCTTATATACCTTATATACTAGGGGTGTGGGGGAAAATAGATTCAAATTCGAATCGCGATTCTCACTTTGTGCGATTCAGAATCGATTCTCTTTTTTTAAATCGATTTTTTTTTTTTTATTCAAAAATTATTATTATTATTATTTTTTTTTTTAATTAATCAATCCAACCAAAGCAATACCATAACAATGCAATCCAATTCCAAAGCCAAACCCGACCCAGCAACACTCAGAACTGCAATAAACAGAGCAATTGAGAGGAGACACAAACACGACACAGAACAAACCAAAAGTAGTGAAACAAAAATGAATATTATCAACAACAGTATCAATATTAGTTACAATTTCAACATAGCAGTGATTAAAAATCCCTCATTGACATTATCATTAGACATTTATAAAAAAAAAAAAAAAAGAACAATAGTGTCACAGTGGCTTACACTTGCATTACATCTCATAAGCTTGACAACACACTGTGTCCAATATTTACACAAAGATAAAATAAGTCATATTTTTGGTTCATTTAATAGTTAAAACAAATTTACATTATTGCAATCAGTTGATAAAACATTGTCCTTTACAATTATAAAAGCTTTTTACAAAAATCTACTACTCATACATCCGTTGTCTACCGCTTGTCCACATCTCTTCGCCTTCTCCTGGCGGGTGTTGTTGAGTTTATGTCTTGTGCAAATGTGCACATTTTTTATCAATATATTATTTATAAATTACAAAAAAAATAAAAAATAAATGTTAAAAATAAAAAATTATATATATATATATATTTAAAATAGAAAAAAGACAAGGTTTATGACACACATCTTTGTGGCCCCCATAAACACACACAGCTTTACAGCAAATACAACTCTAATACAAATATAATATAATATAAAATACATTTAATATAAATATAATATAAATATCTAACACTGTCTGCAGGACATTTGTGTAAACAAGGCAGCTGTGTGGAAAAAGAACATTTACTGGCATCAATTACAAAATGGCATGTGTGTGTGTGTGTGTGTGTGTGTGTGTGTGTGTGTGTGTGTGTGTGTGTGTGTGTGTGTGTGTGTGTGCCAACCAACACACCGTGGTCATGCATGTTAGTTTTTCAGGGCAGAACATTCCATCTCCTGGTGATTATTCGATGTTGTGTTGGTCCTCAGGACACGATTGAATGGATGACATGTCGTCCAACGCTGACGTTCTTCTCACTAATTGAGTGGTGTGTGTGTGTGTGTGTGTGTGTGTGTGTGTGTGTGTGTGTGTGTGTGTGTGTGTGTGTGTGTGTGTGTGTGTGTGTGTGTGTGTGTGTGTGTGTGTGTGTGTGTGTGTGTGTGTGTGTGTGTGCGCGCTGCCCTCGGCTCGCATCACCACGCCGTGGAAATAGACTGCATCATCTAGTGAGCTGTCTGCAGCATCATACTCCCGTCTCCTAGCAACCATGTAGAAGGAGGGCTCACTCAGGCAACGGTGCACTTGTGTGTGTGTGTGTGTGTGTGTGTGTGTGTGTGTGTGTGTGTGTGTGTGTGTGTGTGTGTGTGTGTGTGTGTGTGTGTGTGTGTGTGTGTGTGTGTGTGTGTGTGTGTGTGCTACCTTGCTGAGGTAATGGATGAGTGTTGTAGGAATGAGTGTGTTGGTTCAGTCCTGCAGGGAGCTTCAATATCAACTAGACTTGTACTACTCATTACCACAAAGGAACTTAGAAGATATATTTTTGGTTCACCTCCATGATAATAATTGTACTCGTTACACAGTACCACCATAATGACTACATTAAATACAATAGTGTAGTAGACCTAAGTATTCATTAAGTACCACCATAATTACATTAAATACAGTAGTGTAGTAGACCTAAGTATTCATTAAGTACCACCATAATGACTACATTAAATACAGTAGTGTAGTAGACCTAAGTATTCATTAAGTACCACCATAATGACAACATTAAATACAGTAGTGTAGTAGACCTAAGTATTCATTAAGTACCACCATAATGACTACATTAAATACAGTAGTGTAGTAGACCTAAGTATTCATTAAGTACCACCATAATGACAACATTAAATTCAGTAGTGTAGTAGACCTAAGTATTCATTAAGTACCACCATAATGACTACATTAAATACAGTAGTGTAGTAGACCTAAGTATTCATTAAGTACCACCATGACGACATTAAATACAGTAGTGTAGTAGACCTAAGTATTCATTAAGTACCACCATAATGACATTAAATACAGTAGTGTAGTAGACCTAAGTATTCATTAAGTACCACCATAATGACTACATTAAATACAGTAGTGTAGTAGACCTAAGTATTCATTAAGTACCACCATAATGACTACATTAAATACAGTAGTGTAGTAGACCTAAGTATTCATTAAGTACCACCATAATGACAACATTAAATTCAGTAGTGTAGTAGACCTAAGTATTCATTAAGTACCACCATAATGACTACATTAAATACAGTAGTGTAGTAGACCCAAGTATTCATTAAGTACCACCATAATGACAACATTAAAATACAGTAGAGTAATAGACCTAAGTATTCATTAAGTACCACCATAATGACAACATTAAATACAGTAGTGTAGTAGACCTAAGTATTCATTAAGTACCAACATAATGACATTAAACACAGTAGTGTAGTAGACCTAAGTATTCATTAAGTACCACCATAATGACATTAAAATACAGTAGTGTAGTAGACCTAAGTATTCATTAAGTACCACCATAATGACAACATTAAATTCAGTAGTGTAGTAGACCTAAGTATTCCTTAAGTACCACCATAATGACTACATTAAATACAGTAGTATAGTAGACCTAAGTATTCATTAAGTACCACCATAATGACATTAAAATACAGTAGTGTAGTAGACCTAAGTATTCATTAAGTACCACCATAATGACAACATTAAATTCAGTAGTGTAGTAGACCTAAGTATTCCTTAAGTACCACCATAATGACTACATTAAATACAGTAGTATAGTAGACCTAAGTATTCATTAAGTACCACCATAATGACATTAAAATACAGTAGTGTAGTAGACCTAAGTATTCATTAAGTACCACCATAATGACTACATTAAATACAATAGTGTAGTAGACCTAAGTATTCATTAAGTACCACCATAATTACATTAAATACAGTAGTGTAGTAGACCTAAGTATTCATTAAGTACCACCATAATGACTACATTAAATACAGTAGTGTAGTAGACCTAAGTATTCATTAAGTACCACCATAATGACAACATTAAATACAGTAGTGTAGTAGACCTAAGTATTCATTAAGTACCACCATAATGACTACATTAAATACAGTAGTGTAGTAGACCTAAGTATTCATTAAGTACCACCATAATGACAACATTAAATTCAGTAGTGTAGTAGACCTAAGTATTCATTAAGTACCACCATAATGACTACATTAAATACAGTAGTGTAGTAGACCTAAGTATTCATTAAGTACCACCATGACGACATTAAATACAGTAGTGTAGTAGACCTAAGTATTCATTAAGTACCACCATAATGACATTAAATACAGTAGTGTAGTAGACCTAAGTATTCATTAAGTACCACCATAATGACTACATTAAATACAGTAGTGTAGTAGACCTAAGTATTCATTAAGTACCACCATAATGACTACATTAAATACAGTAGTGTAGTAGACCTAAGTATTCATTAAGTACCACCATAATGACAACATTAAATTCAGTAGTGTAGTAGACCTAAGTATTCATTAAGTACCACCATAATGACTACATTAAATACAGTAGTGTAGTAGACCCAAGTATTCATTAAGTACCACCATAATGACAACATTAAAATACAGTAGAGTAATAGACCTAAGTATTCATTAAGTACCACCATAATGACAACATTAAATACAGTAGTGTAGTAGACCTAAGTATTCATTAAGTACCAACATAATGACATTAAACACAGTAGTGTAGTAGACCTAAGTATTCATTAAGTACCACCATAATGACATTAAAATACAGTAGTGTAGTAGACCTAAGTATTCATTAAGTACCACCATAATGACAACATTAAATTCAGTAGTGTAGTAGACCTAAGTATTCCTTAAGTACCACCATAATGACTACATTAAATACAGTAGTATAGTAGACCTAAGTATTCATTAAGTACCACCATAATGACATTAAAATACAGTAGTGTAGTAGACCTAAGTATTCATTAAGTACCACCATAATGACAACATTAAATTCAGTAGTGTAGTAGACCTAAGTATTCCTTAAGTACCACCATAATGACTACATTAAATACAGTAGTATAGTAGACCTAAGTATTCATTAAGTACCACCATAATGACATTAAAATACAGTAGTGTAGTAGACCTAAGTATTCATTAAGTACCACCATAATGACTACATTAAATACAATAGTGTAGTAGACCTAAGTATTCATTAAGTACCACCATAATTACATTAAATACAGTAGTGTAGTAGACCTAAGTATTCATTAAGTACCACCATAATGACTACATTAAATACAGTAGTGTAGTAGACCTAAGTATTCATTAAGTACCACCATAATGACAACATTAAATACAGTAGTGTAGTAGACCTAAGTATTCATTAAGTACCACCATAATGACTACATTAAATACAGTAGTGTAGTAGACCTAAGTATTCATTAAGTACCACCATAATGACAACATTAAATTCAGTAGTGTAGTAGACCTAAGTATTCATTAAGTACCACCATAATGACTACATTAAATACAGTAGTGTAGTAGACCTAAGTATTCATTAAGTACCACCATGACGACATTAAATACAGTAGTGTAGTAGACCTAAGTATTCATTAAGTACCACCATAATGACATTAAATACAGTAGTGTAGTAGACCTAAGTATTCATTAAGTACCACCATAATGACTACATTAAATACAGTAGTGTAGTAGACCTAAGTATTCATTAAGTACCACCATAATGACTACATTAAATACAGTAGTGTAGTAGACCTAAGTATTCATTAAGTACCACCATAATGACAACATTAAATTCAGTAGTGTAGTAGACCTAAGTATTCATTAAGTACCACCATAATGACTACATTAAATACAGTAGTGTAGTAGACCCAAGTATTCATTAAGTACCACCATAATGACAACATTAAAATACAGTAGAGTAATAGACCTAAGTATTCATTAAGTACCACCATAATGACAACATTAAATACAGTAGTGTAGTAGACCTAAGTATTCATTAAGTACCAACATAATGACATTAAACACAGTAGTGTAGTAGACCTAAGTATTCATTAAGTACCACCATAATGACATTAAAATACAGTAGTGTAGTAGACCTAAGTATTCATTAAGTACCACCATAATGACAACATTAAATTCAGTAGTGTAGTAGACCTAAGTATTCCTTAAGTACCACCATAATGACTACATTAAATACAGTAGTATAGTAGACCTAAGTATTCATTAAGTACCACCATAATGACATTAAAATACAGTAGTGTAGTAGACCTAAGTATTCATTAAGTACCACCATAATGACAACATTAAATTCAGTAGTGTAGTAGACCTAAGTATTCCTTAAGTACCACCATAATGACTACATTAAATACAGTAGTATAGTAGACCTAAGTATTCATTAAGTACCACCATAATGACATTAAAATACAGTAGTGTAGTAGACCTAAGTATTCATTAAGTACCACCATAATGACAACATTAAATACAGTAGTGTAGTAGACCTAAGTATTCATTAAGTACCACCATAATGACAACATTAAATACAGTAGTGTAGTAGACCTAAGTATTCATTAAGTACCACCATAATGACATTAAAATACAGTAGTGTAGTAGACCTAAGTATTCATTAAGTACCACCATAATGACAACATTAAATACAGTAGTGTAGTAGACCTAAGTATTCATTAAGTACCACCATAATGACAACATTAAATACAGTAGTGTAGTAGACCTAAGTATTCATTAAGTACCACCATAATGACAACATTAAATACAGTAGTGTAGTAGACCTAAGTATTCTTTAAGTACCACCATAATGACATTAAACACAGTAGTGTAGTAGACCTAAGTATTTATTAAGTACCACCATAATGACTACATTAAATACAGTAGTGTAGTAGACCTAAGTATTCATTAAGTACCACCATAATGACTACATTAAATACAGAAGTGTAGTAGACCTAAGTATTCATTAAGTACCACCATAATGACTACATTAAATACAGTAGTGTAGTAGAGTAGTGTCACCACCTCTCTTTGGACTCATTGTGTTTAGTATCCTGAAAGTGTTCACTTTTGCCACATTGTGTTGTTGCAGCCTTCTTCCAAAATGGAGTAAATTCATTGTTGTCCTCAAAATTCTACACACAATTCCCCATAATGACCATGTGAAAGGTGATTTCAAACATGTTTGCAAATGTATTAAAACAAACAAAATGTCTATAAGTATTCATATCCTTTTCTTGACTTAGTTGACGCACATTTGGCAGAAATTACACCTGAAGTCTCGGGCTTTGTGCATGTTGTACTTTCTTCCCCAAGCACAATGCGCTGAACTGACGGTGTTGAATGAATCCCAGGAACACGTGTGCTACTGTGCCTAATATTGTGGCCCCTCCCCCGCCTGCTGACTCCTGTCATTTCCTGCCCTTCTTCTGCCGCCCATGAGCAAACGCTGGCAGTTTTACCATGGAAATGTTTGTGTGTGTTGCAGTGCTGAGCATAGGAGAAGGAGGCTTCTGGGAAGGCAGCGTCAAAGGGAGGACGGGATGGTTTCCTGCCGACTGTGTGGAAGAAGTTCAGATTAGGCAGTTTGACCCCCGGCTCGGTAAGATGCTTCTTTTTCACCTGACTGAGTCACCTGACTGAGTCACCTGACTGAGTTACCTCACTGAGTCGCCTGGCTGAGTCACCTGACTGAGTCACCTGAATGTGTCACCTGACTGTGTCACCTGAATGTGTCACCTGACTGTGTCACCTGAATGTGTCACCTGACTGTGTCACCTGACTGAGTCACCTGGCTGAGTCACCTGACTGAGTCGCCTGACTGAGTCACCTGGCTGAGTCACCTGACTGAGTCGCCTGACTGAGTCACCTGACTGAGTCGCCTGACTGAGTCACCTGACTGAGTCACCTTACTGAGTCACCTGAATGTGTCGCCTGACTGTGTCACCTGACTGAGTCACCTGAATGTGTCACCTGATTGTGTCACCTGACTGAGTCACCTGGCTGAGTCACCTGACTGAGTCGCCTGACTGAGTCACCTGACTGAGTCACCTTACTGAGTCACCTGAATGTGTCGCCTGACTGTGTCACCTGACTGAGTCACCTGAATGTGTCACCTGATTGTGTCACCTGACTGAGTCACCTGAATGTGTCACCTGATTGTGTCACCTGACTGAGTCACCTGACTGAGTCACCTGACTGAGTTACCTCACTGAGTCGCCTGGCTGAGTCACCTGACTGAGTCACCTGAATGTGTCACCTGACTGTGTCACCTGAATGTGTCACCTGACTGTGTCACCTGAATGTGTCACCTGACTGTGTCACCTGACTGAGTCACCTGGCTGAGTCACCTGACTGAGTCGCCTGACTGAGTCACCTGGCTGAGTCACCTGACTGAGTCGCCTGACTGAGTCACCTGACTGAGTCGCCTGACTGAGTCACCTGACTGAGTCACCTTACTGAGTCACCTGAATGTGTCGCCTGACTGTGTCACCTGACTGAGTCACCTGAATGTGTCACCTGATTGTGTCACCTGACTGAGTCACCTGGCTGAGTCACCTGACTGAGTCGCCTGACTGAGTCACCTGACTGAGTCACCTTACTGAGTCACCTGAATGTGTCGCCTGACTGTGTCACCTGACTGAGTCACCTGAATGTGTCACCTGATTGTGTCACCTGACTGAGTCACCTGAATGTGTCACCTGATTGTGTCACCTGACTGAGTCACCTGACTGAGTCACCTGAATGTGTCACCTGACTGTGTCACCTGACTGTGTCACCTGAATGAGTCACCTGACTGAGTCATCTGAATGTGTCACCTGACTGAGTCACCTGACTGAGTCACCTGAATGTGTCACCTGACTGTGTCACCTGAATGTGTCACCTGACTGTGTCACCTGACTGTGTCACCTGAATGAGTCACCTGACTGAGTCATCTGAATGTGTCACATTACACACGTTGACACACACACACTAATCAATATGTCCAAGTTGGATGACTTAACTTCCTTTCTTTCACTCATCCTTCTACTTTTATTGTGAAAAGGAGGCAGGAAATCAAAAGATGGAATGACTTTTTCTAAAAGTGCAGGAAGTTCAATGCCACTTCACATTGAAAGTTGCCCTCCGAGCTCCCATTTATCTTCGGTGAGCGCTGTGCAGGGGTGAAAAATGTCTGCTAAGAGAGTGGGGGTGAAAAAAGAGGAAAGAAGGCGGGATGAGGGGGTGAAAAATGGTGGCTGAGAGAGTGGGGGTGAAAAGAAGAGGGTGTGAGGAAGCTGGTGGAGAAGATGAGGGTGCAGAGCAAATGTATTGATGGGACTCATTAGGAGTGATGTGTTATTTAGACTCATCAAACATGGCGTCATGGCCTCAATACGTGCCTCCGGTCACGTGCTCTCGCCACCAGCCCGTACGAGGCCTTCATGGTTTGCACGTGCTAACAGAGGACCCAACTTCCTAATGACGGCTGCAAAATAGCTGCAGGCCACTCATTTTCACCGAGTTCTCGGTCAATCTCTGGGCTGCAATCTGCTGGGATCAGAGCCCGCCCTCCATCCTGCTGTCCACCAATAGGAAAGAAGCGGCCGTGCCTTCATTTTTCACCACTCTACCTGCAGCCTTCAGGAGCGTAATCATTTCTCTGGCTGATGGAAAAAGCAACTTGAACAAGCTTTCTCTTTGTGCTCATTTACTCCGTCCCCACGGCGCCACACTCCAGTGACTCACGCCGCATGAATCAGCCGCGTCAGGCCGGGTCGCCTATTTTTAGCCCGGCCATTAAGAAGTTGTGGAATGTGTCTGCACTCCCTCGGAATGCATAAACATCAGCGATGCTGCGGCAGTGTCGCAATGAGGGGGGAGGGACACAATGTTATGTACACTTGGCTGAGAGTGGCCTTTTAGGGGTGGTCCTCCAACCAGCCACCACAAGTCTCACGTTTTAGTGGTGGTCCTCCAACCAGCCACCGCAAGTCCTACGTTTTAGTGGTGGTCCTCCAACCAGCCACGGCAAGACCCACATTTGGGGGTGTTCCTTCAACCAGCCGCCGCAAGTCCCACATTTTAGTAGTGGTCCTCCAACCAGCCACCGCAAGACCCACATTTTAGTGGTGGTCCTCCAACCAGCCACCGCAAGACCCACATTTTAGCGGTGGTCCTCCAACCAGCCAACGCAAATCCCACATTTTAGTGGTGGTCCTCCAACCAGCCAACGCAAATCCCACATTTTAGTGGTGGCCCTCCAACCAGCCACCGCAAGACCCACATTTTAGTGGTGGTCCTCCAACCAGCCACCGCAAGTCCCACATTTTAGTGGTGGTCCTCCAACCAGCCACCGCAAGACCCACATTTTAGTGGTGGTCCTCCAACCAGCCACGGCAAGTCCCACATTTTAGTGGTGGTCCTCCAACCAGCCACCGCAAGACCCACATTTTAGTGGTGGTCCTCCAACCAGCCCCCGCAAGACCCACATTTTAGTGGTGATCCTCCAACCAGCCCCCGCAAGACCCACATTTTAGTGGTGGTCCTCCAACCAGCCGCCGCAAGTCCCACATTTTAGTGGTGGTTCTCCAACCATCCACCGCAAGTCCCACATTTTAGTGGTAGTCCTCCAACCAGCAACCACAAGTCCCACATTTTAGTGGTGGTCCTCCAACCAGCCACCGCAAGTCCCACATTTTAGTGGTGGTCCTCCAACCAGCCACCGCAAGACCCACATTTTAGTGGTGGTCCTCCAACCAGCCACGGCAAGTCCCACATTTTAGCGGTGGTCCTCCAACCAAGTCCCACATTTTAGTGGTGGTTGATGACTAAGTACAGTGTAATCATAATTCGCCCTGCCATTGAACATGTTGATGACTAAGTACAGTGTAATCATAATTCGCCCTGCCATTGAACATGTTGATGACTAAGTACAGTGTAATCATAATTCGCCCTGCCATTGAACATGTTGATGACTAAGTACAGTGTAATCATAATTCGCCCTGCCATTGAACATGTTGATGACTAAGTACACTGTAATCATAAGTGGCCCTGCCATTGAACATGTCGATGACTAAGTACAGTGTAAACATAAGTTGCCCTGCCATTGAACATGTTGATGACTAAGTACAGTGTAATCATAATTCGCCCTGCCATTGAACATGTTGATGACTAAGTACAGTGTAATCATGTGTGCAGAGACGCGAGAGGACCGCACCAAGCGACTGTTCAGACACTACACCGTGGGTTCCTATGACAACTTCACCTCCTACAGGTACGCTCTTTTTACCGTGCTGCAGTCTTGTATTACATCCTCCTTGCACGAGTCTGACCTGGACTTGACTGCCCCCTAAAGGCGACACGCCGCCACTGCGCTTGTTTGGCTTCAACCGACTTTGAGTGGCCTTATAAAAACAAGAAAGAACGATACTTTACGAATGTGAAATAAATGTCAAAAATCACCTTTGAATGGAAGTGTAGACTTTCAGATTTGATAAAACGTGCTATTTACTATTCAGGGTGTGTATTGTAAAAGGTGGCTGGAGTGCAGAGGTGTCACTGAGGGCCACATGGCACTTATGTTTGGCCCCTGAGGGACGATTCTAACAGTCAATACTATTATTACACCATTTTTTATGCATTTTATTAGTAGATTTTTTTAAAGTAAAATGTAAAAGAAATATATGGTAAGTTGCAATAATGTCACCTCAAAATGAAGTGTATTTTACTGTAAATGTAGTGTATATTACTGTACATGTAGTGTATATTACTGTAAATGTAGTGTATATTATTGTAAATGTAGTATATATTACTGTAAATGTAGTGTATATTACTGTACATGTAGTGTATATAACTGTACATGTAGTGTATATTACTGTACATGTAGTGTATATAACTGTAAATGTAGTGTATATTACTGTAAATGTAGTGTATATTACTGTAAATGTAGTGTATATGACTGTACATGTAGTGTATATTACTGTAAATGTAGTGTATATGATTGTACATGTAGTGTATATTACTGTAAATGTAGTATATATTACTGTACATGTAGTGTATATTACTGTAAATGTAGTGTATATGACTGTACATGTAGTGTATATTACTGTAAATATAGTATATATTACTGTACATGTAGTGTATATGAATGTACATGTAGTGTGTATTACTGTAAATGTAGTGTATATTACTGTATATGTAGTGTATAATACTGTAAATGTAGTGTATATAACTACATGTAGTGTATATTACTGTAAATGTAGTGTATATAACTGTACATGTAGTGTATATTACTGTAAATGTAGTGTATATGACTGTAAATGTAGTGTATATTACTGTACATGTAGTGTATATTACTGTAAATGGAAAAACACTCCTGATGCTTTTATGGTAAAAAGAAAAAGGCAGCTCAGTTGCCAGAATTTTACTGTAAAATGTACTTCTTTTTTTTTTACTGTAAATAAAAAAAACTGCAATTTCACAGTAAAATGTTGGCACCATGTTTGATGATTAACACCATGCCTAACCTTCACTCTAACCCTAACCCTAACCGTTAGGGTTAGGGTTAGGGATGGTGTTATTCTTACATGTTGATGGTGCTATTCTTTCATGTTGATGGTGTTATTCTTTCATGTTGATGGTGTTATTTTTACATGTTGATGGTGTTATTCTTACATGTTGATGGTGTTATTTTTACATGTTGATGGTGTTATTCTTACATGTTGATGGTGTTATTCTTACATGTTGATGATGTTATTCTTACATGTTGATGGTGTTATTCTTACATGTTGATGGTGTTATTCTTACATGTTGATGGTGTTATTTTTACATGTGTGATGGTGTTATTCTTACATGTTGATGATGTTATTCTTACATGTTGATGGTGTTATCCTTACATGTTGATGGTGTTATTCTTACATGTTGATGGTGTTATTCTTACATGTTGATGGTGTTATTCTTACATGTTGATGGTGTTATTCTTACATGTTGATGGTGTTATTCTTTCATGTTGATGTGTTATTTTTACATGTTGATGGTGTTATTCTTACATGTTGATGGTGTTATTCTTTCATGTTGATGTGTTATTTTTACATGTTGATGGTGTTATTCTTACATGTTGATGGTGTTATTCTTTCATGTTGATGTGTTATTTTTACATGTTGATGGTGTTATTCTTACATGTTGATGGTGTTATTCTTACATGTGTGATGGTGTTATTCTTTCATGTTGATGTGTTATTTTTACATGTTGATGGTGTTATTCTTACATGTTGATGGTGTTATTCTTACATGTTGATGATGTTATTCTTACATGTTGATGGTGTTATTCTTACATGTTGATGGTGTTATTCTTACATGTTGATGGTGTTATTTTTACATGTGTGATGGTGTTATTCTTACATGTTGATGATGTTATTCTTACATGTTGATGGTGTTATCCTTACATGTTGATGGTGTTATTTTTACATGTGTGATGGTGTTATTCTTACATGTTGATGATGTTATTCTTACATGTTGATGGTGTTATCCTTACATGTTGATGGTGTTATTCTTACATGTTGATGGTGTTATTTTTACATGTGTGATGGTGTTATTCTTACATGTTGATGATGTTATTCTTACATGTTGATGGTGTTATCCTTACATGTTGATGGTGTTATTCTTACATGTTGATGGTGTTATTCTTACATGTTGATGGTGTTATTCTTACATGTTGATGGTGTTATTCTTACATGTTGATGGTGTTATTCTTTCATGTTGATGTGTTATTTTTACATGTTGATGGTGTTATTCTTACATGTTGATGGTGTTATTCTTTCATGTTGATGTGTTATTTTTACATGTTGATGGTGTTATTCTTACATGTTGATGGTGTTATTCTTTCATGTTGATGTGTTATTTTTACATGTTGATGGTGTTATTCTTACATGTTGATGGTGTTATTCTTACATGTGTGATGGTGTTATTCTTTCATGTTGATGTGTTATTTTTACATGTTGATGGTGTTATTCTTACATGTGTGATGGTGTTATTCTTACATGTTTGATGGTGTTATTCCTACATGTTGATGGTGTTATTCATACATGTTGATGGTGTTATTCTTACATGTGTGATGGTGTTATTCTTACATGTTGATGGTGTTATTTTTACATGTGTGATGGTGTTATTCTTGCATGTTGATGGTGTTATTCTTACATGTAGATGTGTTATTCTTACATGTTGATGGTGTTATTTTTACATGTTGATGGTGTTATTCTTACATGTTGATGGTGTTATCCTTACATGTTGATGGTGTTATTTTTACATGTTGATGGTGTTATTCTTACATGTTGATGGTGTTATTCTTACATGTTGATGGTGTTATTCTTACATGTTGATGGTGTTATTTTTACATGTTGATGGTGTTATTCGTACATGTTGATGGTGTTATTTTTAGATGTTGATGGTGTTATTCTTACATGTTGATGGTGTTATTTTTACATGTGTGATGGTGTTATTCTTACATGTTGATGGTGTTATTCTTACATGTTGATGGTGTTATTTTTACATGTGTGATGGTGTTATTCTTACATGTTGATGGTGTTATTCTTACATGTTGATGGTATTATTCTTACATGTGTGATGGTGTTATTCTTACATGTTGATGGTGTTATTCTAACATGTTGATGGTGTTATTCTTACATGTTGATGGTATTATTCTTACATGTGTGATGGTGTTATTCTTACATGTTTGATGGTGTTATTCTTACATGTTGATGGTGTTATTCTTACATGTTGATGGTGTTATTCTTACATGTTGATTGTGTTATTATTACATGTTTGATGGTGTTATTCTTACATGTTGATGGTGTTATTCTTAAATGTGTGATGGTGTTATTCTTACATGTTGATGGTGTTATTCTTACATATGTGATGGTGTTATTCTTACATGTTAATGGTGTTATTTTTACATGTTGATGGTGTTATTCTTACATGTTGATGGTGTTATTCTTACATGTTGATGGTGTTATTCTTTCATGTTGATGTGTTATTTTTACATGTTGATGGTGTTATTCTTACATGTTGATGGTGTTATTCTTACATGTGTGATGGTGTTATTCTTTCATGTTGATGTGTTATTTTTACATGTTGATGGTGTTATTCTTACATGTGTGATGGTGTTATTCTTACATGTTTGATGGTGTTATTCCTACATGTTGATGGTGTTATTCGTACATGTTGATGGTGTTATTCTTACATGTGTGATGGTGTTATTCTTACATGTTGATGGTGTTATTTTTACATGTGTGATGGTGTTATTCTTGCATGTTGATGGTGTTATTCTTACATGTAGATGTGTTATTCTTACATGTTGATGGTGTTATTTTTACATGTTGATGGTGTTATTCTTACATGTTGATGGTGTTATCCTTACATGTTGATGGTGTTATTTTTACATGTTGATGGTGTTATTCTTACATGTTGATGGTGTTATTCTTACATGTTGATGGTGTTATTTTTACATGTTGATGGTGTTATTCTTACATGTTGATGGTGTTATTCTTACATGTTGATGATGTTATTCTTACATGTTGATGGTGTTATTCTTACATGTTGATGGTGTTATTCTTTCATGTTGATGTGTTATTTTTACATGTTGATGGTGTTATTCTTACATGTGGATGGTGTTATTTTTACATGTTGATGGTGTTATTCGTACATGTTGATGGTGTTATTCTTACATGTTGATGGTGTTATTCTTTCATGTTGATGTGTTATTTTTACATGTTGATGGTGTTATTCTTACATGTTGATGGTGTTATTCTTACATGTGTGATGGTGTTATTCTTTCATGTTGATGTGTTATTTTACATGTGGTTGGTGTTATTCTTACATGTGTGATGGTGTTATTCTTACATGTTTGATGGTGTTATTCCTACATGTTGATGGTGTTATTCGTACATGTTGATGGTGTTATTCTTACATGTGTGATGGTGTTATTCTTACATGTTGATGGTGTTATTTTTACATGTTGATGGTGTTATTCTTACATGTTGATGGTGTTATTTTTACATGTTGATGGTGTTATTCTTACATGTTGATGGTGTTATTCTTACATGTCGATGGTGTTATTCTTACATGTTGATGGTGTTATTCTTACATGTTGATGGTGTTATTCTTACATGTTGATGGTGTTATTCTTACATGTTGATGGTGTTATTTTTACATGTTGATGGTGTTATTCTTACATGTTGATGGTGTTATTCTTACATGTGTGATGGTGTTATTCTTACATGTTGATGGTGTTATTCTTACATGTTGATAGTGTTATTCTTACATGTTGATGGTGTTATTCTTACATGTTGATGGTGTTATTTTTACATGTTGATGGTGTTATTCTTACATGTTGATGGTGTTCTTTTTACATGTTTGATGGTGTTATTCTTACATGTTGATGGTGTTATTCTTACATGTTGATGGTGTTATTCTTACATGTGTGATGGTGTTATTCTTTCATGTTGATGGTGTTATTCTTACACGTTGATGGTGTTATTCTTAAATGTTGATGGTGTTATTCTTACACGTTGATGGTGTTATTTTTATATGTTTAATGGTGTTATTCTTACATGTTGATGGTGTTATTCTTACATGTTGATGGTGTTATTCTTACATGTTTGATGGTGTTATTCTTACATGTTGATGGTGTTATTCCTACATGTTGATGGTGTTATTCTTACATGTTGATGGTGTTATTCTTACATGTGTGATGGTGTTATTCTTTCATGTTGATGGTGTTATTCTTACACGTTGATGGTGTTATTCTTAAATGTTGATGGTGTTATTCTTACACGTTGATGGTGTTATTTTTATATGTTTAATGGTGTTATTCTTACATGTTGATGGTGTTATTCTTACATGTTGATGGTGTTATTCTTACATGTTTGATGGTGTTATTCTTACATGTTGATGGTGTTATTCTTACATGTTGATGGTGTTATTTTTACATGTGTGATGTTGTTATTCTTACATGTTGATGGTGTTATTTTTACATGTTGATGGTGTTATTCTTACATGTTGATGGTGTTATTCTTACATGTGTGATGGTGTTATTCTTACATGTTGATGGTGTTATTCTTACATGTTGATGGTGTTATTTTTACATGTTGATGGTGTTATTCTTACATGTTGATGGTGTTATTCTTACATGTTGATGGTGTTATTCTTACATGTTGATGGTGTTATTTTTACAAGTTTGATGGTGTTATTCTTACATGTTGATGGTGTTATTCTTACATGTTGATGGTGTTATTTTTACATGTTGATGGTGTTATTCTTACATGTTGATGGTGTTACTCTTACATGTTGATGGTGTTATTCCTACAATCACCTTAGGCCATGGACAGATGATGAAATATGAGCGTATGGAGGAATAATGGAGTCACATTTCAAAGGGCGGGTGTTCAAGTTTCTTTTTACTGCTCAATAATAAATAATAAAACAAGCTCCCTCCTGCATAAAGGATCTCAGTGCTAAGTCAAAGTGTTGCTATGAAGCTAACGGAGTCAACACAAGCCTTTTTTATTTGTGTGATGACTCCATTTCACACTTTTCTATTCAAAACCACAGAAGATGGAAACATTGAAGTTGTGTCATCAAAGTTTCAGGATACTTCTAATAAAATATTTCTCCTGATTTGGGTGTCAACATGAATTTGACACTTTTGCAGCTGTTATACAGTGGTGGTCAAAAGTTGACATACACTTGTAAAGAACATCATGTCATGGCTGTCTTGAGTATCCAATCATTTCTACAACTCTTATTTTTTTGTGATAGAGTGATTGGAGCACATACTTGTTGGTCACAAAAAACATTCATGAAGTTTGCTTCTTTTATGAATTTATTATGGGTCTACTGAAAATGTGAGTCAAAAGTATACGTACAACAATGTTAATATTTGCTTACATGTCCCTTGGCAAGTTTACCTGCAATAAGGCGCTTTTGGTAGCCATCCACAAGCTTCTGCTTGAATTGTTGACCACTCCTCTTGACAAAATTGGTGCAGTTCAGCTAAATGTGTTGGTTTTCTGACATGGACTTGTTTCTTCAGCATTGTCCACACGTTTAAGTCAGGACTTTGGGAAGGCCATTCTAAAACCTTCAGCCTGATTTAGCCATTCCTTTACCACTTTTGACGCATGTTTGGGGGTCATTGTCCTGTTGGAACACCCAACTGCGCCCAAGACCCAACCTCCGGGCTGATGATTTTAGGTTGTCCATTTAAAGCACCAGTTCCATTGGTAGCAAAACAGGCCCAGACCAAATTACTACCACCACCATGCTTGACGGTAGGGATGGTGTTCCTGGGATTAAAGTCCTCGCCTTTTCTCCTCCAAACATATTGTTGGGTATTGTGGCCAAACAGCTCAATTTTGGTTTAATCTGACATCACATGGACAAAGATAAGACCTTCTGGAGGAATGTGTGTGTGTGTGTGTGTGTGTGTGTGTGTGTGTGTGTGTGTGTGTGTGTGTGTGTGTGTGTGTGTGTGTGTGTGTGTGTACCTTGAAGGTAGAAAAGTATTCAGCATGTTGTTGAAAATGTTGGCTCCAAACATGTGTTGCATAAAAGCATGAAGATATCTGAGAGATTTTTTTAATTTTAATTAAAAAATGTATATATATTTTTAACATTTATATTTGGATTTAATATTTGTATTGAAATACTTAGGTTTATATTTATCATTAAAAATATTTACCCTTTGAGATTTATATTCAACATATAGATTTATATATATTATTTAGATTTGGTGTTTAGTCGTAGGAGAACATCCACTCTGAGTCTCTGGTGGTTAGTCGAAGGAGAACATCCACTCTGAGTCTCTGGTGGTTAGTTGTAGGAGAACATCCACTCTGAGTCTCTGGTGGTTAGTCATTGGAGAACATCCACTCTGAGTCTCTGGTGGTTAGTTGTAGAAGAACATCCACTCTGAGTCTCTGGTGGTTAGTTGTAGGAGAACATCCACTCTGAGTCTCTGGTGGTTAGTCGTAGGAGAACATCCACTCTGAGTCTCTGGTGGTTAGTTGTAGGAGAACATCCACTCTGAGTCTCTGGTGGTTAGTCGTAGGAGAACATCTACTCTGAGTCTCTGGTGGTTAGTTGTAGGAGAACATCCACTCTGAGTCTCTGGTGGTTAGTTGTAGGAGAACATCCACTCTGAGTCTCTGGTGGTTAGTTGTAGGAGAACATCCACTCTGAGTCTCTGGTGGTTAGTTGTAGGAGAACATCCACTCTGAGTCTCTGGTGGTTAGTCGTAGGAGAACATCTACTCTGAGTCTCTGGTGGTTAGTTGTAGGAGAACATCCACTCTGAGTCTCTGGTGGTTAGTTGTAGGAGAACATCCACTCTGAGTCTCTGGTGGTTAGTCGTAGGAGAACATCCACTCTGAGTCTCTGGTGGTTAGTCATTGGAGAACATCCACTCTGAGTCTCTGGTGGTTAGTTGTAGGAGAACATCCACTCTGAGTATCTGGTGGTTAGTCGTAGGATAACATCCACTCTGAGTCTCTGGTGGTTAGTCGTAGGAGAACATCCACTCTGGGTCTCTGGTGGTTAGTCGTAGGAGAACATCCACTCTGAGTCTCTGGTGATTAGTCGTAGGAGAACATCCACTCTGAGTCTCTGGTGGTTAGTCATAGAAGAACATCCACTCTGAATCTCTGGTGGTTAGTCGTAGGAGAACATCCACTCTGAGTCTCTGGTGGTTAGTTGTAGGAGAACATCCACTCTGAGCCTCTGGTGGTTAGTCGTAGGAGAACATCCACTCTGAGCCTCTGGTGGTTAGTCGTAGGAGAACATCCACTCTGAGTCTCTGGTGGTTAATCGTAGGAGAACATCCACTCTGAGCCTCTGGTGGTTAGTTGTAGGAGAACATCCACTCTGAGTCTCTGGTGGTTAGTCGTAGGAGAACATCCACTCTGAGTCTCTGGTGGTTAGTTGTAGGAGAACATCTACTCTGAGTCTCTCAGCCAAGGAAGCCCTCTTCTTATGGAGGATCAGTCACAAGATTAATTCCCTCTTAAAATGCATCTCACACTTTGCTCCCAACCACTTGCATTTGTCCAGTGTGTGTGTGTGTGTGTGTGTGTGTGTGTGCTTTCATATCTATTTGATGTGTGCTATCCTTCACAGTGATTACATCATTGAGGAGAAGAATGCGGTCTTGCAGAAGAAAGAAAACGAGGGCTTCGGTTTTGTCCTGCGAGGAGCAAAAGGTGACTTTTCCTCTTCTTCAACAACTTTGTGTTGAAATACACAAAAGAGGTCAAAGGTCTATTGGAATAGTCTTCTTAAAGGGACACACACTGTAGTATACATGTCAGACCAGTAGGGGGTCTATTGGAATAGTCTTTTAAAGGGACACACACTGTAGTATACATGTCAGACCAGTAGGGGGTCTATTGGAATAGTCTTCTTAAAGACACACACACTGTAGTATACATGTCAGACCAGTAGGGGGTCTATTGGAATAGTCTTTTAAAGAGACACACACTGTAGTATACATGTCAGACCAGTAGGGGGTCTATTGGAATAGTCTTTTAAAGGGACACACACTGTAGTATACATGTCAGACCACTAGGGGGTTTATTGGAATAGTCTTTTAAAGGGACACACACTGTAGTATACATGTCAGACCAGTAGGGGGTCTATTGGAATAGTCTTTTAAAGGGACACCCACTGTAGTATACATGTCAGACCAGTAGGGGGTCTATTGGAATAGTCTTTTAAAGAGACCCACACTGTAGTATACATGTCAGACCAGTAGGGGGTCTATTGGAATAGTCTTTTAAAGGGACACACACTGTAGTATACATGTCAGACCAGTAGGGGGTCTATTGGAATAGTCTTTTAAAGGGACACACACTGTAGTACACATGTCAGACCAGTAGGGGGTCTATTGGAATAGTCTTTTAAAGGGACACACACTGTAGTACACATGTCAGGCCAGTAGGGGGTCTATTGGAATAGTCTTCTTAAAGGGACACACACTGTAGTATACATGTCAGACCAGTAGGGGGTCTATTGGAATAGTCTTTTAAAGGGACACACACTGTAGTATACATGTCAGACCAGTAGGAGGTCTAATGGAATTTTAAAGGGACACACACTGTAGTACACATGTCAGACCAGTAGGGGGTCTATTGGAATAGTCTTTTAAAGGGACACACACTGTAGTACACATGTCAGACCAGTAGGGGGTCTATTGGAATAGTCTTTTAAAGAGACACACACTGTAGTATACATGTCAGACCAGTAGGGGGTCTATTGGAATAGTCTTTTAAAGGGACACCCACTGTAGTATACATGTCAGACCAGTAGGGGGTCTATTGGAATAGTCTTTTAAAGGGACACACACTGTAGTATACATGTCAGACCAGTAGGGGGTCTATTGGAATAGTCTTCTTAAAGGGACACACACTGTAGTATACATGTCAGACCAGTAGGGGGTCTATTGGAATAGTCTTTTAAAGGGACATACACTGTAGTACACATGTCAGACCAGTAGGGGGTCTATTGGAATAGTCTTTTAAAGGGACACACACTGTAGTACACATGTCAGACCAGTAGGGGGTCTATTGGAATAGTCTTTTAAAGGGACACACACTGTAGTATACACGTCAGACCAGTAGGGGGTCTATTGGAATAGTCTTTTAAAGGGACACACACTGTAGTACACATGTCAGACCAGTAGGGGGTCTATTGGAATAGTCTTTTAAAGGGACACACACTGTAGTACACATGTCAGACCAGTAGGGGGTCTATTGGAATAGTTTTTTAAAGGGACACACACTGTAGTATACATGTCAGACCAGTAGGGGGTCTATTGGAATAGTCTTCTTAAAGGGACACACACTGTAGTATACATGTCAGACCAGTAGGGGGTCTATTGGAATAGTCTTTTTAAAGGGACACACACTGTAGTACACATGTCAGACCAGTAGGGGGTCTATTGGAATAGTCTTTTAAAGGGACACACACTGTAGTACACATGTCAGGCCAGTAGGGGGTCTATTGGAATAGTCTTCTTAAAGGGACACACACTGTAGTATACATGTCAGACCAGTAGGGGGTCTATTGGAATACGGTAGTCTTTTAAAGGGACACACACTGTAGTGCACACTGTAGTCAGGCCAGTTGTTATTGTGTGAGTCCTAGGCAGGCTGGCAGCTTTGGTCAACATGTGTGTGTGTGTGTGTGTGTGTGTGTGTGTGTGTGTGTGTGTGTGTGTGTGTGTGTGTGTGTGTGTGTGTGTTGTCCCATCTGCTCCACTCAGATTCAGTAAACTGGTCTGTGGTCATTTTCTCATCTATGTGTTTTTTCCACTCTCTACTTTACAAGCTCCATCATCCTCTCACAAGCATCCTGCATCCTAACACAAATTGCCTCGCCACTAGTCTCCATCACCACATTTTACTCCCCCCCCGTCCCCCACCCCCTTCTAGCATGGGATGGTTGCTATGGCAACCCCTCTAAGGCATCTTGGTGGGAGTCTGCTTTTATTTCTCTTTCTCTCACCGTGTAGAAGCCTTTGACACACACACACACACACACAACACTCACTCACTCACTCCCAGGTTGGGTTAGCGCCAAGATTGAATGGAATATTTTCTACAAGAGCAGCTGCTCACAAAGTGTGTGTTTGAAATGTGTCAACATGCTCTAAGACGTAGTTGATTGACAGCTGTCTCTTCTCCATTGTTTGTCAGCCGAGACGCCCATTGAAGAGTTCACGCCCACCCCCGCCTTCCCCGCCCTGCAGTACCTGGAGTCAGTGGACGTGGAAGGTGTGGCATGGAGGGCCAGCTTGAGGACAGGAGACTTTCTCATCGAAGTAATTCTTGTGTCATTCTCTCCTTGTGAGGTCAATGGGGTCATGCATGAATGAATGAATGAATGAATGAATGAATGTGTGATTCTCTCCTTGTGTGTTGAAACAACATTGTTCATGTCCCTGTCAGGTCAATGGGGTGAACGTGGTGAAGGTGGGTCACAAGCAGGTGGTGTCTTTAATCCGACAAGGAGGGAACCAGCTGCTGATGAAGGTGGTGTCCGTCATGCGGAAACCAGAGTCAGAGGAAGTTGTCCGCAAAAAAGGTACATTTTTATTACCTATTAGCACCTGTCATCATGCATTCACACCTGCTGGTGGTGGTAAGCTACATTCATCATGCATTCACACCTGCTGGCATACTTGCCAACCTTGAGACCTCCGATTTCGGGAGGTGGGGTGGAGGGGGGCGGGGGGCGTGGTCAGGGGCGTGGTTAAGAGGGGAGGAGTATATTTACAGCTAGAATTCACCAAGTCAAGTATTTCACACACATATATATATATATATATATATATATATATATATATATATATATATATATATATATATACATATATATATATATATATATATATATATAAGAAATACTTGACTTAGTGAAGTCAAGTATTTCATATATATATATATATATATATATATATATGTATATATATATATATGTATATATATATATATATATATATATATATATATATATATATATATATATATATATATATATATATATATAAGAAATACTTGGCATTCAGTGAATTCTAGCTATATATATATATATTTATTTTATTATATATATATATATATATATATATATATATATATATAAATAAATATATATATAGAAGAAATACTTGACTTTCAGTGAATTCTAGCTATATATATATATATATATATATATATATATATGTGTATGTATATATATATATATATATATATAGAAGAAATACTTGACGTTCAGTGAATTCTAGCTATATATATATTTATTTTATTTTATATATATATATATATATATATATATATATATATATATATATATAGAAGAAATACTTGATTTTCAGTGTTCATTTATTTACACATATACACACACATAACACTCATCTACTCATTGTTGAGTTAAGGGTTGAATTGTCCATCCTTGTTCTATTCTCTGTCACTATTTTTCTAACCATGCTGAACACCCTCTCTGATTATGCATTCCGCTTCGTCTCCTTGTTGTGTGCGCAGTTGTGCACTGCACTCTCTAAAAGCCGTAGATGTTATTGTCACATATGCATGTACACTAGATGGCAGTATTGTCCTGTTTAAGAGTGTCACAACATTGCTGTTTACGGCAGACGAACTGCTTTACGGTAGACAAAACGTGACTGCTGTTGTTGTGTGTTGTTGCCGCGCTGGGAGGACGTTAATGAAACTGCCTAACAATAAACCTGGAGGGGGCGTGGCCTCCAGCTCCGCCAGAATTTCGGGAGATTTTCGGGAGAAAATTTGTCCCGGGAGGTTTTCGGGAGAGGCGCTGAATTTCGGGAGTCTCCTGGAAAATCCGGGAGGGTTGGCAAGTATGCCTGCTGGTGGAAAGCTACATTCATCATGCATTCACACCTGCTGGTGGTAAGCTACATTCATCATTGATTCATTGAAGAAGGTCCTGACAAGGCACGTCCCAATGGGGGCCCATCAAAGCCGTGAAGACAGGATGGAAGGGGGCCAGGAGGGCACTGGGTCTCAAAGCCAAAGGACTTCCCTCTTCTCCTTCACCTTCCTCTTCAACGCCATACTTTTTTTCTCCACAGCACCGCCCCCTCCCAAGAGAGCCCCCAGCACCACCCTCACGCTGCGCTCCAAGTCCATGACCGCCGAGCTGGAAGAATTGGGTGAGTGCCCTCAACACACCGTCCTCTTCTTCTTCTCCCTCTTTCCAACTTTTGGCTATAGTCACTTTTCTCCGCTTGCTTTTTTTCCCCTCTGCTTTCATTTTTCTCAACAAGCTTCTGCTCGGAGGAGAAGAGGAGGTGAGTCTTATCTCAAATACTCCACGTGGGTCTTCTGCGTTCCTTTCAAAAGACCCCATGGCCTTCATTGAATGGAAACATTGGGTCAAAGAGTTGTGTCTCCAACCTAACTGGCAAACATGATGCAAGAAACCATGATGGAGGACGTTCATTCACTTCTTTAAGAAACAATCAGATAACAGACAGGACTACAAACTCAAGTCATTGCCAATGTTTACTAGGGTGGTGCCCATACCAATAGTTTACTACCGGTACCAACATGTATTTCCATACTTTTCTAAATAAAGGGCACCACATGCTCCTCTGCTCGTAAACCAGCAAAGTCACGAACCACTACATTTCAAATAGAGGTGGCCGCATGCGTTTGATCAAAACTGTAGCTGCCATTATGATGTTTTCTAATGACTGTAAGTCTTCAACTTTACTAAGTCTTCCAATGCTTGGAATCTGCATGATATACTCGTTACTATGGTCATCTAATGAGTTACTATGGTCATCTAATGAGTTACTATGGTCATCTAATGAGTTACTATGGTCATCTAATTAGTTACTATGGTCATCTAATGAGTTACTATGGTCATCTAATGAGTTACTATGGTCATCTAATGAGTTACTATGGTCTTCTAATTACTTACTATGGTCATCTAATGAGTTACTATGGTCATCTAAATAATTACCATGGTCTTACTATGGTCATCTAATGAGTTACTATGGTCTTCTAATGAGTTACTATGGTCATCTAATTAATTACTATGGTCTTACTATGGTCATCTAATGAGTTACTATGGTCTTCTAATGAGTTACTATGGTCATCTAATGAGTTACTATGGTCATCTAATGAGTTACTGTGGTCATCTAATGAGTTACTATGTTCTTCTAATGAGTTTCTGTGGTCATCTAATGAGATACCATGGTCATCTAATGAGTTACTATGGTCATCTAATGAGTTACTATGGTCTTCTAATGAGTTACTATGGTCTTCTAATGAGTTACTATGGTCTTCTAATGAGTTACTATGGTCATCTAATGAGTTACTATGGTCATCTAATGAGTTACTATGGTCATCTAATGAATTACTATGGTCATCTAATGAGTTACTATGGTCTTCTAATGAGTTACTATGGTCTTATAATTAGTTACTGTGGTCATCTAATGAGTTACTGTGGTCATCTAATGAGTTACTATGGTCTTCTAATGAGTTACTATGGTCTTATAATTAGTTACTGTGGTCATCTAATGAGTTACTGTGGTCATCTAATGAGTTACTATGGTCATCTAATGAATTACTATGGTCATCTAATGAGTTACTATGGTCTTCTAATGAGTTACTATGGTCTTCTAATGAGTTACTATGGTCATCTAATGAGTTACTATGGTCATCTAATGAGTTACTGTGGTCATCTAACGAGTTAATGTGATCTTCTAATGAGTTACTATGGTTATCTAATGAGTTACTATGGTCATCTAATGAGTTACTATGTTCTTCTAATGAGTTTCTGTGGTCATCTAATGAGATACCATGGTCATCTAATGAGTTACTATGGTCATCTAATGAGTTACTATGGTCTTCTAATGAGTTACTATGGTCATCTAATGAGTTACTATGGTCTTATAATTAGTTACTGTGGTCATCTAATGAGTTACTGTGGTCATCTAATGAGTTACTATGGTCATCTAATGAATTACTATGGTCATCTAATGAGTTACTATGGTCTTCTAATGAGTTACTATGGTCATCTAATGAGTTACTATGGTCTTATAATTAGTTACTGTGGTCATCTAATGAATTACTATGGTCTTATTATGGTCATCTAATGAGTTACTATGGTCTTCTAATAAGTTACTATGGTCATCTAATGAGTTACTATGGTCATCTAATGAATTACTATGGTCTTACTATGGTCATCTAATGAGTTACTATGGTCTTCTAATGAGTTACTATGGTCATCTAATGAGTTACTATGGTCATCTAATGAGTTACTGTGGTCATCTAATGAGTTAATGTGGTCTTCTAATGAGTTACTATGGTCACCTAATGAGTTACTATGGTCATCTAATGAGTTACTATGTTCTTCTAATGAGTTACTGTGGTCATCTAATGAGTTACTATGGTCATCTAATGAGTTGCTATGGTCTTCTAATGAGTTGCTATGGTCTTCTAATGAGTTACTATGGTCATCTAATGAGTTACTATGGTCTTCTAATTAGTTACTATGGTCATCTAATGAATTACTATGGTCTTACTATGGTCATCTAATGAGTTACTATGGTCTTCTAATGAGTTACTATGGTCATCTAATGAGTTACTATGGTCATCTAATGAGTTACTGTGGTCATCTAACGAGTTAATGTGGTCTTCTAATGAGTTACTATGGTCACCTAATGAGTTACTATGGTCATCTAATGAGTTACTATGTTCTTCTAATGAGTTACTGTGGTCATCTAATGAGTTACTATGGTCATCTAATGAGTTGCTATGGTCTTCTAATGAGTTGCTATGGTCTTCTAATGAGTTACTATGGTCATCTAATGAGTTACTATGGTCTTCTAATTAGTTACTATGGTCATCTAATGAGTTACTATGGTCATCTAATGAGTTACTATGGTCTTATAATTAGTTACTATGGTCATCTAATGAGTTACTGTGGTCTTCTAATGAGTTACTATGGTCATCTAATGAGTTACTATGGTCTTATAATTAGTTACTATGGTCATCTAATGAGTTACTGTGGTCATCTAATGAGTTACTATGGTCATCTAATGAATTACTATGGTCTTACTATGGTCATCTAATGAGTTACTATGGTCTTCTAATGAGTTACTATGGTCATCTAATGAGTTACTATGGACATCTAATGAGTTACTATGGTCATCTAATGAATTACTATGGTCATCGAATGAGTTACTATGGTCTTCTAATAAGTTACTATGGTCATCTAATGAGTTACTATGGTCATCTAATGAATTACTATGGTCTTACTATGGTCATCTAATGAGTTACTATGGTCTTCTAATGAGTTACTATGGTCATCTAATTAATTACTATGGTCTTACTATGGTCATCTAATGAGTTACTATGGTCTTCTAATGGGTTACTATGGTCATCTAATGAGTTACTATGGTCATCTAATGAGTTACTGTGGTCTTCTAATGAGTTACTATGGTCATCTAATGAGTTACTATGGTCATCTAATGAGTTACTATGTTCTTGTAATGAGTTACTGTGGTCATCTAATGAGTTACTATGGTCATCTAATGAGTTACTATGGTCTTCTAATGAGTTACTATGGTCATCTAATGAGTTACTGTGGTCATCTAATGAGTTACTATGGTCATCTAATGAGTTACTATGGTCTTCTAATGAGTTACTATGGTCTTCTAATGAGTTACTATGGTCATCTAATGAGTTACTGTGGTCATCTAATGAGTTACTGTGGTCATCTAATGAGTTACTATGGTCTTCTAATGAGTTACTATGGACTTCTAATGAGTTACTATGGTCATCTAATGAGTTACTATGGTCATCTAATGAGTTACTATGGTCATCTAATGAGTTACTATGGTCATCTAATTAGTTACTATGGTCATCTAATGAGTTACTATGGTCATCTAATGAGTTACTATGGTCATCTAATGAGTTACTATGGTCTTCTAATGACTTACTATGGTCATCTAATGAGTTACTATGGTCATCTAAATAATTACCATGGTCTTACTATGGTCATCTAATGAGTTACTATGGTCTTCTAATGAGTTACTATGGTCATCTAATTAATTACTATGGTCATCTAATGAGTTACTATGGTCTTCTAATGAGTTACTATGGTCATCTAATGAGTTACTATGGTCATCTAATGAGTTACTGTGGTCATCTAACGAGTTAATGTGCTCTTCTAATGAGTTACTATGGTCATCTAATGAGTTACTATGGTCATCTAATGAGTTACTATGTTCTTCTAATGAGTTTCTGTGGTCATCTAATGAGACACCATGGTCATCTAATGAGTTACTATGGTCATCTAATGAGTTACTATGGTCTTCTAATGAGTTACTATGGTCTTCTAATGAGTTACTATGGTCTTCTAATGAGTTACTATGGTCATCTAATGAGTTACTATGGTCATCTAATGAGTTACTATGGTCATCTAATGAATTACTATGGTCATCTAATGAGTTACTATGGTCTTCTAATGAGTTACTATGGTCTTATAATTAGTTACTGTGGTCATCTAATGAGTTACTGTGGTCATCTAATGAGTTACTATGGTCTTCTAATGAGTTACTATGGTCTTATAATTAGTTACTGTGGTCATCTAATGAGTTACTGTGGTCATCTAATGAGTTACTATGGTCATCTAATGAATTACTATGGTCATCTAATGAGTTACTATGGTCTTCTAATGAGTTACTATGGTCTTCTAATGAGTTACTATGGTCATCTAATGAGTTACTATGGTCATCTAATGAGTTACTGTGGTCATCTAATGAGTTACTGTGGTCATCTAATGAGTTACTATGGTCTTCTAATGAGTTACTATGGACTTCTAATGAGTTACTATGGTCATCTAATGAGTTACTATGGTCATCTAATGAGTTACTATGGTCATCTAATGAGTTACTATGGTCATCTAATGAGTTACTATGGTCATCTAATGAGTTACTATGGTCTTCTAATGACTTACTATGGTCATCTAATGAGTTACTATGGTCATCTAAATAATTACCATGGTCTTACTATGGTCATCTAATGAGTTACTATGGTCTTCTAATGAGTTACTATGGTCATCTAATTAATTACTATGGTCTTACTATGGTCATCTAATGAGTTACTATGGTCTTCTAATGAGTTACTATGGTCATCTAATGAGTTACTATGGTCATCTAATGAGTTACTGTGGTCATCTAACGAGTTAATGTGATCTTCTAATGAGTTACTATGGTCATCTAATGAGTTACTATGGTCATCTAATGAGTTACTATGTTCTTCTAATGAGTTTCTGTGGTCATCTAATGAGATACCATGGTCATCTAATGAGTTACTATGGTCATCTAATGAGTTACTATGGTCTTCTAATGAGTTACTATGGTCTTCTAATGAGTTACTATGGTCTTCTAATGAGTTACTATGGTCATCTAATGAGTTACTATGGTCATCTAATGAGTTACTATGGTCATCTAATGAATTACTATGGTCATCTAATGAGTTACTATGGTCTTCTAATGAGTTACTATGGTCTTATAATTAGTTACTGTGGTCATCGAATGAGTTACTGTGGTCATCTAATGAGTTACTATGGTCTTCTAATGAGTTACTATGGTCTTATAATTAGTTACTGTGGTCATCTAATGAGTTACTGTGGTCATCTAATGAGTTACTATGGTCATCTAATGAATTACTATGGTCATCTAATGAGTTACTATGGTCTTCTAATGAGTTACTATGGTCTTCTAATGAGTTACTATGGTCATCTAATGAGTTACTATGGTCATCTAATGAGTTACTGTGGTCATCTAATGAGTTACTATGTTCTTCTAATGAGTTTCTGTGGTCATCTAATGAGATACCATGGTCATCTAATGAGTTACTATGGTCATCTAATGAGTTACTATGGTCTTATAATTAGTTACTGTGGTCATCTAATGAGTTACTGTGGTCATCTAATGAGTTACTATGGTCATCTAATGAATTACTATGGTCATCTAATGAGTTACTATGGTCTTCTAATGAGTTACTATGGTCATCTAATGAGTTACTATGTTCTTCTAATGAGTTTCTGTGGTCATCTAATGAGATACCATGGTCATCTAATGAGTTACTATGGTCATCTAATGAGTTACTATGGTCTTATAATTAGTTACTGTGGTCATCTAATGAGTTACTGTGGTCATCTAATGAGTTACTATGGTCATCTAATGAATTACTATGGTCATCTAATGAGTTACTATGGTCTTCTAATGAGTTACTATGGTCATCTAATGAGTTACTATGGTCTTCTAATGAGTTACTATGGTCATCTAATGAGTTACTATGGTCTTATAATTAGTTACTGTGGTCATCTAATGAGTTACTGTGGTCATCTAATGAGTTACTATGGTCATCTAATGAATTACTATGGTCATCTAATGAGTTACTATGGTCTTCTAATGAGTTACTATGGTCATCTAATGAGTTACTATGGTCTTATAATTAGTTACTGTGGTCATCTAATGAATTACTATGGTCTTATTATGGTCATCTAATGAGTTACTATGGTCTTCTAATAAGTTACTATGGTCATCTAATGAGTTACTATGGTCATCTAATGAATTACTATGGTCTTACTATGGTCATCTAATGAGTTACTATGGTCTTCTAATGAGTTACTATGGTCATCTAATGAGTTACTATGGTCATCTAATGAGTTACTGTGGTCATCTAACGAGTTAATGTGGTCTTCTAATGAGTTACTATGGTCACCTAATGAGTTACTATGGTCATCTAATGAGTTACTATGTTCTTCTAATGAGTTACTGTGGTCATCTAATGAGTTACTATGGTCATCTAATGAGTTGCTATGGTCTTCTAATGAGTTGCTATGGTCTTCTAATGAGTTACTATGGTCATCTAATGAGTTACTATGGTCTTCTAATTAGTTACTATGGTCATCTAATGAATTACTATGGTCTTACTATGGTCATCTAATGAGTTACTATGGTCTTCTAATGAGTTACTATGGTCATCTAATGAGTTACTATGGTCATCTAATGAGTTACTGTGGTCATCTAACGAGTTAATGTGGTCTTCTAATGAGTTACTATGGTCACCTAATGAGTTACTATGGTCATCTAATGAGTTACTATGTTCTTCTAATGAGTTACTGTGGTCATCTAATGAGTTACTATGGTCATTTAATGAGTTGCTATGGTCTTCTAATGAGTTGCTATGGTCTTCTAATGAGTTACTATGGTCATCTAATGAGTTACTATGGTCTTCTAATTAGTTACTATGGTCATCTAATGAGTTACTATGGTCATCTAATGAGTTACTATGGTCTTATAATTAGTTACTATGGTCATCTAATGAGTTACTGTGGTCTTCTAATGAGTTACTATGGTCATCTAATGAGTTACTATGGTCTTATAATTAGTTACTATGGTTATCTAATGAGTTACTATGGTCATCTAATGAGTTACTGTGGTCATCTAATGAGTTACTATGGTCATCTAATGAATTACTATGGTCTTACTATGGTCATCTAATGAGTTACTATGGTCTTCTAATGAGTTACTATGGTCATCTAATGAGTTACTATGGACATCTAATGAGTTACTATGGTCATCTAATGAATTACTATGGTCATCGAATGAGTTACTATGGTCTTCTAATAAGTTACTATGGTCATCTAATGAGTTACTATGGTCATCTAATGAATTACTATGGTCTTACTATGGTCATCTAATGAGTTACTATGGTCTTCTAATGAGTTACTATGGTCATCTAATTAATTACTATGGTCTTACTATGGTCATCTAATGAGTTACTATGGTCTTCTAATGGGTTACTATGGTCATCTAATGAGTTACTATGGTCATCTAATGAGTTACTGTGGTCATCTAATGAGTTACTATGGTCATCTAATGAGTTACTATGGTCATCTAATGAGTTACTATGTTCTTGTAATGAGTTACTGTGGTCATCTAATGAGTTACTATGGTCATCTAATGAGTTACTATGGTCATCTAATGAGTTACTATGGTCTTCTAATGAGTTACTATGGTCTTCTAATGAGTTACTGTGGTCATCTAATGAGTTACTGTGGTCATCTAATGAGTTACTATGGTCTTCTAATGAGTTACTATGGTCTTCTAATAAGTTACTATGGTCATCTAATGAGTTACTATGGTCATCTAATGAATTACTATGGTCTTACTATGGTCATCTAATGAGTTACTATGGTCTTCTAATGAGTTACTATGGTCATCTAATTAATTACTATGGTCTTACTATGGTCATCTAATGAGTTACTATGGTCTTCTAATGGGTTACTATGGTCATCTAATGAGTTACTATGGTCATCTAATGAGTTACTGTGGTCATCTAATGAGTTACTATGGTCATCTAATGAGTTACTATGGTCATCTAATGAGTTACTATGTTCTTGTAATGAGTTACTGTGGTCATCTAATGAGTTACTATGGTCATCTAATGAGTTACTATGGTCATCTAATGAGTTACTATGGTCTTCTAATGAGTTACTATGGTCTTCTAATGAGTTACTGTGGTCATCTAATGAGTTACTGTGGTCATCTAATGAGTTACTATGGTCTTCTAATGAGTTACTATGGACTTCTAATGAGTTACTATGGTCATCTAATGAGTTACTATGGTCATCTAATGAGTTACTATGGTCATCTAATGAGTTACTATGGTCATCTAATTAGTTACTATGGTCATCTAATGAGTTACTATGGTCATCTAATGAGTTACTATGGTCATCTAATGAGTTACTATGGTCTTCTAATGACTTACTATGGTCATCTAATGAGTTACTATGGTCATCTAAATAATTACCATGGTCTTACTATGGTCATGTAATGAGTTACTATGGTCTTCTAATGAGTTACTATGGTCATCTAATGAGTTACTATGGTCATCTAATGAGTTACTGTGGTCATCTAACGAGTTAATGTGATCTTCTAATGAGTTACTATGGTCATCTAATGAGTTACTATGGTCATCTAATGAGTTACTATGTTCTTCTAATGAGTTTCTGTGGTCATCTAATGAGATACCATGGTCATCTAATGAGTTACTATGGTCATCTAATGAGTTACTATGGTCTTCTAATGAGTTACTATGGTCTTCTAATGAGTTACTATGGTCTTCTAATGAGTTACTATGGTCATCTAATGAGTTACTATGGTCATCTAATGAGTTACTATGGTCATCTAATGAATTACTATGGTCATCTAATGAGTTACTATGGTCTTCTAATGAGTTACTATGGTCTTATAATTAGTTACTGTGGTCATCTAATGAGTTACTGTGGTCATCTAATGAGTTACTATGGTCTTCTAATGAGTTACTATGGTCTTATAATTAGTTACTGTGGTCATCTAATGAGTTACTGTGGTCATCTAATGAGTTACTATGGTCATCTAATGAATTACTATGGTCATCTAATGAGTTAGTATGGTCTTCTAATGAGTTACTATGGTCTTCTAATGAGTTACTATGGTCATCTAATGAGTTACTATGGTCATCTAATGAGTTACTGTGGTCATCTAACGAGTTAATGTGATCTTCTAATGAGTTACTATGGTCATCTAATGAGTTACTATGGTCATCTAATGAGTTACTATGTTCTTCTAATGAGTTTCTGTGGTCATCTAATGAGATACCATGGTCATCTAATGAGTTACTATGGTCATCTAATGAGTTACTATGGTCTTCTAATGAGTTACTATGGTCATCTAATGAGTTACTATGGTCTTATAATTAGTTACTGTGGTCATCTAATGAGTTACTGTGGTCATCTAATGAGTTACTATGGTCATCTAATGAATTACTATGGTCATCTAATGAGTTACTATGGTCTTCTAATGAGTTACTATGGTCATCTAATGAGTTACTATGGTCTTATAATTAGTTACTGTGGTCATCTAATGAATTACTATGGTCTTATTATGGTCATCTAATAAGTTACTATGGTCTTCTAATAAGTTACTATGGTCATCTAATGAGTTACTATGGTCATCTAATGAATTACTATGGTCTTACTATGGTCATCTAATGAGTTACTATGGTCTTCTAATGAGTTACTATGGTCATCTAATGAGTTACTATGGTCATCTAATGAGTTACTGTGGTCATCTAACGAGTTAATGTGGTCTTCTAATGAGTTACTATGGTCACCTAATGAGTTACTATGGTCATCTAATGAGTTACTATGTTCTTCTAATGAGTTACTGTGGTCATCTAATGAGTTACTATGGTCATCTAATGAGTTGCTATGGTCTTCTAATGAGTTGCTATGGTCTTCTAATGAGTTACTATGGTCATCTAATGAGTTACTATGGTCTTCTAATTAGTTACTATGGTCATCTAATGAATTACTATGGTCTTACTATGGTCATCTAATGAGTTACTATGGTCTTCTAATGAGTTACTATGGTCATCTAATGAGTTACTATGGTCATCTAATGAGTTACTGTGGTCATCTAACGAGTTAATGTGATCTTCTAATGAGTTACTATGGTTATCTAATGAGTTACTATGGTCATCTAATGAGTTACTATGTTCTTCTAATGAGTTTCTGTGGTCATCTAATGAGATACCATGGTCATCTAATGAGTTACTATGGTCATCTAATGAGTTACTATGGTCTTCTAATGAGTTACTATGGTCATCTAATGAGTTACTATGGTCTTATAATTAGTTACTGTGGTCATCTAATGAGTTACTGTGGTCATCTAATGAGTTACTATGGTCATCTAATGAATTACTATGGTCATCTAATGAGTTACTATGGTCTTCTAATGAGTTACTATGGTCATCTAATGAGTTACTATGGTCTTATAATTAGTTACTGTGGTCATCTAATGAATTACTATGGTCTTATTATGGTCATCTAATGAGTTACTATGGTCTTCTAATAAGTTACTATGGTCATCTAATGAGTTACTATGGTCATCTAATGAATTACTATGGTCTTACTATGGTCATCTAATGAGTTACTATGGTCTTCTAATGAGTTACTATGGTCATCTAATGAGTTACTATGGTCATCTAATGAGTTACTGTGGTCATCTAATGAGTTAATGTGGTCTTCTAATGAGTTACTATGGTCACCTAATGAGTTACTATGGTCATCTAATGAGTTACTATGTTCTTCTAATGAGTTACTGTGGTCATCTAATGAGTTACTATGGTCATCTAATGAGTTGCTATGGTCTTCTAATGAGTTGCTATGGTCTTCTAATGAGTTACTATGGTCATCTAATGAGTTACTATGGTCTTCTAATTAGTTACTATGGTCATCTAATGAATTACTATGGTCTTACTATGGTCATCTAATGAGTTACTATGGTCTTCTAATGAGTTACTATGGTCATCTAATGAGTTACTATGGTCATCTAATGAGTTACTGTGGTCATCTAACGAGTTAATGTGGTCTTCTAATGAGTTACTATGGTCACCTAATGAGTTACTATGGTCATCTAATGAGTTACTATGTTCTTCTAATGAGTTACTGTGGTCATCTAATGAGTTACTATGGTCATCTAATGAGTTGCTATGGTCTTCTAATGAGTTGCTATGGTCTTCTAATGAGTTACTATGGTCATCTAATGAGTTACTATGGTCTTCTAATTAGTTACTATGGTCATCTAATGAGTTACTATGGTCATCTAATGAGTTACTATGGTCTTATAATTAGTTACTATGGTCATCTAATGAGTTACTGTGGTCTTCTAATGAGTTACTATGGTCATCTAATGAGTTACTATGGTCTTATAATTAGTTACTATGGTCATCTAATGAGTTACTGTGGTCATCTAATGAGTTACTATGGTCATCTAATGAATTACTATGGTCTTACTATGGTCATCTAATGAGTTACTATGGTCTTCTAATGAGTTACTATGGTCATCTAATGAGTTACTATGGACATCTAATGAGTTACTATGGTCATCTAATGAATTACTATGGTCATCGAATGAGTTACTATGGTCTTCTAATAAGTTACTATGGTCATCTAATGAGTTACTATGGTCATCTAATGAATTACTATGGTCTTACTATGGTCATCTAATGAGTTACTATGGTCTTCTAATGAGTTACTATGGTCATCTAATTAATTACTATGGTCTTACTATGGTCATCTAATGAGTTACTATGGTCTTCTAATGGGTTACTATGGTCATCTAATGAGTTACTATGGTCATCTAATGAGTTACTGTGGTCTTCTAATGAGTTACTATGGTCATCTAATGAGTTACTATGGTCATCTAATGAGTTACTATGTTCTTGTAATGAGTTACTGTGGTCATCTAATGAGTTACTATGGTCATCTAATGAGTTACTATGGTCTTCTAATGAGTTACTATGGTCATCTAATGAGTTACTGTGGTCATCTAATGAGTTACTATGGTCATCTAATGAGTTACTATGGTCTTCTAATGAGTTACTATGGTCTTCTAATGAGTTACTATGGTCATCTAATGAGTTACTGTGGTCATCTAATGAGTTACTGTGGTCATCTAATGAGTTACTATGGTCTTCTAATGAGTTACTATGGACTTCTAATGAGTTACTATGGTCATCTAATGAGTTACTATGGTCATCTAATGAGTTACTATGGTCATCTAATGAGTTACTATGGTCATCTAATTAGTTACTATGGTCATCTAATGAGTTACTATGGTCATCTAATGAGTTACTATGGTCTTCTAATGACTTACTATGGTCATCTAATGAGTTACTATGGTCATCTAAATAATTACCATGGTCTTACTATGGTCATCTAATGAGTTACTATGGTCTTCTAATGAGTTACTATGGTCATCTAATTAATTACTATGGTCATCTAATGAGTTACTATGGTCTTCTAATGAGTTACTATGGTCATCTAATGAGTTACTATGGTCATCTAATGAGTTACTGTGGTCATCTAACGAGTTAATGTGCTCTTCTAATGAGTTACTATGGTCATCTAATGAGTTACTATGGTCATCTAATGAGTTACTATGTTCTTCTAATGAGTTTCTGTGGTCATCTAATGAGACACCATGGTCATCTAATGAGTTACTATGGTCATCTAATGAGTTACTATGGTCTTCTAATGAGTTACTATGGTCTTCTAATGAGTTACTATGGTCTTCTAATGAGTTACTATGGTCATCTAATGAGTTACTATGGTCATCTAATGAGTTACTATGGTCATCTAATGAATTACTATGGTCATCTAATGAGTTACTATGGTCTTCTAATGAGTTACTATGGTCTTATAATTAGTTACTGTGGTCATCTAATGAGTTACTGTGGTCATCTAATGAGTTACTATGGTCTTCTAATGAGTTACTATGGTCTTATAATTAGTTACTGTGGTCATCTAATGAGTTACTGTGGTCATCTAATGAGTTACTATGGTCATCTAATGAATTACTATGGTCATCTAATGAGTTACTATGGTCTTCTAATGAGTTACTATGGTCTTCTAATGAGTTACTATGGTCATCTAATGAGTTACTATGGTCATCTAATGAGTTACTGTGGTCATCTAATGAGTTACTGTGGTCATCTAATGAGTTACTATGGTCTTCTAATGAGTTACTATGGACTTCTAATGAGTTACTATGGTCATCTAATGAGTTACTATGGTCATCTAATGAGTTACTATGGTCATCTAATGAGTTACTATGGTCATCTAATGAGTTACTATGGTCATCTAATGAGTTACTATGGTCTTCTAATGACTTACTATGGTCATCTAATGAGTTACTATGGTCATCTAAATAATTACCATGGTCTTACTATGGTCATCTAATGAGTTACTATGGTCTTCTAATGAGTTACTATGGTCATCTAATTAATTACTATGGTCTTACTATGGTCATCTAATGAGTTACTATGGTCTTCTAATGAGTTACTATGGTCATCTAATGAGTTACTATGGTCATCTAATGAGTTACTGTGGTCATCTAACGAGTTAATGTGATCTTCTAATGAGTTACTATGGTCATCTAATGAGTTACTATGGTCATCTAATGAGTTACTATGTTCTTCTAATGAGTTTCTGTGGTCATCTAATGAGATACCATGGTCATCTAATGAGTTACTATGGTCATCTAATGAGTTACTATGGTCTTCTAATGAGTTACTATGGTCTTCTAATGAGTTACTATGGTCTTCTAATGAGTTACTATGGTCATCTAATGAGTTACTATGGTCATCTAATGAGTTACTATGGTCATCTAATGAATTACTATGGTCATCTAATGAGTTACTATGGTCTTCTAATGAGTTACTATGGTCTTATAATTAGTTACTGTGGTCATCGAATGAGTTACTGTGGTCATCTAATGAGTTACTATGGTCTTCTAATGAGTTACTATGGTCTTATAATTAGTTACTGTGGTCATCTAATGAGTTACTGTGGTCATCTAATGAGTTACTATGGTCATCTAATGAATTACTATGGTCATCTAATGAGTTACTATGGTCTTCTAATGAGTTACTATGGTCTTCTAATGAGTTACTATGGTCATCTAATGAGTTACTATGGTCATCTAATGAGTTACTGTGGTCATCTAACGAGTTAATGTGATCTTCTAATGAGTTACTATGGTCATCTAATGAGTTACTATGGTCATCTAATGAGTTACTATGTTCTTCTAATGAGTTTCTGTGGTCATCTAATGAGATACCATGGTCATCTAATGAGTTACTATGGTCATCTAATGAGTTACTATGGTCTTATAATTAGTTACTGTGGTCATCTAATGAGTTACTGTGGTCATCTAATGAGTTACTATGGTCATCTAATGAATTACTATGGTCATCTAATGAGTTACTATGGTCTTCTAATGAGTTACTATGGTCATCTAATGAGTTACTATGGTCTTCTAATGAGTTACTATGGTCATCTAATGAGTTACTATGGTCTTATAATTAGTTACTGTGGTCATCTAATGAGTTACTGTGGTCATCTAATGAGTTACTATGGTCATCTAATGAATTACTATGGTCATCTAATGAGTTACTATGGTCTTCTAATGAGTTACTATGGTCATCTAATGAGTTACTATGGTCTTATAATTAGTTACTGTGGTCATCTAATGAATTACTATGGTCTTATTATGGTCATCTAATGAGTTACTATGGTCTTCTAATAAGTTACTATGGTCATCTAATGAGTTACTATGGTCATCTAATGAATTACTATGGTCTTACTATGGTCATCTAATGAGTTACTATGGTCTTCTAATGAGTTACTATGGTCATCTAATGAGTTACTATGGTCATCTAATGAGTTACTGTGGTCATCTAACGAGTTAATGTGGTCTTCTAATGAGTTACTATGGTCACCTAATGAGTTACTATGGTCATCTAATGAGTTACTATGTTCTTCTAATGAGTTACTGTGGTCATCTAATGAGTTACTATGGTCATCTAATGAGTTGCTATGGTCTTCTAATGAGTTGCTATGGTCTTCTAATGAGTTACTATGGTCATCTAATGAGTTACTATGGTCTTCTAATTAGTTACTATGGTCATCTAATGAATTACTATGGTCTTACTATGGTCATCTAATGAGTTACTATGGTCTTCTAATGAGTTACTATGGTCATCTAATGAGTTACTATGGTCATCTAATGAGTTACTGTGGTCATCTAACGAGTTAATGTGGTCTTCTAATGAGTTACTATGGTCACCTAATGAGTTACTATGGTCATCTAATGAGTTACTATGTTCTTCTAATGAGTTACTGTGGTCATCTAATGAGTTACTATGGTCATTTAATGAGTTGCTATGGTCTTCTAATGAGTTGCTATGGTCTTCTAATGAGTTACTATGGTCATCTAATGAGTTACTATGGTCTTCTAATTAGTTACTATGGTCATCTAATGAGTTACTATGGTCATCTAATGAGTTACTATGGTCTTATAATTAGTTACTATGGTCATCTAATGAGTTACTGTGGTCTTCTAATGAGTTACTATGGTCATCTAATGAGTTACTATGGTCTTATAATTAGTTACTATGGTTATCTAATGAGTTACTATGGTCATCTAATGAGTTACTGTGGTCATCTAATGAGTTACTATGGTCATCTAATGAATTACTATGGTCTTACTATGGTCATCTAATGAGTTACTATGGTCTTCTAATGAGTTACTATGGTCATCTAATGAGTTACTATGGACATCTAATGAGTTACTATGGTCCTCTAATGAATTACTATGGTCATCGAATGAGTTACTATGGTCTTCTAATAAGTTACTATGGTCATCTAATGAGTTACTATGGTCATCTAATGAATTACTATGGTCTTACTATGGTCATCTAATGAGTTACTATGGTCTTCTAATGAGTTACTATGGTCATCTAATTAATTACTATGGTCTTACTATGGTCATCTAATGAGTTACTATGGTCTTCTAATGGGTTACTATGGTCATCTAATGAGTTACTATGGTCATCTAATGAGTTACTGTGGTCATCTAATGAGTTACTATGGTCATCTAATGAGTTACTATGGTCATCTAATGAGTTACTATGTTCTTGTAATGAGTTACTGTGGTCATCTAATGAGTTACTATGGTCATCTAATGAGTTACTATGGTCATCTAATGAGTTACTATGGTCTTCTAATGAGTTACTATGGTCTTCTAATGAGTTACTGTGGTCATCTAATGAGTTACTGTGGTCATCTAATGAGTTACTATGGTCTTCTAATGAGTTACTATGGACTTCTAATGAGTTACTATGGTCATCTAATGAGTTACTATGGTCATCTAATGAGTTACTATGGTCATCTAATGAGTTACTATGGTCATCTAATTAGTTACTATGGTCATCTAATGAGTTACTATGGTCATCTAATGAGTTACTATGGTCATCTAATGAGTTACTATGGTCTTCTAATGACTTACTATGGTCATCTAATGAGTTACTATGGTCATCTAAATAATTACCATGGTCTTACTATGGTCATGTAATGAGTTACTATGGTCTTCTAATGAGTTACTATGGTCTTCTAATGAGTTACTATGGTCATCTAATGAGTTACTATGGTCTTCTAATGAGTTACTATGGTCATCTAATGAGTTACTATGGTCTTATAATTAGTTACTGTGGTCATCTAATGAGTTACTGTGGTCATCTAATGAGTTACTATGGTCATCTAATGAATTACTATGGTCATCTAATGAGTTACTATGGTCTTCTAATGAGTTACTATGGTCATCTAATGAGTTACTATGGTCTTATAATTAGTTACTGTGGTCATCTAATGAATTACTATGGTCTTATTATGGTCATCTAATGAGTTACTATGGTCTTCTAATAAGTTACTATGGTCATCTAATGAGTTACTATGGTCATCTAATGAATTACTATGGTCTTACTATGGTCATCTAATGAGTTACTATGGTCTTCTAATGAGTTACTATGGTCATCTAATGAGTTACTATGGTCATCTAATGAGTTACTGTGGTCATCTAACGAGTTAATGTGGTCTTCTAATGAGTTACTATGGTCACCTAATGAGTTACTATGGTCATCTAATGAGTTACTATGTTCTTCTAATGAGTTACTGTGGTCATCTAATGAGTTACTATGGTCATCTAATGAGTTGCTATGGTCTTCTAATGAGTTGCTATGGTCTTCTAATGAGTTACTATGGTCATCTAATGAGTTACTATGGTCTTCTAATTAGTTACTATGGTCATCTAATGAATTACTATGGTCTTACTATGGTCATCTAATGAGTTACTATGGTCTTCTAATGAGTTACTATGGTCATCTAATGAGTTACTATGGTCATCTAATGAGTTACTGTGGTCATCTAACGAGTTAATGTGGTCTTCTAATGAGTTACTATGGTCACCTAATGAGTTACTATGGTCATCTAATGAGTTACTATGTTCTTCTAATGAGTTACTGTGGTCATCTAATGAGTTACTATGGTCATTTAATGAGTTGCTATGGTCTTCTAATGAGTTGCTATGGTCTTCTAATGAGTTACTATGGTCATCTAATGAGTTACTATGGTCTTCTAATTAGTTACTATGGTCATCTAATGAGTTACTATGGTCATCTAATGAGTTACTATGGTCTTATAATTAGTTACTATGGTCATCTAATGAGTTACTGTGGTCTTCTAATGAGTTACTATGGTCATCTAATGAGTTACTATGGTCTTATAATTAGTTACTATGGTTATCTAATGAGTTACTATGGTCATCTAATGAGTTACTGTGGTCATCTAATGAGTTACTATGGTCATCTAATGAATTACTATGGTCTTACTATGGTCATCTAATGAGTTACTATGGTCTTCTAATGAGTTACTATGGTCATCTAATGAGTTACTATGGACATCTAATGAGTTACTATGGTCATCTAATGAATTACTATGGTCATCGAATGAGTTACTATGGTCTTCTAATAAGTTACTATGGTCATCTAATGAGTTACTATGGTCATCTAATGAATTACTATGGTCTTACTATGGTCATCTAATGAGTTACTATGGTCTTCTAATGAGTTACTATGGTCATCTAATTAATTACTATGGTCTTACTATGGTCATCTAATGAGTTACTATGGTCTTCTAATGGGTTACTATGGTCATCTAATGAGTTACTATGGTCATCTAATGAGTTACTGTGGTCATCTAATGAGTTACTATGGTCATCTAATGAGTTACTATGGTCATCTAATGAGTTACTATGTTCTTGTAATGAGTTACTGTGGTCATCTAATGAGTTACTATGGTCATCTAATGAGTTACTATGGTCATCTAATGAGTTACTATGGTCTTCTAATGAGTTACTATGGTCTTCTAATGAGTTACTGTGGTCATCTAATGAGTTACTGTGGTCATCTAATGAGTTACTATGGTCTTCTAATGAGTTACTATGGACTTCTAATGAGTTACTATGGTCATCTAATGAGTTACTATGGTCATCTAATGAGTTACTATGGTCATCTAATGAGTTACTATGGTCATCTAATTAGTTACTATGGTCATCTAATGAGTTACTATGGTCATCTAATGAGTTACTATGGTCATCTAATGAGTTACTATGGTCTTCTAATGACTTACTATGGTCATCTAATGAGTTACTATGGTCATCTAAATAATTACCATGGTCTTACTATGGTCATGTAATGAGTTACTATGGTCTTCTAATGAGTTACTATGGTCATCTAATGAGTTACTATGGTCATCTAATGAGTTACTGTGGTCATCTAACGAGTTAATGTGATCTTCTAATGAGTTACTATGGTCATCTAATGAGTTACTATGGTCATCTAATGAGTTACTATGTTCTTCTAATGAGTTTCTGTGGTCATCTAATGAGATACCATGGTCATCTAATGAGTTACTATGGTCATCTAATGAGTTACTATGGTCTTCTAATGAGTTACTATGGTCTTCTAATGAGTTACTATGGTCTTCTAATGAGTTACTATGGTCATCTAATGAGTTACTATGGTCATCTAATGAGTTACTATGGTCATCTAATGAATTACTATGGTCATCTAATGAGTTACTATGGTCTTCTAATGAGTTACTATGGTCTTATAATTAGTTACTGTGGTCATCTAATGAGTTACTGTGGTCATCTAATGAGTTACTATGGTCTTCTAATGAGTTACTATGGTCTTATAATTAGTTACTGTGGTCATCTAATGAGTTACTGTGGTCATCTAATGAGTTACTATGGTCATCTAATGAATTACTATGGTCATCTAATGAGTTAGTATGGTCTTCTAATGAGTTACTATGGTCTTCTAATGAGTTACTATGGTCATCTAATGAGTTACTATGGTCATCTAATGAGTTACTGTGGTCATCTAACGAGTTAATGTGATCTTCTAATGAGTTACTATGGTCATCTAATGAGTTACTATGGTCATCTAATGAGTTACTATGTTCTTCTAATGAGTTTCTGTGGTCATCTAATGAGATACCATGGTCATCTAATGAGTTACTATGGTCATCTAATGAGTTACTATGGTCTTCTAATGAGTTACTATGGTCATCTAATGAGTTACTATGGTCTTATAATTAGTTACTGTGGTCATCTAATGAGTTACTGTGGTCATCTAATGAGTTACTATGGTCATCTAATGAATTACTATGGTCATCTAATGAGTTACTATGGTCTTCTAATGAGTTACTATGGTCATCTAATGAGTTACTATGGTCTTATAATTAGTTACTGTGGTCATCTAATGAATTACTATGGTCTTATTATGGTCATCTAATAAGTTACTATGGTCTTCTAATAAGTTACTATGGTCATCTAATGAGTTACTATGGTCATCTAATGAATTACTATGGTCTTACTATGGTCATCTAATGAGTTACTATGGTCTTCTAATGAGTTACTATGGTCATCTAATGAGTTACTATGGTCATCTAATGAGTTACTGTGGTCATCTAACGAGTTAATGTGGTCTTCTAATGAGTTACTATGGTCACCTAATGAGTTACTATGGTCATCTAATGAGTTACTATGGTCTTCTAATGAGTTACTATGGTCTTCTAATGAGTTACTATGGTCTTCTAATGAGTTACTATGGTCATCTAATGAGTTACTATGGTCATCTAATGAGTTACTATGGTCATCTAATGAATTACTATGGTCATCTAATGAGTTACTATGGTCTTCTAATGAGTTACTATGGTCTTATAATTAGTTACTGTGGTCATCTAATGAGTTACTGTGGTCATCTAATGAGTTACTATGGTCTTCTAATGAGTTACTATGGTCTTATAATTAGTTACTGTGGTCATCTAATGAGTTACTGTGGTCATCTAATGAGTTACTATGGTCATCTAATGAATTACTATGGTCATCTAATGAGTTAGTATGGTCTTCTAATGAGTTACTATGGTCTTCTAATGAGTTACTATGGTCATCTAATGAGTTACTATGGTCATCTAATGAGTTACTGTGGTCATCTAACGAGTTAATGTGATCTTCTAATGAGTTACTATGGTCATCTAATGAGTTACTATGGTCATCTAATGAGTTACTATGTTCTTCTAATGAGTTTCTGTGGTCATCTAATGAGATACCATGGTCATCTAATGAGTTACTATGGTCATCTAATGAGTTACTATGGTCTTCTAATGAGTTACTATGGTCATCTAATGAGTTACTATGGTCTTATAATTAGTTACTGTGGTCATCTAATGAGTTACTGTGGTCATCTAATGAGTTACTATGGTCATCTAATGAATTACTATGGTCATCTAATGAGTTACTATGGTCTTCTAATGAGTTACTATGGTCATCTAATGAGTTACTATGGTCTTATAATTAGTTACTGTGGTCATCTAATGAATTACTATGGTCTTATTATGGTCATCTAATAAGTTACTATGGTCTTCTAATAAGTTACTATGGTCATCTAATGAGTTACTATGGTCATCTAATGAATTACTATGGTCTTACTATGGTCATCTAATGAGTTACTATGGTCTTCTAATGAGTTACTATGGTCATCTAATGAGTTACTATGGTCATCTAATGAGTTACTGTGGTCATCTAACGAGTTAATGTGGTCTTCTAATGAGTTACTATGGTCACCTAATGAGTTACTATGGTCATCTAATGAGTTACTATGTTCTTCTAATGAGTTACTGTGGTCATCTAATGAGTTACTATGGTCATCTAATGAGTTGCTATGGTCTTCTAATGAGTTGCTATGGTCTTCTAATGAGTTACTATGGTCATCTAATGAGTTACTATGGTCTTCTAATTAGTTACTATGGTCATCTAATGAATTACTATGGTCTTACTATGGTCATCTAATGAGTTACTATGGTCTTCTAATGAGTTACTATGGTCATCTAATGAGTTACTATGGTCATCTAATGAGTTACTGTGGTCATCTAACGAGTTAATGTGGTCTTCTAATGAGTTACTATGGTCACCTAATGAGTTACTATGGTCATCTAATGAGTTACTATGTTCTTCTAATGAGTTACTGTGGTCATCTAATGAGTTACTATGGTCATCTAATGAGTTGCTATGGTCTTCTAATGAGTTGCTATGGTCTTCTAATGAGTTACTATGGTCATCTAATGAGTTACTATGGTCTTCTAATTAGTTACTATGGTCATCTAATGACTTACTATGGTCATCTAATGAGTTACTATGGTCTTATAATTAGTTACTATGGTCATCTAATGAGTTACTGTGGTCTTCTAATGAGTTACTATGGTCATCTAATGAGTTACTATGGTCTTATAATTAGTTACTATGGTCATCTAATGAGTTACTGTGGTCTTCTAATGAGTTACTATGGTCATCTAATGAGTTACTGTGGTCATCTAATGAGTTACTATGGTCATCTAATGAATTACTATGGTCTTACTATGGTCATCTAATGAGTTACTATGGTCTTCTAATGAGTTACTATGGTCATCTAATGAGTTACTATGGACATCTAATGAGTTACTATGGTCATCTAATGAATTACTATGGTCATCGAATGAGTTACTATGGTCTTCTAATAAGTTACTATGGTCATCTAATGAGTTACTATGGTCATCTAATGAATTACTATGGTCTTACTATGGTCATCTAATGAGTTACTATGGTCTTCTAATGAGTTACTATGGTCATCTAATTAATTACTATGGTCTTACTATGGTCATCTAATGAGTTACTATGGTCTTCTAATGGGTTACTATGGTCATCTAATGAGTTACTATGGTCATCTAATGAGTTACTGTGGTCTTCTAATGAGTTACTATGGTCATCTAATGAGTTACTATGGTCATCTAATGAGTTACTATGTTCTTGTAATGAGTTACTGTGGTCATCTAATGAGTTACTATGGTCATTTAATGAGTTACTATGGTCTTCTAATGAGTTACTATGGTCATCTAATGAGTTACTGTGGTCATCTAATGAGTTACTATGGTCATCTAATGAGTTACTATGGTCTTCTAATGAGTTACTATGGTCTTCTAATGAGTTACTATGGTCATCTAATGAGTTACTGTGGTCATCTAATGAGTTACTGTGGTCATCTAATGAGTTACTATGGTCTTCTAATGAGTTACTATGGACTTCTAATGAGTTACTATGGTCATCTAATGAGTTACTATGGTCATCTAATGAGTTACTATGGTCTTCTAATGAGTTACTGAGGCCATCTAATGAGTTACTGTGATCATCTAATGAGTTACTGTGGTCATCTAATGAGTTACTATGGTCTTCTAATGAGTTACTGTGATCATCTAATGAGTTACTGTGGTCATCTAATGAGTTACTATGGTCTTCTAATGAGTTACTATGGTCTTTTAATGAGTTACTATGGTCATCTAATGAGTTACTATGGTCATCTAATGAGTTACTATGGTCTTCTAATGAGTTACTGTGGCCATCTAATGAGTTACTGTGGTCATCTAATGAGTTACTATGGTCATCTAATGAGTTACTGTGGTCATCTAATGAGTTACTATGGTCATCTAATGAGTTACTATGGTCATCTAATGAGTTACTATGATCTTCTAATTAGTTTTGTGGTCACTTAATGAGTTACTATGGTCATCTAATGAGTTACTGTGGTCATCTAATGAGTTACTGTGGTCATCTAATGAGTTACTATGATCTTCTAATTAGTTTTGTGGTCACCTAATGAGTTACTGTGGTCATCTAATGAGTTACTGTGGTCATCTAATGAGTGACAATGGTCATCTAATGAGTTACTGTGGTCATCTAATGAGTTACTATGGTCATCTAATTAGTTACTGTGGTCATCTAATGAGTTACTATGGTCATCTAATGAGTTACTGTGGTCATCTAATGAGTTACTATGGTCATCTAATGAGTTACTATGGTAATTTAATGAGTTACTATGGTCTTCTAATGAGTTACTATGGTCATCTAATGAGTTACTATTGTCATCTAATGAGTTACTATGGTCATCTAATGATTTACTATGGTAATCTAATGAGTTACTATGGTCATCGAATTAGTTACTATGGTCTTCTAATTAGTTACTATGGTCATCTAATGAGTTACTGTGGTCATCTAAAGAGTTACTATGGTCATCTAATTAGTTACTATGGTAATGTAAGTTACAGCAGCTCAGTCGAGGTACCAAGCAGTGTGGGTGGGGAGTGTTTCCACAGAGTGTTTCCAGAGCCTGAAATGTGGGTGTCAGGGACAGACGTGGAAGGAAAGTTCTAAAACTTAGTGATATATCACATATATCACATTGTAGGTGGTTTTTTTTTTACCCTTCACGTTCATATTTCACTGTTTTTGTTGCATTTTTTGATTGTAAAATATGTGAATGGAGAGGGGGTGTGAAGTTCATATGTTGTCAATATTCAGTGTTTTATCCTTTGTTGTTAATATTGTCCATTCAGTATAAAAATGTAAAATTCCATTCCGTTTTTTAAGGCGGTCTGTCATAACGTTTTTAGCATTTAACCAGACATTATTGTGAGGTTTTGTGCTAGTGTTATTAAAAATAGATATGCCGGCCCCCCGAGTCAAAATAATTGCCCAGGAGTGAGTTAGATAGTAATTATCAAACAACAATGCTATACTTGAAATTAAGCTGTAACTGTTTCCAAATGATGAGTCTTAATGACTTTTTTTTTGTGCACTAGCTGTACTTTTTAGTTTGTCTAGCACCTTCTGGCTGACTGCTTCTACAGTCTGGTCAATTGAAATGATAACGCACTAAACAGATCATTTGTTGTGTAAAAAAAGGATGCCTCCTTACTTAGTTCCGGCTAATCTCAACAGAGAGGCTGGACGAGATGTTGGCGTCCCAGGAGTCCGCGCTGCGTTCGCAACCCTCAGAAACGGACTACAGATCAGCCACGGTCAAACAGCGGCCCACCAGCAGGAGAATAACGCCAGCAGAGATCAGTGTGAGTGTGAGTGTGAGCATCCACACCTGCTGATCTAGTCAGGAAATACTCACCTGTGTCTTTGCGTCTGCCTGCAGTCACTGTTTGAGCGACAAGGAATGACGCTGCACGGAGGTCTTCACCCGGCCATGGAGAGAGGACACATACCCTTATCTAGGGGCGTGTCCAGGACCAAGTCATTTGGTAAAACAATCACCTATCCTGTTCATTGTCAAGTAAGGTGAATCATGTTTACCTGATAGATTGATTGAAACTTTTATTAGTAGATTGCACAGTACATATTCCGTACAATTGACCACTAAATGGTAACACCCGAATAAGTTTTTCAAGTTGTTTAAGTCGAGGTCCAGGTTAATCAATTCATGGTAGCAATAAGCCTGCAATAAGAGACACGCATTTTCATAGAGCAAGGGTTGGCAATTATCATACTTGCCAACCCTCCCAAATTTTCCGGGAGACTCCCGAATTTCAGTGTCTCTCCCGGGACAACCATTCTCCCGAATTTCTCCCGATTTCCAGTCGGACTTAAGGCACGCCCCCTCCAGGTCCGTGCTGACCTGAGTGAGGACAGCCAAAAAGTAACCACAGAACAATATACCGTAGTATAGTGTTCTGTGGTTACTTTTTGGTTGGCCAACGGTTTACGTTGTATTGCCCACCCTGACGGCAAGTGTGGGAGTCGGTTCTGAAGTATGAAGTAAAGAGACGTAACTTCGTCACCTCGCCTGGTTATTGATTCCAACCCAGGATATTACACTGCCCATACCTATGCTCCTTCAAAGGCTGTGCTACTGGCTGCAAAGCATTGCACTTTCAAATACAACAATGAGTAGAGAGGAGTGTTATGTGTGTATATGTGTAAATAAATGAACACTGAAATTCAAGTATTTATTTTATTTATATATATGATAAATTACATATTGTCGGAGGCAGATATTTACATATATGCGAATTTAAGTGTTACTTCTTTTATTTCATAATCATATTACAAAACAGCTAGTGTTTTTCTTCCAATTGTGGTCTTTTGGTTGTCTGCAAAAACTGTGTGCTTAACCTTGAGTGAGGAATGTAAGAAAGAGAGATAATGGGCATGTGTTTTGGCTGGAGGGACATGACTGCCAGGGTGGGAGGAAGAGAGACTTAAGAGTGGAGAGGGTTTTTCGGGGGGGGCAGACCATCTTGGCGGCGCGATTGAATGTTCTATGCTGGACTGGTCTCAATGTATATGCAAAGCTTTGCAAATATATTACAAAATATCTATTCTGTCTCTGGTGGTTTTTCTACTCCGCTTTAAGTGTCGTAAAGAGCTTTGGAGCGACTTGTGACTTGAATTCCCTGGGAGGAACAACTGGCCCAAACGCAACAATATAGATACTCCTCCCCCCTTAACCCCGCCCCACGGCCCCGCACCTCCCGACCCCGCCCCCCTCAACCCCCAAATCTCCCGAATTTGGAGGTCTCAAGGTTGGCAAATATGGCAATTATTTGGACTCGGGGGGACATATTTACAGAAAAAAAAGTGTATGTACATATATATACTGTATATCTATATATATATATATATAGATATAGATATATATATATATATATATATATATATATATATATATGTGTGTGCTTGGGTCCTATTTTTAGGAACACTAACAAAAAAACCTCACAATAATGTCTGATTGAAAGCTAGAAACGTTATGACTGACCGCCTTAAAAAAACGGAATGGAATTTTACTTCTTTTTTTTTACTGAATGAGACACCCAGAATGTACATGAAAATAAAGAATGTGGGATTTACAATATTAACTATGAAGGATAAAACACTGAATATTGACAACATATGAACATCACACCCCCTCTCAATCGACATTTTATAATCAACAAAAATGCAACAAACACAGTGAAATATAAAGGCCATCCATCCATCCATCCATCTTCTTCCGCTTATCCGAGGTCGGGTCGCGGGGGCAGCAGCCTAAGCAGGGAAGCCCAGACTTCCCTCTCCCCATCCACTTCGTCCAGCTCTTCCCGGGGGATCCCGAGGCGTTCCCAGGCCAGCCGGGAGACATAGTCTTCCCAACGTGTCCTGGGTCTTCCCCGTGCCCAAAACACCTCCCGAGGGAGGCGAACGGGTGGCATCCTGACCAGATGCCTGAACCACCTCATCTGGCTCCTCTCGATGTGGAGGAGCAGCGGCTTTACTTTGAGCTCCCCCCGGATGACAGAGCTTCTCACCCTATCTCTAAAGGAGAGCCCTGCCACCCGGCGGAGGAAACTCATTTCGGCCGCTTGTACCCGTGATCTTGTCCTTTCGGTCATAACCCAAAGCTCATGACCATAGGTGAGGATGGGAACGTAGATCGACCGGTAAATTGAGAGCTTTGCCTTCCGGCTCAGCTCCTTCTTCACCACAACGGATCGATACAGCGTCCGCATTACTGAAGACGGCGCACCGATCCGCCTGTCGATCTCACGATCCACTCTTCCCTCACTCGTGAACAAGACTCCGAGGTACTTGAACTCCTCCACTTGAGGCAGGGTCTACTCCCCAACCTGGAGATGGCACTCCACCCTTTTCCGGGGCGAGAACCATGAACTCGGACTTGGAGGTGCTGATTCTCATCCCAGTCGCTTCACACTCGGCTGCGAACCGATCCAGCGAGAGCTGAAGATCCTGGCCAGATGAAGCCATCAGGACCACATCATCTGCAAAAAGCAGAGACCTAATCCTGCAGCCACCAAACCGGATCCCCTCAACGCCTTGACTGCGCCTAGAAATTCTGTCCATAAAAGTTATGAACAGAATCGGTGACAAAGGGCAGCCTTGAAAAGTCCAACCCTCACTAAAAACGTGTCCGACTTACTGCCGGCAATGCGGACCAAGCTCTGACACTGATCATACAGGGAGCGGACCGCCAAAATCAGACAGTCCGATACCCCATACTCTCTGAGCACTCCCCAGAGGACTTCCCGAGGGACACGGGAAGTCCGAAATATGAAGGCAAAGGTTAAAAAAAAAAACACCTACAATCTGATATATCTGATACATCACTAAGCTTTAGAAGTTTGTTGTAAAAATCTCCTTCCACGTCTGTCCCTGACACCCACATTTCTGGCTCTGGAAACACTCTGTGGAAACACTCCCCACCCACACTGCTTGGTGCCTCGTCTGAGCTGCTGTGACTGACAATACCATAGTAACTAATTACTCATTAGATGACCATAGTAACTACCGGTACTTAGATTACCAGAGTAACTAGTATATCATGCAGATTCCAACCATTGAAATACTTAGTATAGTTGAAGACTTACGGTCATTAGAAAACATCACTGCACATCATAATGGCAGCTACACTTTCCATCTTAAAGATCTAAAAAAATGATTTAGTAATGTCCGGCGGGCCAGATTGAAAAGCTTATCAGGCCGCATGTGGGCCCCGGGCCTTAATGTGCCCAGGTCTGCAATAGAAAGTACTGAAGATGATATTAGTGTAAGTGTAAACTACAATACTGTCTTAGTAATGCCTCTCTATCAGTGGCAATCAGCTATATCCATCCATTTTCTACCGTTTGTCCCTCTCGGGGTCGCGGAGGGTGCTGGAGCCTATACCAGCTGCAGGTACACCCTGGACAAGGAAGGCGGGGTACACCCTGGATAAGTGCCCACCTCATGGCAGTGCCAACACCGATAGACAACATTAGGGAGCATTTGGTGTTGCCAATCAGCCTATCAGGTGCATGTCTTTGGAGGTGGGAGGGGCCTATCCCCAGGTGCATGTCTTTGGAGGTGGGAGGAAGCTGGAGTACCCGCAGGTGGAAAGGTTAATACAAATGTATGATGTGTATTGGGATATATTGTGGTTGTCGAGCATCGCACGTTTCTGTGATGCAGCTCTCGTATTGGATGTCACTTGATCATACAGCTGTACCTAATAGACCAGGTGTGGCCATTACGTCTATCGCTAGGTACCGGTCGATGGTGGAGGGTGTGTCAGTCCATCGCCAGCCAGGCATTAAAAAATAGACCTAAAAATGAGCGATCATCAATCTTCACCAAGACGTCACTTTGGTCACTTGATTGACATTCACGGCACCCGAGGGTCTTGTGAGATGATGCTGGCTGCAAAAAGGTCTCTTTCATAAATAAATCAAAATAAATTATACATATCCCTTCCACTTGGCCAATTGAAAAGTAGCTGGCCTGCAGAAAAAGAGTGGTCTAAAAAGACATAGCTCCACTGTAACAACACTGATTTGACAAAGTTGTGGAAGGAAATGTTTGATGGACGAGCTTTCAACAGCAGCTGGGAGTTCACAGTTTAACAGAAGGTCCATTTTTCTGTAATACTCGTCCCTAAATATTGTGTGTGCTTCTTAGGTGCCACTGAGGAGGATCGTCTAGCCGCCCTGGCAGGTGAGCATCGCTTTCCGCGCAGTTCCTCCATGACCGACAGCCTGCGAGAACTCCCGCAGCTTCATCCCATCCCTCCGCCTCCGCAAACAGCACCGCCTCCACCTCCGTATTACTTGGACACGGGACCGCCGCCAGCGTTCTGCCCGCCGCCTCCCCCATCCAGGACCCAGAGTCAGGGCCACGAACCAGGAGGACGCTCCAGCTTTAAGCCTTCCTCCTTGGACCTGCCGTATGAGTCGGCACAACGGCAGACCACGCAGCTAGAGAGGCAGAAAAAAGCCCGCTCCATGATCATCCTTCAAGACTCTTCACATTTACCCGTGGAACCCACAGAAATCCCCCGTCCTTCTGCTGCTCCGCCACCAGAGCGAATAAAAAGGAAGGGACGGGTCATTGACAACCCCTATGCCAATGTGGGCCAATTTAGCATTGGACTGTACACACCTACCAAGCCTCAGCGGAAGAAAAGCCCCCTGGTGAAGCAGCTACAGGTAAGTTGTATTTACGTGTAAATACTCTGCTTGATGTATGTTATTGTTGCAGGTGGAGGATGCACAAGAAAAAGCAAGTATGGCCTTAGCCCACTCCCGAGAAAGCTCACCCTCAGGACGACACTTACGCACCAGCCGTGCAGACTACTACCAGCAGCAGCTAATGGCCGAGCGTTTGCGGGCCCAAGGAGAAGCCATGTTTCAGGGTAAGGGCCCGTTCGCCGCTGCAATCGCTGGAGCAGTGAAAGACCGTGAACGACGCCTGGAGGAGCGACGGAAATCCACTGTCTTCCTTTCCGTGGGAACAATGGAGGGTGCGTCCTCAGAGGTCCCCTCTTTTACGCAGTCTCACTCTATAGATGAGCGTATACTCACCCGGGAGCTGGGCCAGTTGCCACCTCCTGCCTTGGCCTTGAGCCCCTCACCCAGCGGGACCACCTTTATCCATCCACTTACAGGAAAGCCCCTGGATCCCAACTCCCCTTTGGCTCTTGCGCTGGCCGCCAGAGAAAGGGCGCTGACCTCCCAGAGCCAGTCTCCAACAAGCAGCCCTGAACCACGAACTAAACAGGAGCGGGTGGGCCCGGGTGTAATGTTCATTGACACTCAGACCAAAGAGTCTCCACATGGAGAAGGTCCACCCACATCTCCTTCTTTTACATCTCAAGGCTCCAAGGCTCCAATATCAGTATTAGTCCCTCAGCCCACCAAACCACAGTGGGCCGCATCACCATCAAGTCTGTCATTCCACCAGGAGATGGAGACCCAGATAGAAGACAGGAAGGAGGAGACGCTTGAAGATAAAAAAAGCATGTTGATCAGTATTATGGACACGTCCCAGCAGAAGACGGCAGGGCTAATTATGGTACACGCTACCAGCAATGGCCAAGCTGGTCAAGAACTACAACAGACACCTGTCCCGACATCCAAAGAACTAAGCAAATCTCAATTAAGTCCAAGGACTAAGTCCCCAAGTCCCACAGTCCCTGTGCCCCAGCCTCAGAGTCCACATGCTGCCAGCTTTGCTCAAGAGAAGGGTCTGGTTCAGGGAAGCTCGGAGGAGGACATGGATCCATACACGGTGACGTTGCCCCCCGCCTTGTTGTCCTCCAGTGACGAGGAGACACGAGAGGAGCTGCGTAAGATTGGTTTTGTTCCACCGCCTAATGAGTTCTCGAATGGACTGCTTGCACAGGCCAAGGGTATTCCACCATCCCCAAGCAAACCTATGGCATCTTCCCCCACCACCCCTCCAACACCTACACCCAAGACACCTTTAACTCCAACCACCCAGCCTCAGCCCCCCCATCTCCCACCACCACCCAGCACAGCAGCTGTCTCAGGGAAACCCTCGGACCCTCTAGAGCCCCCGCCTGTGTGTGAGTCTGGCTCTGCAGCCGATTCAGGCGTGGAGGAGGCAGACACGCGCAGCTCCAGCGAGCGAGAACGAGACCACCACCTTGAGACCACCAGCACTGTCTCCACAGTTTCCAGCATGTCCACGCTGTCCTCAGAAAGCGGTGAACCTGCCGACACACACACCACACACACTTCCTATGCCGACGGGCAGACTTTTGTGCTCGACAAACCGCCAGTGCCTCCCAAGCCCCGACTTAAGTCCCACATAGGAGGCAGTAAAGGCCCTGTCACCTTCAGGGACCCTCTGCTGAAGCAGAGTTCTGACAGTGAGCTGCTGTCACAGCAACAGGCTGCCGCACTGGCTGCGGCGGTGGCCGGAGGAGGCGGGCTTCCCCCAGGCGGTTCGGCCTCAGTGACTGGACTCGCTCCCACCAAGCCGCGCTACCTCTTCCAGCGGCGATCCAAGCTGTGGGGGGACCCGATGGAGCCTCGCGGGCCAGGGGTGGGGCTGGGTATTGGGAGTTTGGGAAACCTAGGTGGGCTGGGACTAGGGCTGGGTGCTGATGAAGGAGCAAAACCCTTCGTGATGGGGGAGCTCAGTTCTCGATTGCAGCAGCTAAATAAAGACACAAGGTCCCTGGGAGAGGAGCCCCTGGGAGCATCGCTTGACCCTGGGAGGAAGTCTCCTGTAGCAGGTGCCCGGTAAGAGTCCGTTTATTGTCAAATATGGAAATGTCTGACAGTCTGTTTGAAGCACATGACGCTCAGCTGGGTTTGAAACTACGCCATGTCTGAAAGTACAACATTATATTTCTGCAGATGTGAGGACACCGGAGAGAGTAGTAGCTGCTAGGGTAAACTTTTTTTTATAACATTGTTTCCTAACCAGCCTGTAAACTAATCCCTTATATGCAGTTTGGTTTCATTTCACTCCTACTTCAATACTGTATGTCCTCGACAGTGGTTTGACTTGAAGACATCAATAAATGCCACACCTCCTTGCTTCTCTCAACCAATCAAGTGTTGCTTATTTCAACATAAGATGTAGTGTGTACCAAGCTTTGAGAGCGGACCACTAGTTTCTACTTGATACTCTTATTATGATCATTTTTTGGAATAGATGAGGACATGTCCTGACAAGCCACTAGGAGAGGAAATACAGTAGATGTGTCACCTTGTTTGCATCACCCTCTAGTCTTTGGATCCCTTTGGACTCTTTATGGATTTGTAGAGATGACATTGAGGTGCAGGCCTTGTTTCCATAGTTACCGCTTTACTCTCTTTGTACTGCACTTCCAGTAGACTTTGTGTGCGTGTGTGTGTGTGTGTGTGTGTGTTCTTGTATTTCTAGCCTTCTTGAGACATGAAGAAGGAAAAGTGTCTTCCATATGAGGAGGTGACATAAATCATGGTCCCAATAACATTGCATCTAATAGACAATGTCTCATTTGCACCCCTGCTGGTTTAAAATGAGGGTGGTCCCAAAAAGGAGGGATTTTTCAAATGGACTGTGTGTGTCGCTTTTAAAAAGTGCTCCCCCTCTGGTTAACATATGAAATAACAAGTGTGTGTAAGAAATTGAAATGCGCCCACTTTGGACAAAATTCATTTAAAAAAAAATAAATAAATATGTATGTAGAGACATACTGTAATAACTTGAAGTAAATAATGAATATTAAAAAACAATTACAAACAAATATTAAAACATAAAAAAATAATTAAAAGCTTACCTTTTGTATATTTGCATAGTTTGAATATATTATTAACCCTTGTGTAATGTTCATATTGTTGTTACTCAGCCAGCGTTTGTGAGTCTGATGGACATACTTGCCAACCTTGAGACCTCCGATTTCGGGAAGTGGGGGTGTGGGGGCGTGGTCGGGGGCGGGCCAGGGCGTGGTTGGGGGTGTGGTTAAGAGGGGAGGAGTATATTGACAGCTAGAATTCACCAAGTCAAGTATTTCATACATATACATACATATATATATATATATATATATATATAGATATCTACATCCTGAAAATATGCAAACAAAACTGTTTAGATAATTGATACTTCAAACATGCATAAATAAATATTAAGGAATATAACATAACTTGGCTTCTGAGAGTTTCAAAATGTAATGAATAAAATGCTAAAGTTGTTGATAAACAAGCAATTATTTTAATAATTAAATATGGTCATTTTAAATGAATTATTATGATAATTTAAAATCAATTATTTCAAATATGTTTATTTTAATGTATAATTCTATGGCTGGATGTAATAAGGAGTCACAAAAAAATACAATTAATTTTGATGTTTTTAGCAAAATATAGTAAAAATGTTTTTTTTTTTTTTTTTTTTAAATGAATAAATATATTTATTTTTAGGTAAAATAAACATAATAATATAATTTATCTCTAGTCTGGATGATTTAGTTCTTGTCACTCTGTTGTCCTCCCGTCATGAAAAAAAACTGTCCTCACTCAGGTCCGCATGGAGCTGGAGGGGGCGTGGCTTCCAGCTCCGGCTGAAAATCGGGAGATTTTCGGGAGAATATTTGTCCCGGGACGTTTTCGGGAGAGGCGCTGAATTTCGGGAGTCTCCCGGGAAATTCGGGAGGGTTGGCAAGTATGCTGATGGGCCCGTTGCATTTTGTGGCTTTTAATGCCTCACAATCAAACATTTTTATGTTAAAATACTGAACCGATGTTTACCTTATCCCAATAAACATCTGTTCAGTATTTTAACATAAAAGTGTTTGATTGTGAGGCATTAAAGGCCACAAAATGCAACGGGTCCATCAGACCCACAAACGCTGGCTGAGTAACAACAATATGAACGTTGCACGGAAAATTTCTCTGCCAGTTTCTGCATCCCACAGGGTATCTTCTTTTGTGTTTCTGCACCTGTGGTTCCCACACAAGGTTGCAACATTGTTTGTCAACACTGTCTGCTCTCATTTTCTCGCACATTTGACCCTCTGATGTTCTGTGTACCTACACCCCGTCCTCCTCCTGTCTAAGCCTGCTGTGTATGTGTGTGTGTGTGGTACACAGAACATCAATTTCCACACTTCTATTAGCCCCGGGTCCAGTGGACCCGGACATCTTATATGTAATAGAAATGTGTAGGTGGGGTGTATGGTGTGTGGTCATTAAATATGTATTCTGATATATGTTCTTCACAGAAAATGAGCCAAAGCCAGTGAGTCTCAGTTTGAAAAATTAATTAATTGTATCATTTTTCTTTTAATAAAAAATTAAAACGGGTCCCACAGACCCGAACACCACACAAGGGTGTAAATACAAATATTTATATATCTAGAAAGGGTGGTCCTAAAGAGGTGGGCATATTTCTCAGGTCTCAAAAAGGTGAAAAATACCAGAGTGTGTGTGTGTGTGTGTGTGTGTGTACGTGATGAATGAGTGGATGCAAACAAGGAGTGTGTTGGGTGCCCACCTAGAGTCCTGCTAGTAGCTATGACCTTCATCCTAGAGTCCTGCTAATAGCGATGACCTTCACCCTCCATCCCTGAGCTTCTCCCTGGTGGTGGTTGACGTATGTGGAGTGATACATCCTTACATCCACCGCTGGTGGCTGATAAACATTCATGGTGTCGACAGCTGTATCAGCAAGAAGTGTCAAGGATGGATTTTCAGACATATTTAAACATGTCTCTCTAGTCATGAATAAAAAGGGCATAATTACACATTTAACTAGCCATGTTATTATCCCTGACTCCGCCTGCAGTGAACATTCCTCTTAATCAGAACAAAAACCTAACCTTGTTTTTTGAACTGGAAAAATTTTCCCGAAATTCCAGGAATTCCTTAATACCATTTCTCATTTAAAAATGTCACTATTTCAACATTTCTCAACCGTTTTGAAAAATTCCAACACCAACCATTTTAACTCTTTCAGAACATTCAAGTTTTTTTTTACCATTTTCCCCAAAAATTCCCATGAAATTCCCATTGAAATGAATGGGACATTCTTCAAAGTGTTTTTTTATCCAACTTAAACCGTTCCAACTCCAAAATATTCAGCCTGTTCAAAATTGTGTGCTCTCGTTCAACAACGTAAAAAAAAATTCCCGGATTTCCAAGAGTTACCAGTTTTCAGGGACATTTCCCCCATTCAAAATGAATTTTCCATTTTTCAACCTATTCAAATTATTTCCAAAGTCAACACATTCCACTCATCCAACTAACAACTTTCCAGGTTCTAAAACCAAATTCCCTTTTTCCTGGAAATTCAAACTTCAACATTCAACTATTCTTACATTCATACTAGGGATGTCCCGATCCAGGTTTTTGCACTTCCGATCCGATACCGATATTGTTTTTGCACTTCCGATCCGATACCGATACTGACCGATACCGATACTGACCGATAATGGCCTATCCGAGCATGTATTAAAGTTTAAAGTTATTTAGCCTACTTAGTTGTCAGAATCATGTTGAAAAGGGTTTTAGTACTCTTGATAACAACTAGCCAGCTGAATTAGGGGAGTTTGAATAATACACAATGGTTGGTAACAAGAAACTGACCTGTTTATTCAAGGATAAACACAAAATAGACAAAATTATACATGACAAACAGAAATGGCATCAATGAAACAAGGGCTGGGCGATATGGCCTTTTTTTAATATTGCGATATTTTAAGGCCATATTGCGATACACGATATATATCTCGATATTTTGCCTTAGCCTTGAATGAACACTTGATGCATATAATCACAGCAGTATGATGATTCTGTGTGTTTTGATTGATTGATTGAGACTTTTATTAGTAGGTTGCACAGTGAAGTACATATTCCGTACAATTGACCACTAAATTGTAACACCCCAATAAGTTTTTCAACTTGTTTAAGTCGGGGTCCACTTAAATTGATTCATGATACACATATATACTATCAGATATATACTATCATCATAATACAGTCATCACACAAGATAATCACATTGAATTATTTACATTATTTATAATCCAGGGTGTGGAGGGGGGCGCCGGATGTAAGTGTCAAAAAGACAGCCAAAAGAGTTTGATATGAGAATAAATCTAAAGTTAAAATATCGGGTAGAAATGCATCCATTTGCAGGAAATGTAGTCTTGATTTTCAACATTTTCTTTCAAGGCTTGCATGTCTACATTAAAACATTCTTCTTCATACTGCATTAATATATGCTACTTTTAAACTTTCATGCAGAGAAGGAAATCACAACTAAAAAAATCACTAATTTTTTCATACGGTGTTGATCTGGAAATTTTTGCCTCTGCATTTTGATGGTGTGGACGTGTGGCACCGAATGGAGATAAGCGTCTCGACAGACGTTATAATATTTGAACAATGATGACGAAAACTGTTTTCTCTGTCGTGTCGGTGTGTCGAAAATTGTTATGCGCTTATTTTTTTTATTTGATTTTGTGCGTGGCATATAATTGCTATGCGCAGAGGACGTTTAAACAGTGCGCAATTGCACAAGCGCGCACCTTAGAGATAACGTTGGTCACACGGCTGCGCTAGCATCACAGTTAACGTTAGCCATGCTGCTACCTCTCTGCTCGGGGAGGGCTTATACGCATGTGACGTATGACGTGACATTATGTGACGTATGACGTGACAGTATGTGACGTGTGTAAGAAGGTGCGCTTGCTGTCTGTGAGAGGGAGACACAGAAAAGAGTGAGAAGAGCCTGTCGTGTAATGCCAGCAGCTAAAAGCAACTGCGTTAGAATCCACAGACCTGTGGATGTGTTGAAGGTGTGCTGGAAAATGCGGAACGGAAATTATAGGGAGCAGCAGAAAAGTGGAATGTACTATTTAAATAGGTGCGTTGGAAAACACGGAGCAGAGGGTTTTTTTTTAAACTGGATCTGGATCGGCATTTTCCCATGCCTTGCCGATACGTATTTTTTTGCAAATATCGGCGGCCGATCCGATCCAAATATCGGATCGGGACATCCCTAATTCATACTACATTCTGTCAGCATTTCAGTTCAACTTCAGCATTGGAGCATTCACACCTCATCTAGTTTATTACCAGTTTCACATTTACATCAATCTTGGCTCCGCCCACACTCAATGACAGAAACAAACATTTTGCCCATCTGTATATCGCTATTCTACTTGTGGCTGGGGTGCCAAATCTGGCCCAGGTTCAGTTCTAAACTGTGGAGACAAACATTTTTGCAGCAGAGTCCTAAAACCACGAGAGAGCAGAACTTGGACCGCTGATCCTTGCACTGGCATTTGAGCCTTCCTAGCAAACACGTACTGGGTTCCAAACTTGTGCTTTACATATACCCCTTTAAGTCCTCTCCTTTTTGGCAGGTCATGTGATCCACATAACCAAGGTGTTGTCACGTAGTCATTTGTTCAACTTCTTTAGCTCCTTTCTTTTTGTTCATATTCACCTGGTGGCCCTGGAGTTCCATTCAAATCCCTTTTTGCAGCAGATACCGTATCACGAGAGTGCTGTCATCTTTTCTGCAGAAGGTCTCTAAAAAAGAATACTGTAAATCTGGCAAAATAAATCAACCACAATAAAATGTCTACTGTAGAGGACGCTAGTTCTGCGGAATGTACAAAATAAGAATAGTGAAGGGAGACGTCCTTAGTTTTCCAGAAAATAATTCTGTTGGTGCAGGCCAGGGATGTGAAAGTGGTTTTGATTGAGGGCCACATGGCAGTTATGGCTGCCATCAACAGACAGGAATTTTAATTATATACATGGTTTTAAGTAGACTGTCCATTTTACAGTAAAAACTTTACATTTATAAAATTTTACTATAAAAGTGTTTTTTATTTTTATTTTTTTTACAACATTTTACAGTAAATGGAAAAAAGTAGCACTGTTTTTTGGGGTGTTTATGGAAAAAGCTGGCAGCTTAGTTGGCAGAATGTTTGTGTTAAATTGACATTGTTCATGGAAAAACTGTACGAGTAATTTTTTTATTCTGGCAACTTAGCTGCCAGTTTTTTTTACCGTAAAAACAAATATTTCCATTTACAGTAATACACCGTTAAAAACAAGATTTTACAGTCAAAAACTGGCAGCTCAGTCAACAGAATTTTAAGGCAAAAAACAGTAGAAGTTTTTTTCAATGTACAGTAATATGCTGTAAAGAACAACGTAACATGTATTGTCATTTTTATTCATTTCATGGGTAGTTTGCTGTAAAGTGAAGTATTTTTATTTAGACAAAAACATGTTTGGAAAGTATGATAATATACTGTAGTATTAGTTGCAATATTGGATACTATTAAAGTTGAAAAGGTATGCAATTTTAAGCAGTAAATATATATTTTCTGTCAAAATGACATTTAGTGAGAAAATATGAAGTAATTTATTGACACATATCATTTCCAGGTGTTTGCGGGCCAGATAAAATGATGTGGCGGGCCAGATCTGGCCCCCGGGCCTTGACTTTGACACCTGTGATTCAAGTTTAGACAAAATCTTGTCAGACTTTGACGGATTCCCTGCTAAAGGATCTTAAAGTTGTTTGTGTCACTGCCGTGTTGTTCAAACTGACACATTGTGTGTTTGCCATTCCGTTTTCAGAGGATCAACTCCGTTTTTTTAATGTGCAATTTGTTGAGATTGAAGTAGGGCAGGGGTCGGCAACCTTTACCAGTCAAAGAGCCATTTTGACCAGTTTCACAAATTATAGAAAACAATGGGAGCCGCAAAAACTTTTGAAATTTTAAATGAAATAACACAGCATACAAAGTTTTTTTTTGCTTTGTGCTATGTATAAATCAGGGGTCTCAGACACGCTGCCCACACCTTTATATGGAATTTTTAAGCTGGTGCGGCACGCGAGTTTTATGTGAATAGCGCTTGTCAGCGTCATGCATGCCGTGATGGTACAGCATATAGCGCCCACTACAACCAACTGATCATCCACATGTTGTATGGGGCTTCCGCTTGCTCACGTAGGTGACAGCAAGGCATACTTACTCAACAACCACACAGGTTACACTGACGGTGGCGGTATAAAAAAAACTTTAACACTCTTACTAATAATGCGCCACACTGTAAACCCACATCAAACAAGAATGACAAACACATTTCGGGAAAACATCTGCACCGTAACACAACATAAACACAACAGGACAAATACCCAGAATCCCATGCAGCCCTAACTCTTCCGGGATACGTTATACACCCCCGCTACCAAACCCCGCCCACCTCAACCGTCGCACAGAGAGAGAGAGGGGGGGAGGGGGGGGGGGGGGGGGGGGGGGTTGATGTGTGAGGGAGCAGGCTTGGGGTAGGGGCGGGGTTTGGTGGTAGCAGAGGTGTATAATGTATCCCGGAAGAGCTAGGGCTGCATGGGATTCTGGGTGTTTGTTCTGTTGTGTTTATGTTGTGTTAAGGTGCATATGTTCTCCCGAAATGTGTTTGTCATTCTTGTTTGGTTTTGGTTCAAAGTGTGGCGCATTATTAGTAAGAGTGTTAAAGTTGTTTTATATGGTCACCGTCAGTGTGTGGCTGTTGACCAAGTATGCCTTGCTGTCACGTACGTGTGCAAGCAGGCGATGTATATTGTATAACAATTGTTAGGCTGGCACGCTGGTAATACAGATTGTAGAGGGCGCCGAATGTTGCACCATCATAGCACGCCCTTATTATATCTGTAAGGGTGAAAATCGGTGAATATTGATCCCGGGAGTTTTCTGCGAGAGGCACTGAAATCCGGAAGTCTCACGGGAAAATTGGGGGGTTCAGCAAGTAAGCTGCTGAGCCGCATCAGAGTGATCAAAGAGCCGCATGCGGCTCCGGAGCCGCGGGTTGCCGATCCCTGAAGTAGGGGAAGTAGTGAAGCTTGTTCCTATTTAAATTAATCCATTCCTGAAGATTGAATAGAACTTTATTCACGAGGCATCTAAAGATAGATGGATAGATAGATAGATAGATAGATAGATAGATAGATAGATAGATAGATAGATAGATAGATAGATAGATAGATAGATAGATAGATCTTTATTGTCATTGCACAAGTACAACGAAACTTTGTTTTCAGCACAAACCCGTTCAAGATTAGACAAACAAACAGTGTACAGGGTTACAGAACAGGAACGCTGATGGGTCGCCACAAGGCGCCCCGTAAAAGATGGGGAAAAAGGTAAAACGCTGGGGAAAGATGAGTGAAAAAATACAATCTAGACTAGGCTCCTAATGGGGCCCAGTCTGGAGTGGGAAAAAATCTCCATAGCAAAGCACATATACATATTACAACGTACATCTCGAGATATCTAGCAACAGAGGGAAGGGAGTGCGGGGTCATGTTGGTAGGCCGCAGCTCTCAGGCGCTGAACATCCTTTCATCACCTCTATGGGATTTGCGTCGAGGGCGTTGGGTTGGATGCATGTTTGTGTGTAAGCTTGCAGTGTGTCTCTGTTCCGCGGCCTTGATCTTGTACAGTCGCTAGTCCAAAGTCAACAACAACAGGTGTGTGTCCATGAGAGACAAGAAGGGAGTTTGTTGTGTCTTCGCCGCACTGTCCTTCGGGAGAGTCTCGAAGCCAGGGAAACAATCCAAGTTAGAATGTTTTGTATGCGAGTGAAAATAAAATTTGCTTTTCACTCTAAATTGTCTATGACTGGTCCTCAAAAATCCTGCGGGGCAGACAGTCCAATGTTATCCAAATCACAAGAGTGTCCACAGTTCTTCCCGCATCCTCCAATCCTTTGTGGCAGTTTTGGGGTACTTTGAAGACTGCCAGTAACTTCCAATTTGTCGACAAACCAGAGTAACGCTTACTCCAATCAGCAGATGTCCCGTTGTCATAATTCCCAATAGGTAGATTTCTTCACGTCCTCGACAGAAAAGGGTCCCCAGGCACGCGGGACTCCTTCTTCTCCCAAGAGTCCGTCGTGTGTCCAGCAACAACCGCTCCGTCACGACAAGCAGGTTCCCCCAAACCCAAGATCTTGTCAATTTCGTTGAGGCCAGTTAAATAGTTCCAATGTTTAGATTTGGAGAGCAGTGCAAAAAGAGGCGACAAGAAAGTTAAGACAAGACAAGACAAAGAAGCAAGCAGGAGAGATAAGGGAGAGGAAAGGGGAGCGTCCGCCCTCGATGAGTGCCAGTGAGAAAGAAAGTTGTGGACAATACACACTATTATTTCACTCCCACCTTTAAACACACACCTATTTCCACCTTGTGTGCATGCTTTACATTTGTTTGATTGTGTTGCGTGATTTGTTTTGTTTTTGTATTGATGATCATGCTCCTTGACTGTCCCTCACAACAAAAATTATCCTAACTCAACAATGATGATCATGCTCCTTGACTGTCCCTCACAACATGTATTAGCATCCTAACCCTGTGGATTATGTCAACTAAAGTTCTGCCCTCAAAGTGTGATATAACGCAGTCATAAAACACCAATCACGTTATATCCTAATCTTCATTTTAACCCACAAAAATAAAATCTGCTCGTTTATGCTGCCGTTGCTTCGGCAAAGCTGAGTGCCATCGTTCTATTGTGTGTGCTTCTAAATATTTTATAGCCTTCTTTAGCCAACACATGTTGTACTCTTATTGATTGTACAAAGCACTTGCTCTCTTTCACGGCTTCGTTTTCAGCGAGCTCGCACGGCCCGGTCCTGGTGGAAAGGTTGTAACTGCAGTGAGAGCAGAGCCACTTCCTCCTGGACACCCTTGCTAAAGTTAGCCGTATTGTGCTAATTAACCAAATGGTCCTGGTGGAGAGGTTGTCCCTGCAGTTACAGCAGAGTCACTTCCTCCTGAACACCCTTGCTAAAGTTAGCCATATTGTGCTAATGAACCAAACGGTCCTGGTGGAGAGGTTGTCCCTGATGTCTGCCAGTTAGAGCAGAGTCACTTCCTCCTGATTACCCTTGCTAAAGTTAGCCATATTGTGCTAACTAACCAAACGGTCCTGGTGGAGAGGTTGTCCCTGCAGTGAGAGCAGAGTCACTTCCTCCTGATTACCCTTGCTAAAGTTAGCCATATTGTGCTAACTAACCAAACGGTCCTGGTGGAGAGGTTGTCCCTGCAGTTACAGCAGAGTAACTTCCTCCTGAACACCCTTGCTAAAGTTAGCCATCGTGTGCTAACTAACCAAACGGTCCTGGTGGAGAGGTTGTCCCTGATGTCTGCCAGTTACAGCAGAGTCACTTCCTCCTGAACACCCTTGCTAAAGTTAGCCATATTGTGCTAACTAACCAAACGGTTCTGGTGGAGAGGTTGTCCCTGCAGTGAGAGCAGAGTCACTTCCTCCTGAACACCCTTGCTAAAGTTAGCCATCGTGTGCTAACTAACCAAACGGTCATGGTGGAGAGGTTGTCCCTGATGTCTGCCAGTTAGAGCAGAGTCACTTCCTCCTGAACACCCTTGCTAAAGTTAGCCGTATTGTGCTATCTAACCAAACGGTCCTGGTGGAGAGGTTGTCACTGCAGTGAGAGCAGAGTCACTTCCTCCTGAACACCCTTGCTAAAGTTAGCCATATTGTGCTAACTAACTAAACGGTCCTGGTGGAGAGGTTGTTCCTGCAGTGAGAGCAGAGTCACTTCCTCCTGATTACCCTTGCTAAAGTTAGCCATATTGTGCTAACTAACCAAACGGTCCTGGTGGAGAGGTTGTCCCTGCAGTTACAGCAGAGTAACTTCCTCCTGGACACCCTTGCTAGCGTTAACTGTATTGTGCTAATTAACCAAACAAGCTACGGTGAGACAGCTAAGACATATAACGTGTCCTACACTCCAGTCCACCACGGCACAATGTCAACGGGCCAAAATTGGATGTCACGTTCTATAGAATATGGCCTTATATTCAAACTTTGAGTGTATTACTAATACAAGACTACAAGTTCAATATAGTTCAGCTTGAATGAAAAAGGTCAAGGGACACATGTCCTGTCTTGTGTATTTGTTTGTGATATGTGCTCATTTCTCTCTCATGTGGTCCACTAGCCAGAACCTCTTTGTGCTTGAGTCTCCTCTGCTGTCATTGCTTCACATGCTAACATACACATGAGGTACTTCTATCCAGTACAAGAGCTGTATTAAAACCACGTCTCTTTGATACATCTGCGGTCCTCTCCAAGGTTTCTCATTGTCCCATTGGGTTGTGAGTTTTTCCTTGCCCTGATGTGGGATCTGAACCGAGGATGTCGTTGTGGCTTGTGCAGCCCTTTGAGACACTTGTGATTCAGGGCTATATATCAAACCCTGTTTCCATATGAGTTGGGAAATTGTGTTAGATGTAAATATAAACAGAATACAATGATTTGCAAATCATTTTCAACCCATATTCAGTTGAATATGCTACAAAGACAACATATTTGATGTTCAAACTGATAAACTTTTTTTTTGTGCAAATAATCATTAACTTTAGAATTTGATGCCAGCAACACGTGACAAAGAAGTTGGGAAAGGTGGCAATAAATACTGATAAAGTTGAGGAATGCTCATCAAACACTTATTTGGAAGATCCCACAGGTGTGCAAGCTAATTGGGAACAGGTGGGTGCCATGATTGGGTTTAAAAACAGCTTCCCAAAAAATGCTCAGTCTTTCACAAGAAAGGATGGGGCGAGGTACACCCCTTTGTCCACAACTGCGTGAGCAAATAGTCAAACAGTTTAAAAACAACTTTTCTCAAAGTGCAATTGCAAGAAATTTAGGGATTTCAACATCTACAGTCCATAATATCATCAAAAGGTTCAGAGAATCTGGAGAAATCACTCCACGTAAGCGGCATGGCCGGAAACCAACATTGAATGACCGTGACCTTCGATCCCTCAGGCGGCACTGTATCAAAAAACGACATCAATCTCTAAAGGATATCACCACATGGGCTCAGGAACACTTCAGAAAACCACTGTCACTAAATACAGTTCGTCGCTACATCTGTATGTGCAAGTTAAAGCTCTACTATGCAAAGCGAAAGCCATTTATCAACAACATCCAGAAACGCCGCCGGCTTCTCTGGGCCCGAGATCATCTAAGATGGACTGATGCAAAGTGGAAAAGTGTTCTGTGGTCTGACGAGTCCACATTTCAAATTGTTTTTGGAAATATCCGACATCGTGTCATCCGGACCAAAGGGGAAGCGAACCATCCAGACTGTTATCGACGCAAAGTTCAAAAGCCGGCATCTGTGATGGTATGGGGGTGCTTTAGTGCCCAAGGCATGGGTAACTTACACATCTGTGAAGGCACCATTAATGCTGAAAGGTACATACAGGTTTTGGAACAACATATGCTGCTATCTAAGCGCCGTCTTTTTCATGGACGCCCCTGCTTATTTCAGCAAGACAATGCCAAGCCACATTCAGCACGTGTTACAACAGCGTGGCTTCGTAAAAAAAGAGTGCGGGTACTTTCCTGGCCCGCCTGCAGTCCAGACCTGTCTTCCATAGAAAATGTGTGGCGCATTGTGAAGCGTAAAATACGACAGCGGAGACCCCGGACTGTTGAACGACTGAAGCTCTACATAAAACGAGAATGGGAAAGAATTCCACGTTCAACGCTTCAACAATTAGTTTCTTCAGTTCCCAATCGTTTATTGAGTGTTGTTAAAAGAAAAGGTGATGTAACACAGTGGTGAACATGCCCTTTCCCAACTACTTTGGCACGTGTTGCAGCCATGAAATTCTAAGTTAATTATTATTTGCAAAAAAAAAAATTAAGTTTATGAGTTTGAACATCAAATATCTTGTCTTTGTAGTGCATTCAATTGAATATGGGTTGAAAAGGATTTGCAAATCATTGTATTCCGTTTATATTGACATCTAACACAATTTCCCAACTCATATGGAAACGGGGTTTGTAAATAAACATTGATTGATTGATTGATTGAAACAGATCTTGTCTAGAGATATACCTCATGAGTGCACACATGCAGCATGCGTCCAAAGACAGCAGATTCGGGCAAGGCCAAGGACACGTCTGGTTAGCGGCCACGTCTCATTGCGAGTGATGCTAACATTCTCTCCCATTGCTCTCTCTTTGCTCGCCTTGCATGTTCCGCCCTGCTGCTCTGATCTGATTGGTCTAGAAGTGACTGTGCGCCCAGGAGGGCAGGACCGCTGTGTAAGTGTGCATGGAGCTCACATCATGTCCGTTGAACCCCCACCCCCCTCCACACATCTTTTTCTTTATTATTTTGCTTATAATGCATTTCACCCATATTAGCATCTGGCAATGAAAATCATACATCTCCACTTTTTGTCACTTTTTTTCTGGAAAACGACAACAAATGCACATTTTGGAGATATATGTTTTTCACTGTGCAGAACAAATGCTAACATGCATGGAACACATATTACACATATATTTCCTCTCTCTACACAGAAATGGAATACTACTAAAAGTTTTTAATACATAAGTTTGCCTACAGCAATCCTTGTCATTTGGTTACGGACATGACTGCAATAATTGAATTTCGGCAAAGTAGGAATAATTCATTATAAATCAAAATTGTTAATAGCTAGAGCATAAAAACGCTGGTTAGCAACTTCTGAATGCAGTTTTTAACAAATGAGTGCACATGAATTTACCATGAATTGATTATGTGGACCCCGACTTAAACAAGTTGAAAAACTTATTCGGATGTTACCATTTAGTGGTCAATTGTACGGAATATGTACTGAACTGTGCAATCCACTAATAAAAGTTTCAATAAATCAATCAATCAAACATTATGACATGAAATAACCCCACATCCAATATGGTAATGCTGCCAGAGGCTGAGCCACGATACTGAACATACTCTATTTACTTATTATTTATTTATTTACTCATTTGTATGCTTGAAAAAGGTTTAAAAGTTGTAGACTATGCTTAAAAAAACTAAATCTGTGAAATACTGAGGCCGCAAAATTTAAAGTGCAATGTACAACTGTATATTTTTAATATATATATATATATATATATATATATATACATATATATATACATTTATATATGTACATATACATATATATATATAATATATATATATACATATATATACTGTATATATATATATATATACTGTATGTATATATATATATATATATATATATACACATATACATACACACATATATATATATATATACATACAGTATATATACATACAGTATATATACATACATATATACATATATATATATATATATATATATATATATATATATATATATATATATATATATATATATATATATGCCAGCTTTTTTTAAACATGTCGCAGGCATCAAATTCCAATATATATGTATATATAGAATAGAATAGAATAGAAAGTACTTTATTGATCCCTGGGGGAAATTCAAATTATATATATATATATATATATATATATATATATATATATATATATATATATATATATATATTGGAATTTGATGCCTGCAACATGTTTCAAAAAAGCTGGCACAAGTGGCAAAAAAGAGTGAGAAAGTTGAGGAATGCTCATCAAACACTTATTTGGAACATCCCACAGGTAAACAGGCTAATTGGGAACAGGTGGGTGCCATGATTGGGTATAAAAGCAGCTTCCATGAAATGCTCACTCATTCACAAACAAGGATGGGGCGAGGGTCACCACTTTGTCAACAAATGCCTGAACAAATTGTTTAAGAACAACATTTCTCAACCAGCTATTGCAAGGAATTTAGGGATTTCACCATCTACGCTCTGTAATATCATCAAAAGGTTCAGAGAATCTGGAGAAATCACTGCACGTAAGCCATGATATTACGGACCTTGGATCCCTCAGGTGGTACTGCATCAAAAAGTGCCACCAGTGTGTAAAGGATATCACCACATGGGCTCAGGAACACTTCAGAAAACCACTGTCAGTAACTACAGTTGGTCCCTACATATGTAAGTGCAAGTTAAAAGTCTACTATGCAAAGCCAAAGCCATTTATCAACAACACCCAGAAACGCTTAGCTGGGCCCGAGCTCATCTAAGATGGACTGATGCAAAGTGGAAAAGTGTTCTTTGGTCTGACGAGTCCACATTTCAAATTGTTTTTGGAAACTGTGGACGTGATGTCCTCCGGACCAAAGAGGAAAGGAACCATCCGGACTGTTCTAGGTGCAAAGTGTAAAAGGCAGCATGTGTGATGGTATGGGGGTGTATTAGTGCCCAAGGCATGGGTAACTTACACATCTGTGAAGGCACCATTAATGCTGAAAGGTATATACAGGTTTTGGAGCAACATATGTTGCCATCCATGCAACGTTATCATGGATATATATATGTAGATATACATGTATAAATATGTATACAGATATAAATATGTGTACAGATAAAAATACATTATATATATATATATATACCGTATTTTTCGGAGTATAGTCGCACCTGCTGAAAACACATAATAAAGAAGGAAAAAAACATATATAAGTCGAACTGGAGCCCGGCCAAACTATGAAAAAAACTGCGACTTATAGTCCGAAAATTACGGTATATATATCTGTATACATATTTATACATGTATATCTACATATACATATATCCATGATAACGTTGCTTGGAGTTTGTGATTTAGGGCTATATAAATAAACATTGATTGATTGCTAACTATCTAAATGTTATGTTATCAGATTTAATAAGATGACATAAGTAATAACATTTAGATTGTTATTGTGACTGATTTAATAAGTAAAATTACATAAGTGATAACATAACATTTAGATTGTTATTGTGACTGATTTAATAAGTAAGATGACATAAGTGATAACATAACATTTAGATTGTTACTGTGGATGAGTTAATAAGTAAAATGACATAAGTGATAACATAACATTGATTGTTATTGCGGATGATTTAATAAGCAAGATGACATAAGTGATAACATAACATTTAGATTGTTACTGTGGATGATTTAGTAAGTAAGATGACATAAGTGATAACAACATTTAGATTGTTACTGTGGATGATTTAGTAAGTAAGATGACAGAAGAGTCACAATAACAATCTAAATGTTATGTTATCAGATTTAATAAGACATAAGTAATAACATTTAAATTGTTATTGTGACTGATTTAATAGGTAAAATGACATGAGTGATAACATAACATTTAGATTGTTATTGTGACTGATTTAATAAATAAGATGACATAATTGATAACATAACATTTAGATTGTTATTGTGACTGATTTAATAAGTTAAATGACATAAGTGATAACATAACATTTAGATTGTTATTGTGACTGATTTAGTAAGTAAGATGACATAATTGATAACATAACATTTAAATTATTATTGTGACTGATTTAGTAAGTAAGATGTCATAATTGATAACATAACATTTAGATTGTTATTGTGACTGATTTAGTAAGTAAGATGACATAAGTGATAACATAACATTTAGATTGTTATTGTGACTGATTTAATAAGTACGATGACATAAGTGATAACATAACATTTAGATTGTTATTGTGACTGATTTAATAAGTAAGATGACATAAGTGATAACATAACATTTAGATTGTTATTGTGACTAATTTAATAAGTAAGATGACATAATTGATATCATAACATTTAGATTGTTATTATTAATCAGCAAGATGACATAAGTGATAACATAACATTTAGATTGTTATTGTGACTGATTTTTGGGGGGTAAAACAATACATAACATGTTAGGTTTTGCTGACCGTCAAACCACTGCGACTTTAACATAGTTGTCATTGTTTTTTGTTGACTTTGAAAGAGTTTTGCGTAAGGACCCAGTGCTCAGAGTGGAATATCTATTTCAATGCAGCAATATACATATTTAGTTGCATTAGAAGATGAACAATATGTCTATTTCAATGCAGCAAGAGATATATTTAGTTGCATTATAAGATGAACAATATATATATTTCAATGCAGAAAATGAGACATTTAGTTGCATTAGAAGATGAACAATATATCTATTTCAATGCAGCAAGAGACATATTTAGTTGCATTAGAAGATGAACAATATATCTATTTCAATGCAGCAAGAGACATATTTAGTTGCATTAGAAGATGAACAATATATATATTTCAATGCAGCAAGAGACATATTTAGTTGCATTAGAAGATGAACAATATATCTACTGTATTTCAATGCAGCAAGAGACATATTTAGTTGCATTAGAAGATGAACAATATATCTATTTCAATGCAGCAAGAGAGACATATTTAGTTGCATTAGAAGACTACCCTCCACAGCAATGGTGCTGCTTTGTGGTGTGATACATGTCTCTTTCTGCCCGTCTCCTTCAGACTTTTCAGCAGCCTAGGGGAACTCCACACCATTTCTCAGAGGAGTTACGGCACCACCTTCAGCATCCGCCCTGGCAGCCGTTACCCTGTCACGCGACGCAGCCCCAGCCCGGGCTCACCCGACCGGGGCGACCCTCTGGGACGCTATTCGGGCTACGGCCTTCAGCCTTCGCCGACCACACCCCCGCAAACCATCCTCAAATCCTCCAGCCTCAGTCTACCACAGGAACCCAAGGAGGTCCGCTTTGTGATGAGGAGCTCCAGCGCCCGATCCCGCTCTCGTTCGCCGTCGCCTTCCCACTCCCCGGGTCTGGGCTCTCCCCTGCTGGCGCTCAGACCTTTCCACCAGAAGCCGCTTCACCTGTGGAACAAGTACGACGTGGGGGACTGGTTGGAGAGCATCAACCTCAGCGAGCACAGGGTGGGCTTCCAGGAACACGAGATCGAGGGCTCCCACCTGCCGGCGCTGACCAAGGACGACTTTGCCGAGCTGGGCGTGACACGAGTGGGCCACCGCATGAACATCGAACGAGCGCTAAAGCAGTTGCTGGAGAGCTGACCCCCGCCCCTAGCTCCAGTTGGGGAAAAGAAGAACAGTATGCGATATTGGCCCTCCTCTTCTCTCTACCTCCCACGAGGCCTCCACGAAAGAAAGAAGCCTTTCGCGCTTCGAGTAAAGGAAGAGTTTTCAGTCCAATCAGAAAAAAAAGCTCAGTTGCCTTTCAACAACGTTTCTACAGAGATCAACCACCACCACGACGACGTGTCTCCTCTATATCTGCTGTTGTTTTCAAAGCCCAGGACTGGGGAGCCCAGGGGGGGTGGCACAGGAGAAGCCCCGCCCCTTCGCCTTGGTACCCAGACTGTGCTCTCTTCTATTTGGAGAATGTTTAACCAACACTTGTGGCTTTTGTTCCATAATCAACTATTTTGCTTTTCCAAAGGGAATATGATATGATGTATTTAATAATAGCTTTTGTGCAAAAAAAGGAATCCGCACCTGTTCTTAGTTTTTAGTATAGAGAAATAATAGTTGACCCATTTCTACCAGTGATATATATATATATATATTTGAAAGAAAAATATGAAGATGATTTTGTCATACACTTGTGTTCAACTGTAGCATTTTGTCTGACTATCTTCCTTCAAACAAAAGGGCATCCCCAAATGTGTCTAGTCCCAATAATGTGATTGGCTCTCAACTTTATCCTCTCCTTTGGAGCGCTAGCCTTCCCATAGTTGCTTTAGCATCTACACTCACTTCAACATGGAAGTACAACTTTCAAAGTTAGTACCTCGGTTTGCGATAGTAATCTCTTCCAAAATGATGAAACTGTTCCAGACACCAGTAATTAGTTGACATAGAAATGATCAAGGAATATTTCATTGAATACGCCCAATAGTAACAAGGTAAAAGTGATCCATGCATTATGAAACTGAGACGTGTGCCTCACTGCCGATATCAGGAAACGCTTTTTTCCCACTCACGTGTTTGGTTTGGTTCAGCCTTCCCGGTAAGGTCTATTCAGGTGTACTGGAGAGGAGGCTACGCCGAATAGTCGAACCTCGGTTTCAGGAGGAACAGTGTGGTTTCCGTCCTGGTCGTGGAACTGTGGACCAGCTCTATACTCTCGGCAGGGTCCTTGAGGGTGCGTGGGAGTTTGCCCAACCAGTCTACATGTGCTTTGTGGACTTGGAGAAGGCATTCGACCGTGTACCCCGGGAAGTCCAGTGGAGAGTGCTCAGAGAGTATGGGGTAACGGACTGTCTGATTGTGACGGTCCGCTCCCTGTATAATCAGTGTCAGAGCTTGATCCGCATTGCCGGCAGTAAGTCGGACCCGTTTCCAGTGAGGGTTGGACTACGCCAAGGCTGCCCTTTGTCACCATTCTGTTCATAACCTTTATGGACAGAATTTCTAGGCGCAGTCAGGGCGTTGAGGGTATCTGGTTTGGTGGCTGCGGATTGGGTCTCTGCTTTTTGCAGATGATGTGGTCCTGATGGCTTCATCTGGCCAAGATCTTCAGCTCTCACTGGATCGGTTCGCAGCAGAGTGTGAAGCGACTGGGATGGGAATCAGCACCTCCAACTCCGAGTCCATGGTTCTCGCCCGGAAAAGGGTGGAGTGCCATCTCCGGGTTGGGGGGGAGATCTTGCCCCAAGTGGAGGAGTTCAAGTACCTCGGAGTCTTGTTCACGAGTGAGGGAAGAGTGAATCGTGAGATCGACAGGCGGATTGATGCGGCGTCTTCAGTAATGTGGACGTTGTATCGATCCGTTGTGGTGAAGAAGGAGCTGAGTCGTAAGGCAAAGCTCTCAATTTACCGGTCGATCTACGTTCCCATCCTCACCTATGGTCATGAGCTTTGGGTCATGACCGAAAGGACAAGATCACGGGTACAAGCGGCCGAAATGAGCTTCCTCCGCCGGGTGGCGGGGCTCTCTCTTAGAGATAGGGTGAGAAGCTCTGTCATCCGGGGGGAGCTCAAAGTAAAGCCGCTGCTCCTCCCCATGGAGAAGAGCCAGATGAGGTGGTTCAGGCATCTGGTCAGGATGCCACCCGAACGCCTCCCTAGGGAGGTGTTTCAGGCACGTCCGACCGGTAGGAGGCCACGGGGAAGACCCAGGACACGTTGGGAAGACTATCTCTCCCGGCTGGCCTGGGAACGCCTCGGGATCCCCCGGGAGGAGCTGGACAAAGTGGCTGGGGAGAGGGAAGTCTGGGCTTCCCTGCTTAGGCTGCTGCCCCCGTGACCCGACCTCGGATAAGCGGAAGAAGATGGATGGTTGGATGGATGGACGTGTTTGGTATCAGTTCAAAAAAAGGAACAATTCTGAAGAGTGAGATCATTTCAATCCTATAGCGCCAAATACGGTAAATGTTCTTTTCCCGTTTACTATTTGGCTGACTGACCAGAGTAGTGCATTTCATATTGCTTTCTGCACAGCTAGACTTTGAACAAAAACGCCAATACTTGCTAACTCTGGCACAAATGTAGTCACTTTTTTACTCCAGCAGATGACGAAACACCAACAAAGTGTCGACACAAGCGGTGAGTGTGCCACATGCTCACTGACGCATCATTGTTGGCAAAGGAAGGTAGAGCCATGCTGATGTTTGTACTCTTTTGGTTCAATACTGTTTTTCACCTTCTTTATCAAAGTTTTGGCACTATTCTGTAGAAAAAGAAAAAGGTGCAGAGACACGTGGGATTCAAACAGACTAGTTTGTTGCCCGCAATGTTTGGCCGTACCAAAACTGGGACATAGAAAACAATCTTATAAAATTCGGGGCGTACGAAAACCGAGGTACTACTGTACTTAATATTGTTTTTGTAAACTTGCTCACTTTTTACCTCGGAATATTTTTTTCTGTCTAGTTCTAATAGTCTTTCGTAAAAGTCAAAATGGAATATTTTTAATGGCAAAGCATTGATTCAAACTTATGTCAAATACTGTAGTCCGACAAATCATTATTGTGCTTACATTTGATCTGGTTCACTTTTAACATAATCAGGTATGAATAATATCTGACATATTAGAAATAAATAGAGAGACCAATAAGGTCAAAGAGCCAAAAGCCCAATGCTGTAAAGTAATGATGAAGTTTGTCTTTAGGACCTCTAAGACGTCAGCCCTGGTGTTTGTTGGTGGACATTTGAAGTTTTGTTGCCTGAAGAAAGGGATGGAGAGTGTCTCATTGACTTAACCCTAAACTGTGAAGACCAGGCATGGGTACAATCATGACAACATATTGGCACAACACCACTAAAAAATAGGCCGGTTGGAAGAATAGTACTCACTGTGACTTCTTTTGTTCCACTCTTTTGTTTTCCTAACGTCTTTCTTGCTCCTTTTGACACTGTGGGTAGATTTTTGTAGCGTGTGAAATATAACAAAAAAAAAGACGTGTCCTGTCCATTCTAAACATGTAAAAATATTTGCTATTTTGAATCACAAGCAATGTATATACGATAGATTTCCTATACATTTTTGGAAAACAACTATATATAGATCTATATATATATATATATGAATGTTTGGCATACAGTATATGCATAGTTAACCACCTGTGGAAAAAGGTGAGCAGATTTTATTCTTTTTATGACCTTTTCAACTATGAACTCTACTACAACTATAGGGGATGATTTGCACAAAACAAAGTGACAAGGTGCTAACATAGACATCGTCCGAGTGCATGCGTGCATCTGGATCCCCCCAAAGAGTGTGTGTGCCTCCTTTTGTGTAATGTTGGATGAAGGCAGACAAGGACAGTGCTTGCTAGTTTACATCAATGTATAGATTTGGTCCACGATAGCCTTACTGTACATCACATTCCCGCTAGTGGCTGTGACACACACACACACACACACACACACACACACCATTTAGTTATTATAAGCGGATTGATTGCAAAAGACTTGGTTTACACTGTGGACACATAGTATCAGGATGTGAAAATGGAAGCAAATATGGACTCATGCATTGCATTTAGAGCGGCAGATCCAGCATTTGTCTGCCTGTGCCTTTCACACAGAACCCCGCCATGTGGAATATTGCAACACTGAGGTGCGCTTTCACACACAATCATGGAAATATAGGCCGGAACAGCAACCCGCAGAGTAAGTGTAAAAGGAGCTGACCAAGCGGAGTATCTTGCATACAGTATATACAGTACAGGCCAAAAGTTTGGACACACCTTCTCCTCATTCAATGTGTTTTCTGTATTTTCATGACTATTTACATTGTAGATTGTCACTGAAGGCATCAAAAGTATGACAAGTGAAGTGTAAACCCTTTCAGGTGACTACCTCCTGAAGCTCATGGAGAGAATGCCAAGAGTGTGCAAAGCAGTAATCAGAGAAAAGGGTGGTGTTAGAATAATTGTAAGTTATCAGAAAAACGTTTGTGTTACTGAGTGTCTGGTGAGAAGACAAAAGCTGTCTTTGGAACCTACCAAGAGTAAGGCTCGTAAAACTCCACTGTGTAGGGTGGGGGAAGCAAAATTAAGGTGTTCTGTTTTCTTTCATGTATGGTAATCAACAGAAAGATATTGTTCTAACCCAAGGACTTCAAAGCGGACCTCTTCTTTAACCTCCTTTTTGAACTGTTTTACGAACGTCTTTTTGAACTATTTTACGACCTCTTCTTTTGAACTGTTCAGTAACCAAAGGCAAGGCTGTTTACGACCCACTTCCCTCTGGAAGCAGCTGTGGTCATGTGGTCGGAGAAAGTTAAATAAAGAAGGAGGAAAGACATGCACCTGGGGATAGGTTGATTGGCAACACTAAATTGGCCCTAGTGTGTGAATGTGAGTGTGAATGTTGTCTGTCTATCTGTGTTGGCCCTGCGATGAGGTGGCGACTTGTCCAGGGTGTACCCCGCCTTCCGCCCGATTGTAGCTGAGATAGGCTCCAGCGCCCCCCGCGACCCCAAAAGGGAATAAGCGGTAGAAAATGGATGGATGGATGGATGGAGTACAATCTTTCGCCAGAGCGTGCTGAGATACTGTACAAGGGTACAGTGTACAGGTGACTCTCCTCAATTGAGTACGAATTGAATTCTGTCTCTGTTTAATTCTTTGCCTCTTGTCTTGTTTAATAGATGACAGGTGGCTATTTTGAGGAAACTAGAACATAAAACATGTTTTCACCTTTTTTGTTAAGTACATAACTCCACGTGTTCATTTATAGTTTTGATGTGACAATCTGCAATGTAAAAAGTCATGAAAATTAAGAAAACACATTGAATGAGGAGAAGGCGTGTCCAAACTTTTGGCCTGTACTGTGTGTTCTACAGAAGGGTTGAGGTCAGGGCTCTCACATTCAAGATGTTGTGTGGGTCTTCTAGTTGTTCCCATTGGAAGAAATGTGGAAAGCCACACATGAAGGTCCGATTTCACACCTTGTGTAGTTTTCCACGTCACTGTGAACTGCAGTGAAAAGGTCAACCTGGCAATTTTCCAAACATATTCCACTGAACACCCTGTTGTGTTGAAAGCAATTGTCGCGGTCTGACAAGTATGTGTGAAAGCACACACACGAGTTGATCAAGAAAAAAAAAGGTACAGGTGAATAGATGCCAGGCTCTATTTTGTGGTTTTGAGCTTCACTGCGTAGTCCCCTGTGTCTTGTCTTTTTTTTCCTCCAATTTGAGTTGCTCTAATAGGGACGAAGACAAAAGGAAACCGTGCCAAAAAACTTTGAACTGTATATTTGTCTTGAGGACTATCTTAGTTGCAGCATTTTGAGCCGTTTCAGACTCAATAATATGGTGCCATCTCCTGAAAACCTTGAGAACTGCAGACATTGAACAGCTTGCTCACTCTTTTCCTAGCAGACGTCACTATTCTCACATGTACGTGAATATATACACAAGCTTTACATTTGCTTGGAATTCATCTTCGGAGAATGACAGTGGCTTTATTTGCAGTTTATGTGAAACTTTTAGAGGTTTGGGTTACCGACAAGATTGTTTCTTACCATAAACAATTGTGACCTGACGCATCCTTTGGGCTTATCAGTTCAGTCAAGGCTTGTTTTCTGATCAAAGCACAATCCACACAGCGAAAGAGGGGGGTGTTAAAAACATCCACTGATCTTATCATGTAAGGGTTCTTATTATTATTATTTGGGTTTTTTTGTGCCCCCTCTCCTTGTTTGCACTGTGAAGTTTGGAGTATCGCTGCAAGGTCTCAGCCTTGTCTTGCTGCCCATCATTAAGCTACAACACAAATGAACTCGGAGGATGCTACAAGTCTGAGATGTTGTTGGCGATACGTTTGTTTTCGTATGTAACACATTTATAATTAAAACATGAACTGCTAAGTCAGCGTCTCAGATTTATTCACATTTCACACTGGACAAGACGGTACAGTTGTATTAAATATGTATGACAACGCTGCTGCTTCAGGCAGGACTATTTGATTCATTGACTTTTCATTTAAAGGCAAACCTAAAGCATACAAATGTGCGGGCGCTGCACTACATCATCAAAATCACAAAAGATGCCTTTTCTTTGCTCTGAGTGGTTCCCATTCATCATAAATGCTGTATAGCTCTTAAGCAAACATTTAATGTTCTCCACATAAAATAGCAAGTTACAAACTATTGACAACACAAGTCTTGTCATAAGATTAAAAGTACATTCTATTGGCAAGACGTATACTTAACTCAAGAAACTTTGTCAGGGCAACTCGGGGCTCTCCCGCTTTACTTTGTCAACTTCCGAGTCCGAAGTAGCGTCGTTCTTTTCCAGCTTAAAGTTCTGCAAGACAAAATGTCAGCAGTGTAGTAAAAATTGTATGCAGTAGTAAACGGAAGATGCTATTTTCATCAAATGTTGCAATATTATTCTAATTATATTAAATGATGTATTTGAAACTCACCTCTAATTCTTGCATGACTTCATCCACAAAATCCCTGG
>NC_084555.2:48382500-48502500 GCF_033978685.3 Nerophis lumbriciformis | reverse complement strand
CAGGAGAACAAAGGACTTCTTTCATTTAAGGTTTGTGATAAACCATCAAACTCATTCGTTAAAAGGACTCTATAGTAATATAAAGCGAATTTTTCTGGACATTATCATGCAAGAAAAGTTTATTTTTGGGACCGCGATCACCGCGTAATGATTTTTAAAGGTTGCATTACAAACATTTAACTGTCCCATGTGATCAGCCAGTGCGATTGGAAGTCCATGCTCAATTATTGCCTCCGTAAATAAAACTTCGGCATTTATCACATCCAAAGAATCTGTTTGGGCGACGAAAAACGTTGAAAGTTTTCCACTTGTATCGCTAGCAACGGCATTAGACTTGTGTTTTTTTGTCCCAACGTGGTCTTTTACATCGCTAATTCCTCCGTGTCCGATCGAAAAATCTTGTCTGCACAAGGTGCAATTCGCGTACTTTTCACCCTTTTTTTTATTTAATTAATGAAAAACCGTATTTTTTATCACTGCAACCGTAACCCGGAATAGGTTGATGAAAACCGTACGAATTACGGGAAAACCGGAGTAGTTGGCAGGTATGTATATATATATATATATATATATATATATATATATATATATATATACACATATATATATGTATATATATATATATATATATATATATATATATATATATATATATATATATATATATATATATATATATGGTTTATGAACGAACTCCTATAAATCATTTAAAAAACACTTGTACGTAACAAGATTTGTCTGCTTCAGTAGCTACAGCATGCTGTGGAAGTTGACATATTGTGTCAATAGTGCAGTGTCTCTACACGACAATATTAGATGACTATTGCAACAACACATTTGCAGTAGGGTAAAACTAACCTGTCTTACCACAGTCTAAACCCAGATCATGTTCCCTATTACTCGGTGATCTCGTAGTCTTCTGCTGCGAGAGCAACAGCTAGAATAAGGAGAGATGTTGCGGCTCACTTTTCGCACTTGGTTCTAACTCCCAAGCATGCCAAACAAAGCAAAATCAAGGTAAAGAATGGGGAGAAATTAAACATTGTAAAATGTTCAGCGGAGAATTGGAGAGATCAACACTGGTTGGATGTCTGGTTTAAGCTTCTCAAAGGCTGCAACCATCATCAAGGATGAAGATGCCATCTTTGAAGGACTTTATACTATGAAATGAGCGCCCCCGAAAGGGACAAGCGGTAGAAAATGGATGGATGGATGAATGGATGATAACTAAGCATCCTGAAGGTCTTTGAAGTGAGAGTGCATCCTCCCAGTAAGTGTTGATTCTTTGTATTTTTTTGTGTCAAGAGAGAGTGACTCAAGTCATTTGTGTAAGTTTCAACTTAAACTAAAACCCCACTTGCATTACGGTCTGAGAGCATTTGCAACCTGAGGACAAGCTGTATAAATCATTTGCAAACACAGTGGTAATCTGCTGAAAAAACCTTATCAACCAAACCATGTACCCACCATCAATTTTGTTGGCCACCACACAACAGGGGATCTCAGGCCGGTACTCTCTCAGCTCCGTATACCAGTTGGACAGATTCTTATATGTTATCTTCCTCTGGACATCAAACACCTTCCAGCAAAAAGTACAAGAGAGATGCAACAGAAAAATAGTCAACTTCTACTTGCATCTTTCCCAAGAGCAGGAGCCAGACCTTGGTTACCAGCGTTAAAGTCATTCAGATGAATATACATTGTTCTTACCATGATGCAGGCGTGAGCGTTGTGGTAGTACGATGGGTGCATCTTCTGAAATCTCTCCTGACCGGCTGTGTCCCAGAAGTCTGTTGATAAAAAAATGTATTATAAAAAAAGGAGAGACCAGGAAATGAGACTTTTACCTACCCACTGCTACGGTCTTGTTGGCCACCTTGGCGATGTGTTTGTAGAGATTCAAGGCGTACGTTGAAATTGGCTGTGGACGACTAGAGGACCAATTAAAGAAATTAACTGGATGACTCATTCATTGTGTGAATGCTCCAAAGCATTCACACATAGGATTTTCTTCACCAAAATTCATCTATTTATTATTATTATTCTTCTCCAGTTTTTGGAGCGCTCTACCTTCCACATTTTTCACCCGATTCAAACTGTTCCAACTTCAAACTGTTCAGCCTATTCGGAATTGCGGGCTTTCCCTTGACAAATTCCCCAAAATTCCCAGATTTCCCAGAATTCCAGGTTTTACGGGACATTTTTCCCCATTCAAAATGAATTTGCCATTTTTCAACCTTCCACCATTTCCACATTTTTCAACCGATTCAAACCAACCCACCTTCAATATATTCCACTCATCCTGGACAATCAAATTATAATTTTTCCAAGTTCCAAAAAAAAATTCCAGAAATTCCCGTGGGCAGCACGGTGGAAGAGGGGTTAGTGCGTCTGCCTCACAATACGAAGGTCCTGAGCAGTCCTGGGTTCAATCCCGGGCTCGGGATCTTTCTGTGTGGAGTTTGCATGTTCTCCCCGTGACTGCGTGGGTTCCCGCCGGGTACTCCGACTTCCTCCCACCTCCAAAGACATGCACCTGGGGATAGGTTGATTGGCAACACTAAATTGGCCCTAGTGTGTGAATGTGAGTGTGAATGTTGTCTGTCTATCTGTGTTGGCCCTGCGATGAGGTGGCGACTTGTCCAGGGTGTACCCCGCCTTCCGCCCGATTGTAGCTGAGATAGGCTCCAGCGCCCCCCGCGACCCCAAAGGGAATAAGCGGTAGAAAATGGATGGATGGATGGCATTTCTCATTTCAAAATGTTACTACAACATTTCTTGACCGATTTAAAAAATTCCAACACCAACATTCAAGTTTTTTGTTTTTTTTACCATTTTCAAAAAAATTCCCTCTTTTCCCCAAATTCCCAAATTTGTATGAAATTCCTATTGAAATGAATGGGACCTTTTTTTCAAAATTCCACAACTCATACATTTTTTATCTAATTTAAACCGTTTCAACTTCAAAATGGTCAGCCTGTTCAGGCTGAATATTGTTATATTTATTCTCCTTCAACAATTCTAAAAAAAAAAAAAATCCTGGATTTCCTAGTTTTTAGGGACATTTTCCCCATTCTAACTGAATTTGTCATTTTTCAAACTTCCACCATTTTCAAATTTTTCAGCCAATTCAAACCATTCCACCTTCAACATATTCCACTCATCCTGGACAATCAAACTATCATTTTTCCAAGTTCCAAAAAAATTCCAGGAATTCCCGTTTTTTCAAACCCTTTTTTCTGTCGACTACTCCTTCAACATTTTTCAACCCACTTCAACCATTCCACCGTCAAAACATTTGTCTTAATCAGGACAAAAAAACAAAAGCTGTTCTGCGAAATGGAAAAATTCCCGGTTTTCACAAAATTCCAGGAATTCCTAAAAAACATTTCTCATTTTAAAATGTTACTACAACATTTCTTGACCGATTTGAAAAATTCCAACACCAATCATTCAAGTTTTTTTTTTACCATTTTCAAAAAAAATCCCTCTTTTCCCCAAATTCCCAAATTTTTATGAAATTCCTATTGAAATGAATGGTACCTTTTTTTTCAAAATTCCACAACTAGTCAGCCTGTTCAGGCTGAATATGTTTATATTTATTCTCCTTCAACAATTCTAAAAAAAAAATCCTGGATTTCCTAGTTTTTAGGGACATTTTCCCCATTCAAACTGAATTTGCCATTTTTCAAACTTCCACCATTACCAAATGTTTTAACCTATTCATACCATTCCAACATCAACACATTCCACTCATCCTGGACATTCAAACTAACACTTTCCCAAGTTCCAGTTTTCCTGGAAATTCAAACTCTTCTACATTCAAACTGGAGATGTCCGATAATGGCGATATTGTCCAACTCTTTATTACCGATTCCGATATCAACCGATACAGATATATACAGTCGTGGAATTAACACATTATTATGCCTAATTTTGTTGTGATGCCCCCGTTGGGGTTTTCCAAAATAAATCAACTCAAGTTATGGAAAAAAAATGCCAACATGGCACTGCCATATTTATTATTGAAGTCACAAAGTGCATTATTTTTTTTAACATGCTTCAAAACAGCAGCTTGGAATTTGGGACATGCTCTCCATGAGCATGAGGAGGTTGAGGTGGGTGGGGTTGGGGAGGCGGGGGTTGTATATTGTAGCGTCCCGGAAGAGTTAGTGCTGCAAGGGGTTCTGGGTATTTGTTCTGTTGTGTTTCTGTTGTGTTACGGTGCGGATAGTCTCCCGAAATGTGTTTGTCATTCTCGTTTGGTGTGGGTTCACAGTGTGGCGCATATTTGTAACAGTGTTAAAGTTGTTTAAACGGCCACCCTCAGTGTGACCTGTATGGCTGTTGACCAAATATGCTTTGCATTCACTTGTGTGTGTGAAAAGCCGTAGATATCATGTGATTGGGCTGGCACGCAAAGGCAGTGCCTTTAAGGTTTATTAGCGCTCTGTACTTCTCCCTACGTCCGTGTACACAGCATTGTTTTAAAAAGGTCATAAATTTTACTTTTTGAAACCGATACCGATAATTTCCGATATTACATTTTAAAGCATTTATCGGCCGATAATATCGGCAGTCCGATATTATCGGACATCTCTACTAAAAAACATTTCTCATTTCAAAATGTTACTACATTTCTTGACCGATTTAAAAAATTCCAACACCAATCATGAAAAAAAATCCCTTTTTTCCCAAAATTCCCCAATTTTTATGAATTTCCTATTGAAAAGAATGGCACCTTTTTTTCAAAATTCCACAACTCCTAAATTTTTTATCTAATTTAAACCGTTTCAACTTCAAAAATGGGCAGCCTGTTCAGGCTGAATATTTTTATATTTATTCTCCTTCAACAATTCTAAAAAAAAAAAAATCCTGGATTTCCTAGTTTTTAGGGACATTTTCTCCATTCTAACTGAATTTGTCATTTTTCAAACTTCCACCATTTCCACATTTTTCAACCGATTCAAACCATTCCATCTTCAACACATTCCACTCATCCTGGACAATCAAACTATCATTTTTCCAAGTCCAAAAATTGTTTTCCAGGAATTCCCGTTTTTTTAAACCCTTTTTCCTGTCGACTACTCCTTCAACATTTTTCAACCCACTTCAACCATCAAAACATTTGTCTTAATCAGGACAAAAAAACAAAAGCTGTTCTGCGAAATGGAAAAATTCCCGGTTTTCACGAAATTCCAGGAATTCCTAAAAAACATTTCTCATTTCAAAATGTTACTACAACATTTTTTGACCGATTAAAAAAATTCCAACACCAATCATTCACAACATTCAAGTTTTTTTTGTATACCATTTTCAAAAAAAATCCCTCTTTTCCCCAAATTCCCAAATTTTTATGAAATTCCTATTGAAATGAATGGGACCTTTTTTTTCAAAATTCCACAATTTTTCATGTAATTTAAACTGTTTCAACTTCAAAATGGTCAGCCTATTCAGGCTGAATATTGTTATATTTATTCTCCTTCAACAATTCTAAAAAAAAAAAAAATCCTGGATTTCCTAGTTTTTAGGGACATTTTCCCCATTCAAACTGAATTTGTCATTTTTGAAACTCCCACCATTTCCACATTTTTTAACCTATTCATACCATTCCAACATCAACACATTACACTAATCCTGGACAATCAAACTATCATTCTTCCAAGTTCAAAAAGAAATTCCAGGAATTCCCGTTTTTCCTGTCGACTACTCCTTCAACATTTTTTCAACCCACTTCAACCATTCCACCGTCAAAACATTCGTCTTAATCAGGACAAAAAAACTAAATCTGCTCTGCGAAATGGAAAAATTCCCGGTTTTCACAAAATTCCAAGAATTCCTAAAAAACATTTCTCATTTCAAAATGTTACTACAACATTTCTTGACCGATTTAAAAAATTCCAACACCAACATTCAAGTTTTTTTTTTTTTTACCATTTTCAAAAAAATTCCCTCTTTTCCCCAAATTCCCAAATTTTTATGAAATTCCTATTGAAATGAATGGGACCTTTTTTTTCAAAATTCCACAACTCCTAAATTTTTTATCTAATCTAAACCGTTTCAACTTCAAAATGGGCAGCCTGTTCAGGCTGAATATTGTTATATGTATTCTCCTTCAACAATTCTAAAAAAAAAAAAAAAAAAATCCTGGATTTCCTAGTTTTTAGGGACATTTTCCCCATTCTAACTGAATTTGTCATTTTTCAAACTTCCACCATTTTCAAATTTTTCAGCCAATTCAAACCATTCCACCTTCAACATATTCCACTCATCCTGGACAATCAAACTATCATTTTTCCAAGTTCCAAAAAATTCCAGGAATTCCCGTTTTTTCAAACCCTTTTTTCTGTCGACTACTCCTTCAACATTTTTCAACCCACTTCAACCATTCCACCGTCAAAACATTTGTCTTAATCAGGACAAAAAAACAAAAGCTGTTCTGCGAAATGGAAAAATTCCCGGTTTTCACAAAATTCCAGGAATTCCTAAAAAACATTTCTCATTTTAAAATGTTACTACAACATTTCTTGACCGATTTGAAAAATTCCAACACCAATCATTCAAGTTTTTTTTTTACCATTTTCAAAAAAAATCCCTCTTTTCCCCAAATTCCCAAATTTTTATGAAATTCCTATTGAAATGAATGGGACCTTTTTTTTCAAAATTCCACAACTCCTAAATTTTTTATCTAATCTAAACCGTTTCAACTTCAAAATGGGCAGCCTGTTCAGGCTGAATATTGTTATATGTATTCTCCTTCAACAATTCTAAAAAAAAAAATAAAAAAAAAAATCCTGGATTTCCTAGTTTTTAGGGACATTTTCCCCATTCAAACTGAATTTGCCATTTTTCAAACTCCCACATTTTTTAACCTATTCATACCATTCCAACATCAACACATTCCACTCATCCTGGACATTCAAACTAGCACTTTCCCAAGTTCCGGTTTTCCTAAAAAAAAAACTTCTACATTCAAACTATTCTCACCAGCATTTCAGTTCAACTTCAGGAACTGCCTCATCTAGTTGTGTGCAAAAAGTCGACTTGTCTGCCTTTAGTGGGACTGATCTGTGTTTGGTGAATTGACTGCAGTATGTCCACATTTTGTCAAAGTATCATATGTTTTGCAATGGTACTTTCCCCCCGCGATCCCAAAAGGGACAAGCGGCAGAAAATGGATGGATGGATGGACTTGTCAATGTATCTGAGCTTCAGCCTCTGGAGCCAAGCATTTGCTTCATCCGTGAAGGATACTATTCGTCAAGGAGAAACCTCTGCATCAGCCTGTTGTGGACAGAACAGACAAGTCAAAACCACAAGTCCACAATGCAAAAGCAGTCGTTTCAAGTCGACACTTACTTGGACTTGCCAACGGCGCTGTCTCCCAAACAGATGATCTTCACCTGTTGCTCCAACTCGGGGACGTCGTCGTCCCCGGCCATTGTTGCCCTTCTTCTTGGACCTACTCTCCACCGACCACCTGATTATGCCAACACGTGTTATGTTGTGTTCTTTTAATAAGATTATTCCAACATGTGTTATGTTGTGTAGTTTTAAAAAGATTATTCCAACATGTGTGATGTTGTGTAGTTTTAAAAATTATTCCAACAAGTGTTATGTTGTGTTGTTTTAAAGATTATTCCAACAAGTGTTATGTTGTGTAGTTTTAAAGATTATTCCAACAAGTGTTATGTTGTGTAGTTTTAAAGATTATTCCAACAAGTGTTATGTTGTGTTGTTTTAAAGATTATTCCAACAAGTGTTATGTTGTGTAGTTTTAAAGATTATTCCAACAAGTGTTATGTTGTGTTGTTTTAAAGATTATTCCAACGCGTGTTATGTTGTTTTGTTTTAAAGATTATTCCAACATGTGTTATGTTGTGTTATTTTAAAGATTATTCCAACATGTTATGTTGTGTAGTTTTAAAGATCATTCCAACATGTGTTATGTTGTGTAGTTTTAAAGATTATTCCAACATGTTATGTTGTGTAGTTTTAAAGATTATTCCAATGTGTTATTTTGTGTAGTTTTAAAGATTATTCCAACAAGTGTCATGTTGTGTAGTTTTAAAGATTATTACAACAAGTGTAGTTTTAACAGCCCGCAAGATTACAAGGACAAGCGGTAGAAAATGAATGGAAGATTACAAGACAAGTGGGCAAGCTAACAAGGACAGTGCTAGCTAGCTAGCTAAATAGCCAGATGACGTCACCGCCGGTTCCTTTTGACCTTATTTTCGCCTCCTAAAAAGCGAAATGTTTGGTCTTCACTTCCCGGACAGTAAAACAGTCAAACAGTCAAACAGTCAACACAGTTGCTTATATTACAAAGTTGCGTTTTAAATATGTTTTTTTACGAGGACTCACTCGGTTAACTTAACCGAGCAGACTATCTAGCTAGCTGGCTTGCAAATGAAAAAAAAAATGTAACTCACGTTTTGGTACGACGTCCCGACTATTATCATTGAGTATATTATCTATATAGCCTGATATATATTATTGTTAAATATCCCAAAAACTGTCAGTAATTAGTAATGTAAAGGCAAAAGTCTCACGGAGATGTTTTTGTTTCTATGCAACGGGGACGCCCAAAGGACCCGTGACACAATATTTAGCTGTCTTTACTGATGCCTGTCAGTAATTTGTATTGTAAAAGCAAAAGGCTCGCGGAGATGTTTTTGTTTCTATGCGACCCCGAAAGGGAATAGCGGTAGAAATGGATGGATGGATGGATGGGCAACGGGGCCCATAGACATGTTATATGTAGACGCAGCATTTGCTGCTGTGACGCGAGAAATTCGGTCGCCATCTTGAAGTGGTGACGAGGAGCCGGCGAGCAGCCTAAACTGACAGTTGACAGGTAGAAAACAAAGATGCTAAACTGACAGTTGACAGATAGAAAACAAAGATGTTAAACTGACAGTTGAAAGGTAGAAAACAAGATGCTAAACTGACAGTTGACAGGTAGAAAACAAAGATGCTAAGCTAACAGTTGACAGGTAGAAAACAAAGTTGCTAAACTGACAGTTGACAGGTACAATCAATCAATCAATCAATCAATCAAACAAAAATGCTAAATTGACAGTTGACAAGTAGAAAACAAAGATGCTAAACTGACAGTTGACAGGTAGAAAACAAAGATGCTAAGCTGACAGTTGACAGGTAGAAAACAAAGTTGCTAAACTGACAGTTGACGGGTAGAAAACAAAGATGCTAAACTAACAGTTGACGGGTAGAAACAAATATGCTAAACTGACAGTTGACGGGTAGAAAACAAAGATGCTAAACTGACAGTTGACAGGTAAAAAACAAAGATGCTAAACTGACAGTTGACAGGTAGAAAACAAAGATGCTAAACTGACAGTTGACAGGTAGAAAACAAAGATGCTAAACTGACAGTTGACAGGTAGAAAACAAAGATGCTAAACTGACAGTTGACAGGTAGAAAACAAAGATTCTAAACTGACATTTGACGGGTAGACAACAAAGATGCTAAACTGACCGTTGACAGGTAGACAACAAAGATGCTAAACTGACAGTTGACAGGTAGAAAACAAAGATGCTAAACTGACAGTTGATGGGTAGAGACAGATATGCTAAACTAACAGTTGACGGGTAGAAAACAAAGACGCTAAACTGACAGTTGACAGGTAGAAAACAAAGACGCTAAACTGACAGTTGACAGGTAGAAAACAAAGACGCTAAACTGACATTTGACGGGTAGAAAACAAAGATGCTAAACTGACAGTTGACAGGTAGAAAACAAAGATTCTAAACTGACAGTTGACTGGTAGAAAACCAATATGCTAATCTGACAGTTGACAGGTAGAAAACCAATATGCTAAACTGACAGTTGACAGGTAGAAAACAAAGATGCTAAACTGACAATTGACGGGTAGAAAACAAAGATGCTAAACTGACAGTTGACAGGTAGAAAACAAAGATGCTAAACTGACAGTTGACGGGTAGAAAACAAAGATGCTAAACTGACAGTTGACGGGTAGAGACAAATATGCTAAACTGACAGTTGACGGGTAGAAAACAAAGACGCTAAACTGACAGTTGACAGGTAAAAAACAAAGACGCTAAACTGACAGTTGACAGATAGAAAACAAAGACGCTAAACTGACAGTTGACAGGTAGAAAACAAAGATGCTAAACTGACAGTTGACAGGTAGAAAACCAATATGCTAAACTGACAGTTGACAGGTAGAAAACAAAGATGCTAAACTGACAATTGACGGGTAGAAAACAAAGATGCTAAACTGACAGTTGACAGGTAGAAAACAAAGATGCTAAACTGACAGTTGACGGGTAGAAAACAAAGATGCTAAACTGACAGTTGACGGGTAGAGACAAATATGCTAAACTGACAGTTGACGGGTAGAAAACAAAGACGCTAAACTGACAGTTGACGGGTAAAAAACAAAGACGCTAAACTGACAGTTAACAGATAGAAAAAAAAGACGCTAAACTGACAGTTGACAGGTAGAAAACAAAGATGCTAAACTGACAGTTGACAGGTAGAAAACAAAGATGCTAAACTGACAGTTGACAGGTAGAAAACAAAGATGCTAAACTGACAGTTGACAGGTAGAAAACAAAGATGCTAAACTGACAGTTGACAGGTAGAAAACAAAGATGCTAAACTGACAGTTGACAGGTAGAAAACAAAGATGCTCAACTGACAGTTGACAGGTAGAAAACAAAGATGCTCAACTGACAGTTGACAGGTAGAAAACAAAGATGCTAAACTGACAGTTGACAGGTAGAAAACAAAGATTCTAAACTGACATTTGACGGGTAGAAAACAAAGATGCTAAACTGACATTTGACAGGTAGAAAACAAAGATGCTCAACTGACAGTTGACAGGTAGAAAACAAAGATGCTAAACTGACATTTGACGGGTAGAAAACAAAGATGCTAAACTGACAGTTGACAGGTAGAAAACAAAGATGCTAAACTGGCAGTTGACAGGTAGAAAATAAAGATGCTATACAGGCAGTTGACAGGTAGAAAAAAAGATGCTGAACTGACAGTTGACAAGTAGAAAACAAAGATGCTAAACTGACAGTTGACAGATAGAAAACAAAGACGCTAAACTGACAGTTGACAGATAGAAAACAAAGACGCTAAACTGACAGTTGACAGGTAAAAAACAAAGACGCTAAACTGACAGTTGACAGATAGAAAACAAAGACGCTAAACTGACAGTTGACAGGTAGAAAACAAATATGCTAAACTGACAGTTGACAGGTAGAAAACAAAGATGCTAAACTGACAGTTGACGGGTAGAAAACAAAGATGCTCAACTGACAGTTGACAGGTAGAAAACAAAGACGCTAAACTGACAGTTGACAGGTAGAAAACAAAGATGCTAAACTGACAGTTGACAGGTAGAAAACAAAGACACTCAACTGACAATTGACAGGTAGAAAACAAAGACGCTAAACTGACAGTTGACAGGTAGAAAACAAAGATGCTCAACTGACAGTTGACAGGTAGAAAACAAAGATGCTAAACTGACAGTTGACAGGTAGAAAACAAAGATGCTAAACTGACAGTTGACAGGTGGAAAACAAAGATGCTAAACTGGCAGTTGACAGGTAGAAAACAAAGATGCTAAACTGACAGTTGACGGGTAGAAAACAGACGCTAAACTGACAGTTGACAGATAGAAAACAAAGACGCTAAACTGACAGTTGACAGATAGAAAACAAAGACGCTAAACTGACAGTTGACAGGTAAAAAACAAAGACGCTAAACTGACAGTTGACAGATAGAAAACAAAGACGCTAAACTGACAGTTGACAGGTAGAAAACAAAGATGCTAAACTGACAGTTGACAGGTAGAAAACAAAGATGCTAAACTGACAGTTGACGGGTAGAAAACAAAGATGCTCAACTGACAGTTGACAGGTAGAAAACAAAGACGCTAAACTGACAGTTGACAGGTAGAAAACAAAGATGCTAAACTGACAGTTGACAGGTAGAAAACAAAGACACTCAACTGACAATTGACAGGTAGAAAACAAAGACGCTAAACTGACAGTTGACAGGTAGAAAACAAAGATGCTCAACTGACAGTTGACAGGTAGAAAACAAAGATGCTAAACTGACAGTTGACAGGTAGAAAACAAAGATGCTAAACTGACAGTTGACAGGTGGAAAACAAAGATGCTAAACTGGCAGTTGACAGGTAGAAAACAAAGATGCTAAACTGACAGTTGACGGGTAGAAAACAGACGCTAAACTGACAGGTAGAAAACAAAGATGCTAAACTAACAGTTGACAGGTAGAAAACAAAGATGCTCAACTGACAGTTGACAGGTAGAAAACAAAGATGCTAAACTGACAGTTGACAGGTAGAAAACAAAGATGCTAAACTGACATTTGACGGGTAGAAAACAAAGATGCTAAACTGACAGTTGACAGGTAGAAAACAAAGATTCTAAACTGACATTTTACGGGTAGAAAACAAAGATGCTAAACTGACAGTTGACAGGTAGAAAACAAAGACGCTAAACTGACAGTTGACAGGTAGAAAACAAAGATGCTAAACTGACAGTTGACAGGTAGAAAACAAAGACACTCAACTGACAATTGACAGGTAGAAAACAAAGACGCTAAACTGACAGTTGACAGGTAGAAAACAAAGATGCTAAACTGACAGTTGACGGGTAGAAAACAAAGACGCTAAACTGACAGTTGACAAGTAGAAAACAAAGATGCTAAACTGACAGTTGACAGGTAGAAAACAAAGATGCTCAACTGACAGTTGACAGGTAGAAAACAAAGATGCTAAACTGACATTTGACAGGTAGAAAACAAAGATGCTAAACTGACAGTTGACAGGTAGAAAACAAAGATTCTAAACTGACATTTGACGGGTAGAAAACAAAGATGCTAAACTGACAGTTGACAGGTAGAAAACAAAGATGGTGTTCAACGTTTAATACAAAATATCAAAACAAAGTGTCTATACAGTCTATAAGTCCCTAAGATATATAGATATCTAATGTATTCATACATTGTTTATGTAGGATATACGCATGCATATATAACCTAATCATATTGTTTTTGCAACTTAAAAATAGCTGACCGTTTTTTCCCCCTTCTCTGGGATTATATTCCCAGTTTTGATCTCGGACGTCTGGTCACTTATAGCATATAAGAATATTCTATTACTGTTAAGCAAAATATGAATAATAAAACATGTGTCCTTTATCATAGCTACACGTATGACAAAAAAAAGCGCGTGAAAATCAGTTGTATTCAGTGAGGTAAGATTAATTAAATGCGCTGACAGTTCATTGCTCCTGCCAAATGAATTGCACTGAGTGGAGCGGATCACCACTCCAAGATGGCGGCCCCGCGTCTCGTCAGCGCTAGTAGGCAGTAGCGCTCCATGCTGCGTACCCTTATAACATGTCTATGACGGGATTCGCCCAAAGGACCCGTGACACAATATTTAGCTGTCTTCTGATGCCTGTCAGTAATTTGTATTGTAAAGGCAAAAGGCTCGCGGAGATGTTTTTGTTTCTATGCAACGGGGACGCCCAAAGGACCCGTGGACACAATATTTAGCCGTCTTTACTGATGCCTGTCAGTAATAAATTGTGTAGTGTTATTTTTTTTAACTAAGGCTCAGTTTTGGTCGTATATATTTACATTATTTTCAAAATACACACATACGCCGTAATAAAGTGTTGTTTAGTATTGTGTAACATACCTAGAGCAGAGCAGGGTTACAAAACTGGAGATTAGACTATATAACTATGTTAGGTTTAAATAGCAATGAGGATTGTTAAAGTATATTTCTAAAATATACAGTGGAACCTTAAGAGTGCAAGCAAACATTTGAGTTACAAGCATCCCCACTATTAGTTAACGTACAAAAATGCCACTAAAATCCCGTGAGATCCGACCAAAACATCTCTGCCATTAGCTTGGAGCTGCAGATCGACATACCTTTGTTTTTCCAAGCATGCGAAGGAAACAAGTGTGAAAAAAAAAAAAGTGCTGAAAACTAGCAAATTACATTCATTCAATTCGATGACCTGACAAAGCGGAATTAATAATATAGCACAGGCCAGGGACATGTATCCATGAAAATATGGAAAAGCTGCTGATGGTACATTATTACATTACCTGTACTTGATAAAATTGCTGTTGTTGTTATATTGTATTGTTTGTATACAACATTTCTGAAGTAAAATAGGTTTTTCTTTAAAAGGTACATTTAATATAATATCAAAATGGTGCTCTTCTGGGGGGCCAAGCACCAGTTAAGCTCATAAATTGAGTTACTGCTGTGTTCTGGAAGCTTTTCTTGCATTTAAAAAAATAAAAAATAAATTTAAAAAAAACCTGTATTTTGGTCTCATTTACTCAAAACAGATTGACTAAAAAGAGCAAAGAGGTATTACTTCTTTTTTTTTTTAAACATTTATTCAAAAAATATACTCTAAAGACACTAGTAAACAAAGTGAATGGTGCGGCAGCGCTTCTATGGGTAGGATTATTGTTGTTATAAATCTAAACCAGGGGTCCCCAAACTTTTTGACCGGGGGCAGCATTGGGTTTTATTAAATATAAATATAAATATAAATATAAATATATATATATATATATATATATATATATATATATATATATATATATATATATATATATATATATATATATATATATATATATATGCATTAAAATCAGTAACTCATGATTGTTTGTTTGTGACAGGGTATGTCTGGAGAACCTGGCCCTAAAGGACAGGTGAGTTGTGTATGATCATGTGTTAAGTAAATGTACACTTCATGCACTTGTATTCAGCCTACATTTGTGTTTGCAGCACAGAGTGAGGGATGACCTTGGACATAACGGTCCAACTGGAGACCCTAACCCTAACCCTAACCCTAACCCTAACCCTTTGCCTGGTTCTCGAAGAATTCCTGAGATGATAGGAGCTGATGGACAGATTGGAAACAAAGGTCTTAAAGGTAGGAACATGTTAAGTGTCATCTACAGCAATGTGTGTGCATATGTATACATAAACATATTTAAACATGTATATGTATACATATTAGGGCTGCGAATCTTTGGGTGTCCCACGATTCGATTCAATATCGATTCTTGGGGTCACGATTCGATTCAAAATCGATTTTTTTCGATTCAACGCGATTGCCGATTCAAAAGGATTCTCTATTCATTCAATACATATGATTTCAGCAGGATCTACCCCAGGCTGCTGACATGCAAGCAGAGTAGTAGATTTTTGTAAAAAGCTTTTATAATTGTAAAGGACAATGTTTTATCAACTGATTGCAATAATGTAAATTTGTTTTAACTATTGAATGAACCAAAAATATGACTTATTTTATCTTTGTGAAAATATTGGACACAGTGTGTTGTCAAGCTTATGAGATGCGAAGCAAGTGTAAGCCACTGTGACACTATTGTTTTTGTTTTTATAAATGTCTAATGATAATGTCAATGTCACTGCTATGTTGAAATTGTAACTAATATTGATACTGTTGTTGATAATATTCATTTTTGTTGCACTACTTTTGGTTTGTTCTGTGTCGTGTTTGTGTCTCCTCTCAATTGCTCTGTTTATTGCAGTTCTGAGTGTTGCTGGGTCGGGTTTGGTTGTGGAATTGGATTGCATTGTTATGGCATTTCTGTGTATTGTTTTGTTGGATTGATTAATTAAAAAAAAAAAAAAAAAAAAAAAAAAAATCGATTTAGAAAAAATGAGAATCGATTCTGAATCGCACAACGTGAGAATTGCGATTTGAATTCGAATCGAGGGGCCATGATGGCAGGGCCTCACCTGCCATCATGGAAAGAAAACATTTTTAAATTTTTTAATCTTTGTAATTCAGTGATTATACTATAAAGTTATTTTCAATTTAACTTCACCAGTTTTAGATTATTTTTATTCAAAATCGCTGAATTTTCACATTTGTCGTTCAAATACTGAGAAGAGACGGTGCGGTGAACAGCAGCCAGTTGAGGCACGTCACTCAGTGCCTCAACATGGATTGCAGACTCGGCTAACTGCTGGCCTGCTGTGCAGTGAGACCGTATTGCTTTATGAATTATATTATACATTTCCATAGTTTAGTTAGCTGAGGTATATAATGTACAGTGTATTTTGTCAACAACTGTATGTGTGTAACGTATTTCTTGTGCTGAGCAATCATAAAACTGCTGCGAAGACGCACTGGCTGAGGCTCGCAGTAATCCCGCCTCCTGGTGCCGGTTAATGCACCCCCGCTGCAGAGTGCACCCCCCGACGGGAGCGCCACACCAACCAAAGCCCACACCCAAAACCCTCCACGTGCAAGACCGAATCCACCCAAAAAAAGTCACTTAACAAGAAGCCAAAAAGTGCAAAAACAACAATGCTCGCGCCGGAGGAGCCGTGAACGACTGCAGGGACACAACATTAGGTACACCTGCAGACTGCAGCACGGATTTCATATTTCATTCATTCACAACTCCTCCAACACGAACACCACTGTTCCCGCACTTATAAGTAAAGGTAAGACCATAATAACGTTTTTTTAATTAAATGTGCTTTTTTGTGTGCTACAGTTTGTATGTGTAAAGTTAAAGTTAAGTTAAAGTACCAATGATTGTCACACACACACCCATCCCTTGATCACCCCCTGGGAGGTGAGGGGAGCAGTGAGCAGCAGCGGCGCCGAGCCCGGGAATACTTTTTGGTGATTTAACCCCCAATTCCAACCCTTGATGCTGAGTGCCAAGCAGGGAAGAATGCTGGTATGAGCTTTTAAACATAACCCGTTAACTGCTGCCAATCAAATGGTGAATAAGATACTCTTTAGGGTTCATATGTTTGTAAATCTGACTGTGATGAAGTCAGTGCCTCACCAGCCATCAACCTCACCGCACGTCACTGATATATATATATATATATATATATATATATATATATATATATATATATATATATTTATATATATATATATATATATATATATTTATATATATATATATATATATATATATATATATATATTAGGGCTGCGAATCTTTGGGTGCCCCACGATTTTATTCAATATCGATTCTTGGGGTCACGATTCGATTGAAAATCTTTTTTTTTTTTTCACCGCACGTCACTGATATATATATATATATATATATATATATATATATATATATATATATATATATATATATATATATATATATATATATATATATATATATATGTACGAGTGCGATGACGTCACGTTATGGATGGGAAAATGCATTTTTAGACAACATGATTTGCCTGAGCAGCTTGGAGACCCCGAAAGTAACAAGCGGTAGAAAACGGGTCGATGGATGGGCTAGAAAGGACACATTAAAATAATAATAATTTAAAAAATTAATACTTTTTTTTTTTTACTCTGGACGACCCACGGGCCGGATTTTGGACATTGGCGGGACGTATCTGGCCCATGGGCTGTAGTTTGGGGACCCCTGGTCTAAAACAAAGACATATAAGGTTTGTTTTGTAAATGCATTGAAAAAGCTGAGTGGTTTTCAACTTGAACACCTGGATCATTCAGACTTATACCAATATACATGCAGTGTAAAACCCTTCAAGTTAACTGATTGTTATCGACTGTTGACTTTTATCCAGAGCCGTAAGGGGGATGATGGTTTTCTCCGAGTGATATCTTCCAAAGGTGAAGGCCGGAGCTTTTGAAGCATTGGACGTAACCTAAACAAAAGGCCTTTTGTCACTACCCATTGATACACTGCGTGCAAATGACAGCTTCCGACCTTCTCAGGACAATACACTCCAGGTGCTGGCGTCCGTGTGGAACTTTGAGGTGGGAACTTTCGGCCCGGCATGCTGTACTCTGGTGATTTTCTCAGGTAAGTTTTGAGGTCCGTAGATTGATAGGCTGCAGGGCCTGGAGACTGGAGGTAAAGGAAGCGATATCAAAGCACAATGTACAAAAAAGCCAAAACCAGTGAAGTGGTCACGTTGTGTAAATGGTAAATAAAAAGAGAATACAATGATTTGCAAATCCTTTTCAACTTATATTCAATTGAATAGACTGCAAAGACAGGATACTTCACATTCCAACTCATTTGGAATTTGATGCCTGCAACGTGTTTCAAAAATGCTGGCAAAAGTGGCGAAAAAGAGTGAGAAAGTTGAGGAACGCTCATCAAAGACTTATTTGGAACATCCCACAGGTGAACAGGCTAATTGGGAACATGTGGGTGCCATGAAATGCTCAGTCATTCGCAAACAAGGACGGGGCGAGGGTCACCACTTTGTCAACAAATGCCTTAGCAAAAAAATTTTAAGAACATTTCTCAACCAGCTATTGCAAGGAATTCAGGGATTTCACCATCTACGCTCCGTAATATCATCAAAGGGTAAAGAGAATCTGGAGAAATCACTGCACGTAAGCCATGATATTACACACTTTGGATCCCTCCGGCATCAAAAAGGGACATCAGTGTGTAAAGGACATCACCACATGGGCTCAGGGACACTTCAGAAAACCACTGTCAGTAACTACAGTCGGTCGATACATCTGTAAGTGCAAGTTAAAAGTCTACTATGCAAAGCCATTTATCAACAACACCCAGAAACGCTTAGCCGGGCCCGAGCTCATCTAAGATGGACTGATGCAAAGTGGAAAAGTGTTCTGTGGTCTGACGAGTCCACATTTCAAATTGTTTTTGGAAACTGTGGACCAAAGAGGAAAAGAACCATCCGGACTGTTCTAGGCACAAAGTGTAAAAGTCAGCATGATTGGGTATAAAAGCAGCTTCCATGAAATGCTCAGTCATTCACAAACAAGGACGGGGCGAGGGTCACCACTTTGTCAACAAATGCCTTAGCAAAAAATGTTTAAGAAACTTTCTCAACCAGCTATTGCAAGGAATTTAGGGATTTCACCATCTACGCTCTGTAATATCATCAAAAGGTTCAGAGAATCTGGAGAAATCACTGCACGTAAGCCATGATATTACACACTTTGGATCCCTCCGGCATCAAAAAGGGACATCAGTGTGTAAAGGACATCACCACATGGGCTCAGGGACACTTCAGAAAACCACTATCAGTAACTACAGTTGGTCGCTACATCTGTAAGTGCAAGTTAAAAGTCTACTATGCAAAGCCAAAGCCATTTATCAACAACACCCGGAGCTCATCTAAGATGGACTGATGCAAAGTGGAAAAGTGTTCTGTGGTCTGACGAGTCCACATTTCAAATTGTTTTTGGAAACTGTGGACCAAAGAGGAAAAGAACCATCCGGACTGTTCTAGGCACAAAGTGTAAAAGTCAGCATGATTGGGTATAAAAGCAGCTTCCATGAAATGCTCAGTCATTCACAAACAAGGACGGGGCGAGGGTCACCACTTTGTCAACAAATGCCTTAGCAAAATTAATTTAAGAACATTTCTCAACCAGCTATTGCAAGGAATTTAGGGATTTCACCATCTACGCTCCGTAATATCATCAAAAGGTTCAGGGAATCTGGAGAAATCACCGCACGTAAGCCATGATATTACACACTTTGGATCCCTCCGGCATCAAAAAGGGACATCAGTGTGTAAAGGACATCACCACATGGGCTCAGGGACACTTCAGAAAACCACTGTCAGTAACTACAGTTGGTCGCTACATCTGTAAGTGCAAGTTAAAACTCTACTATGCAAAGCCAAAGCCATTCATCAACAACACCCGGAAACGCTTCGCCGGGCCCGAGTTCATCTAAGATGGACTGATGCAAAGTGGAAAAGTGTTCTGTGGTCTGACGAGTCCACATTTCAAATTGTTTTTGGAAACTGTGGACCAAAGCGGAAAAGAACCATCCGGACTGTTCTAGGCACAAAGTGTAAAAGTCAGCATGATTGGGTATAAAAGCAGCTTCCATGAAATGCTCAGTCATTCACAAACAAGGACGGGGTGAGGGTCACCACTTTGTCAACGAATGCCTTAGCAAATTGTTTAAGAACATTTCTCAACCAGCTATTGCAAGGAATTTAAGGATTTCACCATCTACGCTCCGTAATATCAAAAGGTTCAGAGAATCTGGAGAAATCCCTGCACGTAAGTCATGATATTACGGACCTTGGATCCCTCAAGCATCAAAAAGTGACATCAGTGTATAAAGGATATCACCACATGGGCTCAGGGACACTTCAGAAAACCACTGTCAGTAACTACAGTTGGTCACTACATCTGTAAGTGCAAGTTAAAACTCTAATATGCAAAGCCAAAGCCATTTATCAACAACACCCGGAAACGCTTCGCCGGGCCCGAGCTCATCTAAGATGGACTGATGCAAAGTGGAAAAGTGTTCTGTGGTCTGACGAGTCCACATTTCAAATTGTTTTTGGAAACTGTGGACCAAAGAGGAAAAGAACCATCCGGACTGTTCTAGGCACAAAGTGTAAAAGTCAGTATGATTGGGTATAAAAGCAGCTTCCATGAAATGCTCAGTCATTCACAAACAAGGACGGGGCGAGGGTCACCACTTTGTCAACGAATGCCTTAGCAAAAAATTGTTTAAGAAACTTTCTCAACCAGCTATTGCAAGGAATTTAGGGATTTCACCAACTATGCTCTGTAATATCATCAAAAGGTTCAGGGAATCTGGAGAAATCACTGCACGTAAGCCATGATATTACGCACTTTGGATCCCTCCGGCATCAAAAAGGGACATCGGTGTGTAAAGGACATCACCACATGGGCTCAGGGACACTTCAGAAAACCACTGTCAGTAACTACAGTTGGTCGCTACATCTGTAAGTGCCAGTTAAAAGTCTACTATGCAAAGCCATTTATCAACAACACCCGGAAACGCTTCGCCGGGCCCGAGCTCATCTAAGATGGACTGATGCAAAGTGGAAAAGTGTTCTGTGGTGTGACGAGTCCACATTTCAAATTGTTTTTGGAAACTGTGGACCAAAGAGGAAAAGAACCATCCGGACTGTTCTAGGCACAAAGTGCAAAAGTCAGCATGATTGGGTATAAAAGCAGCTTCCATGAAATGTTCAGTCATTCACAAACAAGGACGGGGCGAGGGTCACCACTTTGTCAACAAATGCCTTAGCAAAAAATTGTTTAAGAAACTTTCTCAACCAGCTATTGCAAGGAATTTAGGGATTTCACCATCTACGCTCTGTAATATCATCAAAAGGTTCAGGGAATCTGGAGAAATCACTGCACGTAAGCCATGATATTACGGACCTTGGATCCCTCAGGCATCAAAAAGTGACACCAGTGTGTAAAGGATATCACCAAGTGGGCTCAGGAGCACTTCAGAAAACCACTGTCAGTAACTACAGTTGGTTGCTACATCTGTAAGTGCAAGTTAAAACTCTAATATGCAAAGCCAAAGCCATTTATCAACAACACCCAGAAACGCTTCGTCGGGCCCGAGCTCATCTAAGATGGACTAATGTAAAGTGGAAAAGTGTTCTGTGGTCTGACGAGTCCACATTTCAAATTGTTTTTATAAACTGTGGACCAAAGAGGAAAAGAGCCACCTGGACTGTTCTAGGCACAAAGTGTAAAAGTCAGTATGATTGGGTATAAAAGCAGCTTCCATGAAATGCTCAGTCATTCACAAACAAGGACGGGGTGAGGGTCACCACTTTGTCAACGAATGCCTTAGCAAAAAATTTTTAAGAACATTTCTCAACCAGCTATTGCAAGGAATTTAGAGATTTCACCATCTACGCTCCATAATATCATCAAAAGGTTCAGAGAATCTGGAGAAATCACTGCACGTAAGCCATGATATTATGGACCTTGGATCCCTCAGGCATCAAAAAGTGAAATCAGTGTAAAGGACATCACCACATGGGCTCAGGGACACTTCAGAAAACCACTGTCAGTAACTACAGTTGGTCGCTACATCTGTAAGTGCAAGTTAAAACTCTGATATGCAAAGCCAAAGCCATTTATCAACAACACCCGGAAACGCTTCGCTGGGCCCGAGCTCATCTAAGATGGACTGATGCAAAGTGGAAAAGTGTTCCGTGGTCTGACGAGTCCACATTTCAAATTGTTTTTGGAAACTGTGGACCGAAGAGGAAAAGAACCATCCGGACTGTTCTAGGCACAAAGTGTAAAAGTCAGCATGATTGGGTATAAAAGCAGCTTCCATGAAATGCTCAGTCATTCACAAACAAGGACGGGGCGAGGGTCACCACTTTGTCAACAAATGCCTTAGCAAAATTAGTTTAAGAACATTTCTTAACCAGCTATTGCAAGGAATTTAGAGATTTCACCATCTACGCTCCGTAATATCATCAAAAGGTTCAGAGAATCTGGAGAAATCACTGCACGTAAGCCATGATATTACGCACCTTGGATACCACAGGCATCAAAAAGGGACATCAGTGTGTGAAGGATATCACCACATGGGCTCAGGAACACTTCAGAAAACCACTGTCAGTAACTATAGTCGGTCGATACATCTGTAAGTGCAAGTTAAAACTCTACTATGCAAAGCCAAAGCCATTTATCAACAACACCCGGAAACGCTTCGCCGGACCCGAGCTCATCTAAGATGGACTGATGCAAAATGGAAGTGTTCTGTGGTCTGACGAGATGGGAAGAAATGTGTCTCTTCAGTTCCTAAAGGTTTACTGAGTGTTGTTAAAAGGAAAGGCCATGTAACACAGTGGTAAAAATGCCCCGGTGACAACTTTTTTGCAATGTTTTGCTGCCATTAAATTCTAAGTTCATGATTATTTGCCAATTACACAACGTGACAACCTCTCTGCTTTTGGCTTTTGTAGAAATCAGAGTGTTTTTTTTTACTGAAGGAAATCTACCTTTGACAAGTCGTTAAAAAAGTTCCCGACTTTACTGCGGCCGAGGATGGTGTGTGCGGGCCCTGCAGCGATGTTGACGGTTTTAGGTCCCATGACAGGCGGCAGCATGTTGGAAGCTGGACCTGCAGAAATCCGAGATATTGTTTGTGCCCCTTCACATGGATAATAACATACTTGCCAACCCTCCCGGATTTCCCGGGAGACTCCCGAAATTCAGCGCCTCTCCCGAAAACCTCCCGGGACAAATTTTCTCCCGAAAATCTCCCGAAATTCAGGCGGACTCAGGTCCTCCACAATATAAACAGCATGCCTGCCCAATCACGTTGTAACTATAGAATGATGGAGGGCGAGTTATTGGCTTCTTATGTGGGTTTATTGTTAGGCAGTTTCATTAACGTCCTCCCAGCGTGGCAACAACACACAACAACAGCAGTCACTTTTTTGTATACCGTAAAGCAGTTCGTCTGCCGTAAACAGCAATGTTGTGACACTCTTAAACAGGACAATACTGCCATCTAGTGCATTTGATGAAAGCACTTTTGTGCGTGCCACACAGCAATGCATCATCAGAGAGGGTGTTCAGCATGGTTCGAAAAATAGTGACAGAGAATAGAACAAGGATGGACAATTCAACCTTTAACTCAACAATGAGTAGATGAGTGTTGTGTGTGTGTATATGTGTAAATAAATGAACACTGAAATTCAAGTATTTATTTTATATATATATATATATATATATATATATATATATATATATATATATATATATATATATATATATATAATAAAATATATATATAATAAAATAAATATATATATACTGTATATATATATATATATATATATATATATATATATATATATATATATATATAGCTAGAATTCACTGAATGTCAAGTATTTCTTATATATATATATATATATATATATATATATATATATATATATATATATATATATATATATATAAATATATATATATATATATATATATATATGAAATACTTGACTTGGTGAATTCTAGCTGTAAATATACTTCTCCCCTTTTAGCCACGCCCCCAACCACGCCCCCGTCCCACCCCGACCCCCGACCCCCCACCTCCCGAAATCGGAGGTCTCAAGGTTGGCAAGTATGATAATAAAGTACGGTCAACATTGGTACCGGGTCCAGCTTGGTTGCTGTTTGCATGTTGCTTCCTCCTGGTAGCTAAAGTGTACGCAGGAGAAGAGCGATGAGTGTACTTCTCCGCGTTCTCCAGGCTGTAACAGTCTGGAAAAGCAAAAACCATGATGTCATTGATTGAAAAACCCTTCACGCTAAATCTATTTGGGAGGTTTTTTGGCTCACTGGGTGCAGGGATGACGGCGCGGGCCGGCTCCTTTCGTCGTCTGCCGAATGAAAATGCCGGAGTTCCGTCTCGCCCGTTTTTGGTGATGTTGGAAGGGACAAAGTGCGCCGGTCCGGGGGAGACGTGTTGTTTGGTTCTGGGGCAGCGGCCGCTCAACGTGTAGCTCGGTGCTTTGGACTTGGTGGGATCATGGTTCTTAAATCCTGGGTGAAAGTTGGAGAAAAGGAGACATTACATCGCAGATAACAGACCTTACTTTGAGAGAAGAGCTTGATTTACTTGGACAAATCGACAGTTTGATTCAATATAGCAAAGCATCGTTGGAGAAGGGCAATCCGTGTGGGGCCCTATTGTGTGGGGCCCTATTGTGTGGGGCCCTATTGTGCGCCATGAAGCATATGTCAAATGTCAATAAAGGAATAAGAGCAGTGATGTGCAAATCCATACTGAAATATCGATACCAGATGTTTATGCTGTAATATCGATTCTCAAATTAAAAGAGCGAAACTGTAGTAGGTAGTACATACATATATATATATATATATATATATACATATATATATATATATATATATATATATCACCTGCCATCATGGAAAGAAAAAAAATGTAAAAAGAAAAAAAAAATTAAATTGTTATATGTATCCAGTGATTATACTATAAAGTTATTTTCCATTTAACTTCACCAGTTTTAGATTATTTTTATTCAAAATCGCTGAATTTTCACATTTGCCGTTCAAATACTGAGAAGAGACGGTGCGGTGATCAGCAGCCAGTTGAGGCACGTCACTCAGTGCCTCACCATGGATTGCGGACTCGGCTAACTGCTGGCCTGCTGTGCAGTGAGACCGTATTGCTATATGAATTATATTATACATTTCCATAGTTTAGTTAGCTGAGGTATATAATGTACAGTGTATTTTGTCAACAACTGTATGTGTGTAAAGTATTTCTTGTGCTGAGCGATCACAAAACGGCTGCAAAAGACGCACTGGCTGAGGCTCGCCTCCTGCACCCCCGCCGTAGAATGCACGGCGAGCCCTGACGGGAGTGTTATATCAACTAAAGCCCACACTTAAACTTTCCACGTGCAAGATTGAATCTATTTAAAAAAGTTATTTCATAAGAAGCCAAAAAGTGCAAAAACAATAATGTTTGTGTTGGAGGAGTTGTGAATGACTGCAGGGCCACAACATTAGGTACACCTGCAGACTGCAGGTGTACCTAATTCACAACTCCTCCAACACGAACATTATTGTTTTTGCACTTTTTGGCTTCTTATTAAATAACTTTTGTAACCTATTTTCATGGGCTTTCCTCTTTGTGATGTTAAGTTCCTGTTATGCGCTGTTATACAGTATATGCCTTGAGCTCTTATTTTGAAGGCGCTAAGAGCGGAAGTGATGACACAGTGGAGCGGAGATTTTTGAAAGAAGGTAAATAAAGTGGTCCTCGTGTAAACTGGAGCCTCCGTGTTTGTTATTTTGTAGTTTCATACAGTATAGGCGACATTTATAAACCCTCGGTTACACTTTTTTAAATAGATTCAATCTTGCACGTGGAAAGTTTAAGTGAGGGCTTTAGTTGATATAACACTCTCGTCAGGGCGTACATTAATCCAGCACAACAGCGGCTCATGGACTTATTTTATAAGTAAAAATAAGACTATAATAACGTTTTTTTTTAATTAAATGTGCTTTTTTGTGTGCTACAGTTTGTATGTGTAAAGTTAAAGTTAAGTTAAAGTACCAATGATTGTCACACACACACTAGCTGTAATGAAATTTGTCCTCTGCATTTGACCCATCCCCTTGTTCACCCCCTGGGAGGTGAGGGGAGCAGTGGGCAGCAGCGGCGCCGCGCCTGGGAATAATTTTTGGTGATTTAACCCCCAATTCCAACCCTTGATGCTGAGTGCCAAGCAGGGAAGAATGCTGGTATGAGCTTTTAAACATAACCCGTTAACTGCTGCCAATCAAATGGTGAATAAGATACTCTTTAGGGTTCATATGTTTGTAAATCTGACTGTGATGAAGTCAGTGCCTCACCAGTCATCAACCTCACCGCACGTCACTGATATATATATATATATATATTAGGGCTGCGAATCTTTGGGTGTCCCACGATTCGATTCAATATCGATTCTTGGGGGTCACGATTCGATTGAAAATCTATTTTTTTCGATTCTACGCGATTCTCGATTCAAAAACGACATTTTCCCGATTCAAAAGGATTCTCTATTCATTCAATACATAGGATTTCAGCAGGATCTACCCCAGGCTGCTGACATGCAAGCAGAGTAGTAGATTTTTGTAAAAAGCTTTTATAATTGTAAAGGACAATGTTTTATCAACTGATTGCAATAATGTAAATTTGTTTTAACTATTAAATGAACCAAAAATATGACTTATTTTATCTTTTTGAAAATATTGGACACAGTGTGTTGTCAATCTTATGAGATGTGATGCAAGTGTAAGCCACTGTGACACTATTGTTCTTTTTTTTTTTTTTTTTATAAATGTCCAATGATAATGTCAATGAGGGATTTTTAATCACTGCTATGTTGAAATTGTAACTAATATTGATACTATTGTTGATAATATTCATTTTGGTTTCACTACTTTTGGTTTGTTCTGTGTCGTGTTTGTGTCTCCTCTCCATTGCTGTTTATTGCAGTTCTGAGTGTTGCTGGGTCGGGTTCAATTGTTATGGTATTGTTGTGTATTGTTTTGTTGGATTGATTAATAAAAATAAAAATAAATTTAAAAAAAATTAAAATTAAAAAAATTAAATCGATTTTTGTAAAATGAGAATCTATACTGGGCAGCACGGTGGAAGAAGGGTTAGTGCGTCTGCCTCACAATACAAAGGTCCTGAGTAGTCCTGGGTTCAATCCCGGGCTCGGGATCTTTCTGTGTGGAGTTTGCATGTTCTCCCCGTGACTGCGTGGGTTCCCTCCGGGTACTCCGGCTTCCTCCCACCTCCAAAGACATGCACCTGGGGATAGGTTGATTGGCAACACTAAATTGGCCCTAGTGTGTGAATGTGAGTGTGAATCTTGTCTGTCTATCTGTGTTGGCCCTGCGATGAGGTGGCGACTTGTCCAGGGTGTACCCCGCCTTCCGCCCGATTGTAGCTGAGATAGGCTCCAGCGCCCCCCGCGACCCCGAAGGGAATAAGTGGTTGGAAATGGATGGATGGATGGAATCGATACTGAATCGTACAACGTGAGAATGGCGATTTGAATTCGAATCGATTTTTTCCCACACCCCTAATATATATATATATATATATATATATATATATTAGGGGTGTGGGAAAAAATCTAAAATTCGCAGCCCTAATGTAGATGTAGATGATCACATTGTTGATGTAGATGATCATATAGTTGATGTAGATGATCATATAGTTGATGTAGATGATCATATTGTTGATGTAGATGATCATATTGTTGATGTAGATGATCATATAGTTGATGTAGATGATCACATTGTTGATGTAGATGATCACATTGTTGATGTAGATGATCACATTGTTGATGTAGATAATAATATTGTATATATATATATATAGATATATACAGTATATATAGATATATATGTGTATATATATATATATATATATATATAATAAAATACGTATATATATATATATATATATATATATATATATATATATATATATATATATATATATATATATATATATATATATATTCACTGAAATTCAAGTATTTCTTATATATATATATATATATATATATATATATATATATATATATATATATATATATATATATATATAAGAAATACTTGAATTTCAGTGAATTCTAGCTATAAATATACTACTCCCACCTAACCCTGCCCCCAAATCTCCCGAATATGGTATTTTTTTTCTTTTTTTTTTTTTCTATTTTTTGTCATAAAAAAATACAATAATGCTTGCTTACGGACTGTATCCCTGCAGACTGTAGTGATCTATATTGATATATAATGTAGGAACCAGAAATATTAATAACAGAAAGAAACAACCCTTTTGTGTGAATGAGTGTGTTTTTTGGGTTGGTGCACTAATTGTAAGTGTATCTTGTGTTTTTTATGTTTATTTAATTATTTAAAAAAAATAAAAAAAATAAAAATAAAAAAATTATTGTGTGATCATCTACATCAACAATATGATCATCTACATCAACAATGTGATCATCTACATCAACAATGTGATCATCTACATCCACAATAGATGATCAACAATATGGTCATCTACATCAACAATGTGATCATCTACATCAACAATGTGATCATCTACATCAACAATATGGTCATCTACGTAATCTACATCAACAATGTGATCATCTACATCAACAATATGATCATCTACATCAACAACGTGATCATCTACATCAACAATATGATCATCTATATCAACTATATGATCATCTACATCAACAATATGGTCATCTACATCAACAATATGATCTACATCAACAATGTGATCATCTACATCAACAATGTGATCATCTACATCAACTATATGATCATCTACATCAACAATGTGATCATCTACATCAACAATGTGATCATCTACATCAACAATGTGATCATCTACATCAACAATATGATCATCTACATCAACAATGTGATCATCTACATCAACAACGTGATCATCTACATCAACAATATGATCATCTATATCAACTATATGATCATCTACATCAACAATATGGTCATCTACATCAACAATATGATCTACATCAACAATGTGATCATCTACATCAACAATGTGATCATCTACATCAACTATATGATCATCTACATCAACAATATGATCATCTATATCAACTATATGATCATCTACATCAACAATATGGTCATCTACATCAACAATATGATCTACATCAACAATGTGATCATCTACATCAACAATGTGATCATCTACATCAACTATATGATCATCTACATCAACAATGTGATCATCTACATCAACAATGTGATCATCTACATCAACAATGTGATCATCTACATCAACAATATGATCATCTACATCAACAATGTGATCATCTACATCAACAACGTGATCATCTACATCAACAATATGATCATCTATATCAACTATATGATCATCTACATCAACAATATGGTCATCTACATCAACAATATGATCTACATCAACAATGTGATCATCTACATCAACAATGTGATCATCTACATCAACAATGTGATCATCTACATCAACTATATGATCATCTACATCAACAATGTGATCATCTACATCAACAATGTGATCATCTACATCAACAATGTGATCATCTACATCAACAATATGATCATCTACATCAACAACGTGATCATCTACATCAACAATATGATCATCTATATCAACTATATGATCATCTACATCAACAATATGGTCATCTACATCAACAATATGATCTACATCAACAATGTGATCATCTACATCAACAATGTGATCATCTACATCAACTATATGATCATCTACATCAACAATATGATCATCTACATCAACAATATGATCATCTACATCAACTATATGATCATCTACATCAACAATATGATCATCTACATCAACAATATGATCATCTACATCAACTATAGGATCATCTACATCAACAATGTGATCATCTACATCAACAACGTGATCATCTACATCAACAATATGATCATCTACATCAACTATATATATATATATATATATATATATATATATATATATATATATATATATATATATATATATATATATATATATATATATATATATATATACATAAATAAAATAAATACTTGAATTTCAGTGTTCATTTATGTACACATAACACTCCTCTACTCATTGTTGTATTTGAAAGTGCAATGCTTTGAAGCCAGTAGCACAGCCTTTGAAGGAGCATAGGTATGGGCAGCATGTGTGAAATTTAATTTGCAGGAAAGGAGTGAGTTTAGGGTTGAATTGTCCATCCTCGTTCTATTCTCTGTCACTCGTCGTCGCCATGACTGCCTCTTCTTCGTTCTTCTGCTTTGCCTCCTTCCTGTTGTGTGTGCAGTTGTGCACTCTCCAAAAGCCGTAGATGTTATAACGTGACTGGGCCGGCACGCTGTTTATATGGAGGAAAAGCGGACGTGACGACAGGCTGTCCTCACTCAAGTCCGCACGGACCTGGAGGCGGCGTGCCTTAAGTCCGGCTGGAAATCGGGAGAAATTCGGGAGAATGGTTGTCCCGGGAGATTTTCGGGAGAGGCACTGAAATTCGGGAGTCTCCCGGAAAATTCGTTAGGGTTGGCAAGTATGGGCGGCGCTAAAGAGCCACAGGTTGCCGACCCCTGGGCTGGACTATAAAAGACACAAAACACTCACAGGAAATGTGGAGCAGACATAGTAGGAGCGTAAGATGAAAAGGATGGTCTGTAGTAGTGATGGGTTGATGAGGCGTCATGAAGCGTTTCGACACATTGCAAAACTGTATTGATACTGTGTCGATACTGTGTCACTAAATACTGACATCTGCTGGACATTAAAAATCCCTACAGGCAACCTATGGACCGACTCAACTGACACTGATTTTATGCTCTAGTACAGGGGTCACCAACCTTTTTGAAACCAAAAACTACTTCTTGGGTACTGATTAATGCGAAGGGCTACCAGTTTGATACACACTTAAATAAATAAATATATTGTCATTTGTAAGTTACACGTAAGTGTGATTTAAACAAGAATAGCTAAATAAATAAATGTATATATATATAAAAAATGGATATTTCTGTCTGTCATTCCGTCGTACATTTTTTTTTTCCTTTTACGGAAGGTTTTTTGTAGAGAATAAATGATGAAAAAAACACTTAATTGAACGGTTTAAAAGAGGAGAAAACACGAAAAAATTTAAAATAAAATTTTGAAACATAGTTTATCTTCAATTTCGACTCTTTAAAATTCAAAATTCAACCGACAAAAAGAAGAGAAAAACTAGCTTATTTGAATCTTTTTGAAAAAATTAAAAAAAGAATTTATGGAACATCATTAGTAATTTTTCCTGATTAAGATACATTTTAGAATTTTGATGACATGTTTTTAAATTGGTTAAAATCCAATCTGCACTTTGTTAGAATATTTAACAAATTGGACCAAGCTATATTTCTAACAAAGACAAATGAGTATTTCTTCTAGATTTTCCAGAACAAAAATTTTAAAAGAAATTCAATATACTTTGAAATAAGATTTAAATTTGATTCTACAGATTTTCTAGATTTGCCAGAATAATTGTTTTGAATTTTTGAAATATTTCACACATATTCTTTGTCGAAAAAACAGAAGCTAAAATATTTATTATTCTTTACAATAATAAAAAAAAAAAAATTACTTGAACATTGATTTAAATTGTCAGGAAAGAAGAGGAAGAAATTTAAAAGGTAAAAAGGTATATTTGTTTAAAAATCCTAAAATCATTTTTAAGGTTGTATTTTTTCTCTAAATTTGTATTTCTAAAAGTAATAAGAAGCAAAGTAAAAAATAAATAAATGTATTTAAACAAGTGAAGACCCATCCATCCATCCATCCATTATCTACCGCTTATTCCAAGTGAAGACCAAGTCTTTAAAATATTTTCTTGGATTTTCAAATTCTATTTGAGTTTTGTCTCTTTTAGAATTAAAAATGTCGAGCAAAGCGAGACCAGCTTGCTAGTAAATAAATAACATTTAAAAAATAGAGGCAGCTCACTGGTAAGTACTGCTCTTTGAGCTATTTTTAGAACAGGCCAGCGGGCGACTGATCTGGTCCTTATGGGCTACCTGGTGACCGCGGGCACCGCGTTGGTGACCCCTGCCCTAGTATATACAATAATATAAACCAAGTCGTTGTATTTCATTTAGGATTATTTCATATCTTCATTTAAATAAAAATATATTTGTATCTTTTTTAGATACAGTCAATAAATAATGTGAACATGTATCATAACATGGAAATCTAAGAGAACGTGTTGTGGATGATTGTGGACTGGGAATTTTTTTAATTTTATTTTTTTACACATTTTTATAAAAAAAAAAAAAAGTTTTTCCGACGTATTACATTTTAGACGATTTCTCTTCTTAGTAATTATTTCTCGGGCTGTAGAAAAGACCCGCTCACAGGGCACAGAGGAGGCGTCAGTGCGACACAGTTGGCGTATCGGTCACGTGACCAAAACAGCTCATGATCGGTCACGTGACTTTCTAAAAGCGGTACGCGCACCGACACAGGGTTTCGCTCTATGAGCTCGACGCATGCGCCGATGCATCGGTGTTGCCGGACCCATCACTAGTCTGTAGTCACCAGTCAACAGATGACATCATCAACAACAAGGTAGAAGAAGGATACCAACAGAAAACAGGTGAGGGGAAAAGTGAAGCAGCCGGCGGGAAACCGGAAAAGCCGCCAAAATAAAAGCACCGGACAGGCACTAACACAAAAGCCAACATTGAAGGTGTCACCAGCCGTGACGGCAAACTTCGCAACTTTGTCGCAACTTTCTGAAAAGGCTGCCGTGAATTCAGGCATCAACTCCGCAACAATATGAAAGACTAACTTTGCAAAATCACCGCTAAGCCACTAATTGAGTGATTGATTGATTGAAACTTTTATTAGTAGATTGCACAGTACCAGTGACGTGCGGTGAGGTTGATGGCTGGTGAGGCACTGACTTCATCACAGTCAGATTTACAAACATATGAACCCTAAAGAGTATCTTATTCACCATTTGATTGGCAGCAGTTAACGGGTTATGTTTAAAAGCTCATACCAGCATTCTTCCCTGCTTGGCACTCAGCATCAAGGGTTGGAATTGGGGGTTAAATCACCAAAAATTATTCCCAGGCGCGGCGCCGCTGCTGCCCACTGCTCCCCTCACCTCCCAGGGGGTGATCAAGGGGATGGGTCAAATGCAGAGGACACATTTCACCACACTTAGTGTGTGTGTGACAATCATTGGTACTTTAACTTAACTTTAACTTTACACATACAAACTGTAGCACACAAAAAAGCACATTTAATAAAAAAAACGTTATTATGGTCTTACCTTTACTTATAAATGCGCCGCTGTTGTGCTGGATTAATGAACCCCCTGACGGGTGTGTTATATCAACTAAAGCCCTCACTTCAACTTTCCACGTGCAAGATTGAATCTATTTAAAAAAGTGTAACCGAGGGTTTATAAATGTCGCCTATACTGTATGAAACTACAAAATAACAAACACGGAGGCTCCAGTTTACACGAGGACCACTTTATTTACCTTCTTTCAAAAACTTCCGCTCCACTCCAACGTGTCAAAATTCCGCTCTTAGCGCCTTCAAAATAAGAGCTCAAGGCATATACTGTATAACAGCGCATAACAGGAACTTAACATCACAAAGAGAAAAGCCCATACAAATAGGTTACAAAAGTTATTTAATAAGAAGCCAAAAAGTGCAAAAACAATAATGTTCGTGTTGGAGGAGTTGTGAATTAGGTACACCTGCAGTCTGCAGGTGTACCTAATGTTGTGGCCCTGCAGTCATTCACAACTCCTCCAACACGAACATTATTGTTTTTGCACTTTTTGGCTTCTTATGAAATAACTTTTTTAAATAGATTCAATGTTGCACGTGGAAAGTTTAAGTGTGGGCTTTAGTTGATATAACAATTCTACGGCGGGGGTGCAGGAGGCGAGCCTCAGCCAGTGCGTCTTTTGCAGCCGTTTTATGATCGCTCAGCACAAGAAATACGTTACACACATACAGTTGTTGACAAAATACACTGTACATTATATACCTCAGCTAACTAAACTATGGAAATGTATAATATAGTTCATATAGCAATACGGTCTCACTGCACAGCAGGCCAGCAGTTAGCCGAGTCCGCAATCCATGTTGAGGCACTGAGTGACGTGCCTCAACTGGCTGCTGTTCACCGCACCGTCTCTTCTCAGTATTTGAACGGCAAATGTGAAAATTCAGCGATTTTGAATAAAAATTATCTAAAACTGGTGAAGTTAAATGGAAAATAACTTTATAGTATAATCACTGGATACATTTAACAATTTAATATATATTTTTTTCTTTTTACATTTTTTTTCTTTCCATGATGGCAGGTGAGGCCCCGCCTCACCTGCCTCTAGTGACTGCACGTCACTGCACAGGACAGTACTTATTCCGTACAATTGACCACTAAATGGTAACACATGCATACGTTTTTCAAGAGACAAGTCACTCAACACGTTAATCAATTCATGGTATTTACCTGTCAGCGAAGGCAGAGCGAACAGTCGGGAGGCGCTTGACCCCGCAGCTTTGGGCTTCTCAGCCGGCATTATCTACTGGAGACAAGTCGTTATCTACTGGAGACAAGTCACTCAACAACAAACCACATCAACATTCCGCTGTGAGAAGAGTTGTGGTACCTCATCATTTGTCTACCCAAGTACTGCAAACTGTCCCCAGAGTGCTGCTCTGCAGGCGGACTTCCACTGCAAACTGAGAAATAATCAACTCATTGGTCAAGAGCTGCTCATGTATTGTGTCAATGATAGAAATACAAACCCTGTTTCCATATGAGTTGGGAAATTGTGTTAGATGTAAATATAAACGGAATACAATGATTTGCAAATCCTTTTCAACCCATATTCAGTTGAATGGACTACAAAGACAACATATTTGATGTTCAAACTCATAAACTTTTTTTTTTTTTTTGCAAATAATAATTAACTTAGAATTTCATGGCTGCAACACATGCCAAGGTAGTTGGGAAAGGGCATGTTCACCACTGTGTTACATCACTTTTTTTTAACAACACTCAATAAACGATTGGGAACTGAGGAAACTAATTGTTGAAGCTTTGAAAGTGGAATTCTTTCCCATTCTTGTTTTATGTAGAGCTTCAGTCGTTCAACAGACCCCCGGGTCTCCGCTGTCGTATTTTACGCTTCATAATGCGCCACACATTTACGATGGGTGACAGGTCTGGACTGCAGGCGGGGCAGGAAAGTACCCGCACTCTTTTTTTTTACGAAGCCACGCTGTTGTAACACGTGCTGAATGTGGCTTGGCATTGTCTTGCTGAAATAAGCAGGGGCGTCCATGAAAAAGACGGCGCTTAGATGGCAGCATATGTTGTACCTTTCAGCATTAATGGTGCCTTCACAGATGTGTAAGTTACCCATGCCTTGGGCACTAATGCACCCCCATACCATCACAGATGCTGGCTTTTGAACTTTGCGTCGATTAACAGTCTGGATGGTTCGCTTCCCCTTTGGTCCAGATGACACGATGTCGAATATTTCCAAAAACAATTTGAAATGTGGACTCGTCAGACCACAGAACACTTTTCCACTTTGCATCAGTCCATCTTAGATGATCTCGGGCCCAGCGAAGCCGACGGCATTTCTGGGTGTTGTTGATAAACGGTTTTCGCCTTGCATAGGAGAGTTTTAACATGCACTTATAGATGTAGCGACCAACTGTATTTAGTGACAGTGGTTTTCTGAAATGTTCCTGAGCCCATGTGGTGATATCCTTTAGAGATTGACGTCGGTTTTTGATACAGTGCCGTCTGAAGGATCGAAGGTCACGGTCATTCAATGTTGGTTTCCGGCCATGCTGCTTACATGGAGTGATTTCTCCAGATTCTCTGAACCTTTTGATGATATTATGGACCGTAGATGTTGAAATCCCTACATTTCTTGCAATTGCACTCTGAGAAACGTTGTTCTTAAACTGTTCAACAATTTGCTCACGCATTTGTTGACAAAGTGGTCACCCTCGCCCCATCCTTTCTTGTGAAAGACTGAGCATTTTTTTGGGAAGCTGTTTTTATACCCAATCATGGCACCCACCTGTTCCCAATTAGCCTGCACACCTGTGGGATGTTCCAAATAAGTGTTTGATGAGCATTCCTCAACTTTATCAGTACTTATTGCCACCTTTCCCAACTTCTTTGCCACGTGTTGCTGGCATCAAATTCTAAAGTTAATGATTATTTGAAAAAAAAAAAAAATTGTTATCAGTTTGAACATCAAATATGTTGTCTTTGTACAGGGCCGGCCCGTGGCATAGGCCGTATAGGCAAATGCTAAGGGCGCCGTCCATCAGGGGGCGCCACGCCAGTGCCACAAATGTTGGAGAAAAAAATAATAATAATAAAAAGTTGTTACTATTATTTCTAAATACAAAAAATAATCCCACGTTAATTAAAATACAAAGTAAAGCCTATTTAATAGAAATATTATTTGTTACAACATTACGCCTCCCTCCACCCCCCGCACGGTGCGCCCCCTCCCTTCCCGTATCATGACTCTTTTTGGACGTCACCACATCAAAAAATCAACACAAGATGTCAAAACGGCCAAAACTGTCAGGTGCCCAGGGAAGAAAAAAGAGAAACGAAGAGGAGGAGAAACGAGAAAAGACAGAGGTAGCAGGTAGGTAACGTTAGCCTACATGAAATTATTTGTCTGTTACAGAATGTGATAGTAACCTGGCTTTTTAGCATTAAGCTAATGTTACATGATTCGGCAATTGCTAATCAATAAAGAGCGAGTTCTGTTTTAACGTCGGGTTAATATTGTGGAGGGGGCTAAATTGTTATGGAAAATAATAATGTAACGTTAGGTAATTACAGTACTCCCACCTTACATTCCTCAGGGACATTTGTATTAGATCTTTTAAGCAGGTGTTTTTTGTTTACATTGTTATTGCCTTCTGGTTAGCTAATGTTTGCCCTGCAGGTAATAGTCACTTTTCCACCCCTTTATATATTAGGTATAGTTGTAAGTAAAAAAAAAAAGGTCAAAGACAAAGCTATTCGGGTTCTTGTGAGTATATACACTTCACTGCCGATGTGGGGGGGCGCCACCTAAAATCTTGCCTAGGGCGCCAGATTGGTTAGGGCCGGGCCTGTCTTTGTAGCATATTCAACTGAATATGGGTTGAAAAGGATTTGCAAATCATTGTATTCCGTTTATATTTACATCTAATACAATTTCCCAACTCATATGGAAACTGGGGTTTTTATATTTCACCTGTGTCAGTCAGTCAAGGTGTAAGGTAATGATAAAAGTTATATTTCACCTGTGGCAGTGTCAGTCACGGTGCAAGGTAATGATAAAGTTATATTTCACCTGTGGTAGTGTCAGTCACGGTGCAAGGTAATGATAAAGTTATATTTCGCCTGTGGTAGCGTCAATCATGGTGCAAGATAATGATCAAGTTATATTTCACCTGTGGTAGTGTCAGTCACGGTGCAAGGTAATGATAAAGTTATATTTCACCTGTGGTAGCGTCAATCATGATGCAAGATAATGATCAAGTTATATTTCACCTGTGGTAGTGTCAGTCACGGTGCAAGGTAATGATAAAGTTATATTTCACCTGTGGTAGTGTCAGTCACGGTGCAAGGTAATGATAAAGTTATATTTCACCTGTGGTAGTGTCAGTCACGGTGCAAGGTAATGATCAAGTTATATTTCACCTGTGGTAGTGTCAGTCACGGTGCAAGGTAATGATCAAGTTATATTTCACCTGTGGTAGTGTCAGTCACGGTGCAAGGTAATGATAAAGTTATATTTCACCTGTGGTAGTGTCAGTCACGGTGCAAGGTAATGATAAAGTTATATTTCACCTGTGGTAGTGTCAGTCACGGTGCAAGGTAATGATCAAGTTATATTTCACCTGTGGTAGTGTCAGTCACGGTGCAAGGTAATGATAAAGTTATATTTCACCTGTGGTAGCGTCAATCATGATGCAAGATAATGATCAAGTTATATTTCACCTGTGGTAGTGTCAGTCACGGTGCAAGGTAATGATAAAGTTATATTTCACCTGTGGTAGTGTCAGTCACGGTGCAAGGTAATGATAAAGTTATATTTCACCTGTGGTAGTGTCAGTCACGGTGCAAGGTAATGATCAAGTTATATTTCACCTGTGGTAGTGTCAGTCACGGTGCAAGGTAATGATCAAGTTATATTTCACCTGTGGTAGTGTCAGTCACGGTGCAAGGTAATGATAAAGTTATATTTCACCTGTGGTAGTGTCAGTCACGGTGCAAGGTAATGATAAAGTTATATTTCACCTGTGGTAGTGTCAGTCACGGTGCAAGGTAATGATAAAGTTATATTTCACCTGTGGTAGTGTCAGTCACGGTGCAAGGCAAAGACAACAACAAAGATACCAAAGTCACGCTGGCAACTATGAACGACTCATTTTCAAGCATGTGACTAACTAGTAAGTTGACTTTCTTGGCGAAGTTGAACTTGAAGTTTCATTTTAGGCGTCCTGACGCAGGTCATTAGAGCTCCGTCATACGTCATTAGAGCCCCGGTGTGATGATAAGACGTTCGTAGGTGCAGGTCTCGTGTTTAAAACAAGCATTGCACCAAAACACTGCGCTCAGTCAAAAAAGGCTCAGAGTGACGTCATTAGAGCCAATCACGAGGTGCATGTGAAATCCGGCAGAGGGCGCTGTGGTCACTGGACTAACTAGGACGTCTTTGGACTTGTCACATTTGCCTGTCGCTGTACTCTTGGGAGTTTCTGTACGTGTGTTGTCGTGAAGTCAGTTGTTAATATTCTTTACTTAATTACTTAATAATACTTTTGCATGGTTTATGTTTGTATGGTGTATGTTTTTACTTGTATTCTATAAACAGCAGTTGGATGATGTCACTTCCGCTCAATAACTTCCTTTTGTTTGACTTCCGGTATTGGTCTGAAATCGACTCGTACATGTTGCCGTCCTCTGTAATCATCTCTGTCGCCATCCTACACAAAGCGATGCTGTAAGTTGCCTTTAACAAGTTAAGAACATGTCAGACATGTTAAAAAAAGTTAAAGTAATGTCCATATTTTGAATAGAATTGTCGAATTCGATACAACGTGTTCAAGTCATTTCAGGCAGATGAGGGTCTGTCTCCCTCTGCTGGACATTTTGGGACATTACAGTTCCATTGTGTATGTCATAGTAAAACATATATACATATTAGAGATGCGCGGTTTGCGGACACAACCGCGGAGTCCGCGGATTATCCGCGGGTCGGGCAGTTGAAATAAAAAAAATTAGATTTTATCCGCGGGTCGGGTCGGGCGGTTGAAATTTAAAAAAAATTAGATTTTAAATAGATTCAGGCGGGTGGCAGTTAAACCAATTCGGAAATATATATACATAGTTAAATGTTGTTACCCACATACGAAAAACGAGCAGGCACCTGCAGCATATGCCACAACAGAAGAAGAAAAAAAAAAAAGATGGCAACGCCGGCAGCAAACGTGGTACGCGACAAACTAAAAAAGGGAATACTAAAGACCAGGGGAAAAAAAGGCCAGAAATGTTCAGCGTGGACTCGTTTTTATGAGGTTGTAAATCAGGATGATAGTAATGCTGGCTACGTGATTTGCAAGAGCTGCGACGCTGTTTATGTCTACGACAGTCACAAAACCGGGACATCTGACATGGTGCATCACATTTGTGCAAAACCCCGAACCTCCACAAACACCCTGAGCATGAGCAGTTTCGTCCGCCGTGATCCCAGAAGAGTGCCACAGGATGTTAAAACAAGATAGAACGCAGCTGCCTGCAGCAGTTTGAGTGGCGCGAGTGTGCTTGGAGGTGCGCTCGGCGCGGCTCCCAGATGATTGCGCATGGTGTGCGTCTGGGCCGTGACAGCGTGGCACGCATTGAATGTCTCTGCTGCATTGGATCAGTCTCCTTTCTTTCACAGGCAAAAGCTTTATAACCTCACTGATGCCTTGCATCGTCTATATTAGATATATAACAACGGGCGGATGGCGGGCGGGTGCGGTTTTGATTAAATGTTGGTTCGGGTGGATGGCGGATGGTTGACGACTTTTGTGATGTGGTTGCGGATGAAATAATTTCCTATCCGCGCATCTCTAATACATATATATATATATATTTATATATAATAGAAATACTTGACTTTCAGTGAATTCTAGCTATATATATATATATTTATGTTATTATATATATATATATATATATATATATATACATATATATATATATATATATATATATATATATATATAAATACTTGAATTTCAGTGTTCGTTTATTTACACATACACACACATAACACTCCTCTACTCATTGTTGTATTTGAAAGTGCAATGCTTTGCAGCCAGTAGCACAGCCTTTGAAGGAGCATAGGTATGGGCAGCATCTGTGAAATGTAATTTGCAGGAGAGGAGTGAGTTTATGGTTGAATTGTCCATCCTCGTATTATTCTGTCACTCGTCGTCGCCGTGACTGTCTCTTCTTCGTTCTTCTGCTTCGTCTCCTAGTTGTGTGTGTGCAGTTGTGCACTCTCCAAAAGCCGTAGATGTTATTACGTGACTGGGCCGGCACGCTATTTATATGGAGGAAAAGCGGACGTGACGACAGGCTCACCTCACTCAGGTCCGCACGGACCTGGAGGGGGCATGCCTGTTGTCCGGCTGGAAATCAGGAGAAATTCGGGAGAATGGTTGTCCCGGGAGATTTTCAGGAGAGGCACTTAAATTCGGGAGTCTCCCGGAAAATTCAGGAGGGTTGGCAAGTATGGTCTGCAGTCGACCTCCAGGGCCCCAACTCCCCCCTCTGTTGCGAGTTTATGTGTGCATGGCATGGAGGTTTTTTCCCACTCCAGACTAGGCGCCCCTTAGGAGCCCAGTCTAGATTGTATTTTTTTACTCATCATCTTCCCCAGCGTTTTACCTTTTTCCCACCTTTTACGGGGCGCCTCGTGGCGACCCATCAGCGTTCCTGTTCTGTAACCCTGTACACTGTTTGTTTGTCTCATCTTGAACGGGTTTGTGCTGAAAACATAAGTTTTGTTGTACTTGTTGCAATGACAATAAAGACCTATCCTATCTGTCAAAAATATTTGTATTTATTTGTTGTCTCACTCCGTCGTCTTGTTTCCCGTCTATCCCCTCAAACACTGAAAATATGCAAACATTTCCTCCCACATTTTAAATCTTCACATCAACAATGGGATTTGCCTGATACAATTAAATATGAAGACTTCAGTTTATTCAGCATCCAAGTCAACGATACATTATAATACATGAAGAAGTCCTTTTGGGACATATTGACGTTTGTGTACAATCCAAAGGATCATTGAAAAGGCCGACCTGACCTGTATATACGTATACATATATTTATATATATGTATAAACATATATATATATGTATATATAAACATATATGTATATATATTCATACATATATATGTATGCATATACATACATAAATATATATATATATATATATATATATACATACATATATATATACATATTATATTTACATATATATACACATATATACATATTATATATACATACATATACACATATTATATATACATATATACATACATACACACATATATACATATATATATATATACATACATACACATATATACATATATATACATACATACATATATATATACATATACATACATGTATATATGTATATACATACATATATATAATATATATACATACTATATAAACATATATATACACATTATATATACATACATACGCATATATAAATATATATATACATATATATATACATGTATATACACATACATACATACATGTATATATATATACACATACATGTATATACACACACATGTATATATATGCATATACATATGTGTATGTACATACATGTATACATATATATACATATAAATATATATTTATATAGATATATATACATACATACATACATATACATATGTGCATGTACATACATGTATACATATATATATACATGTATATAGATATATATATATGCATATACATATTTGTATGTACATACATATATATATCATATGTGTATGTACATACATGTATACATATAAATATATATTTATATAGATATATATACATACATACATATACATATGTGCATGTACATACATGTATACATATATATATACATGTATATATATTATATATATATATATATATATGCATATACATATTTGTATGTACATACATATATATATCATGTGTGTATGTACATACATGTATACATATATATACACATACATATATATATATACACACACACTTTTTGTATATTTGGCTTTTTAGCTGGAAACGACACAGCCGAGTATTCATGAAAACTATTTGCCGTTGATTTTTTTCCATTGTGAAATAGTCCTAATTTTGTCAGAATTGACAAGATTGTGTGTGTGAGGCTTGACAATCAAAGGACAGCAAATTGAAAACACACTTTCTGTCACTGTTGTACTTCCAGCAAAAAGGAAACAAACATGTCATGACAATTTCACCAGGGCACAAATACATTTAACTGTATGTTCCTTAATTAGAAAATTAATCTCCCCCCCCCCCCCATCAAAAATATTGTACAATAAAAAAAATGTCCCGACACCATTGAGCAAAGTGAAGAGTCACAGTTTGTGAAGGTTCTGGAAGATCGTCCACCAGCCTCCAAACGTCCTGGTGTGCTGGAACTTTGCAAATGTCAGCAGGAGAAGCCCTCTCAGTTCAAAGGAAGGAAAATGACTGCTGATACTTGTCCGCGTCCATAATGGGGCAGATGGTGTACTGCGAATGGCGTAGTCCGAAGGTGAAGGCTGGAGCTTTGGAGTGTACGGTGGTGACCTGGACATGAAAACACCTGTTGGTATCATTCCAAGGACATTGTAGAAACCTCCCACCTTTTCAGGACAGTAGACTCCGGGTGCTGGTGTGGCTGTGGCGTTAATCGGCGCAAACTTGCGGCCCGGCATGCTGTACTGAGGAGACTTGCGCAGGTAGATCTTGGGGTCCACAGCTTCATACGCTGCAGGGCCTGGAGTCTGGTGGATGAGGGCAAAGAATAAGAATCACTACAATAATAATAATAATAAATAATAATAGATTTTATTTGTAAAAAGCACTTTACATTGAGTAAACAACCTCAAAGTACTACAGTGTATTAAAAAAATAAAAATAAAAAGATAATAAAAAATAAATAAAAACTAGTCCTAAGTGTCCCAAGACGTTTGTCAAGTTTTAGAAGTGTCCCAAAACTTTTGTCCAGTGTAAGTGTCCCAATACTTTTGTCCAGTGGTAGTCCTAAGTGTCCCAATACTTTAGTCAACTTTTAGTGCGAAGTGTCCCAATACTTTTGTCCAATTTTAGTCGTAAGTGTCCCAATACTTTTGTCCAGTTTTAGTCCTAAGTGTCCCAATACTTTAGTCAACTTTTAGTGCGAAGTGTCCCAATACTTATGTCAAGTTGTAGTCCTAAATGTCCCAATACTTTTGTCACGTTTTAGCCACAAGTGTCCCAATACTTTTGTCCAGTTTTAGTCCTAAGTGTCCCCATGCTTTTGTCAAGTTGTAGTCCAAAGTGTCCCAATACTTTTGTCAAGTTTAGGCATAAGTGTTCCAATACTTTTATCCGGTGTAAGTGTCCCAATACTTTTGTCCAGTGGTAGTCCTAAGTGTCCCAATACTTTTGTCAGGTTGTAGTCCTAAGTGTCCCAATACGTGTGTCCAGTGTAAGTGTCCCAATAGTTTAATTAAAGCTGCAAGCAGCGATGGACGGGACCGACTTTGAGGGCTCATAAAATCCAAACCGGAGCAGTAATTAAAACTCTTTCAGCAACTTTTAATCAGAAGGGTTCAATTCCTCTCCTGTGCTAATTTGAAGCCGACACGACAAACGCGCTCAGAGGAGATAATGTTTGAAAAAAGGTGACTGTTTTTACACAACTTTTGTTTTGAAGGGGGAATTGCAAACTTCCTGTTGATTTTTGCTGGGGGTTGTCAGTGTATAAAATACAGGTCTCCCCTACTGGGAGTTACAGGCAGTTTTGTCTGTGTTTTCTTCCTAGGGGGCGCTAGAGCGCAATTTTGAGTTTTGGGATTCGGTTTTTTGATTAGATCGCAATTTTCGCCAGTCCTGATGTGTGCGTCTAATTTGGTGAGTTTTGAAGCATGTTAAGGGGGTCAAATTACAGCTCAAAGAGGCGGCGGTATAATAATAAAACGCTAGAAATACAATAGGGTCCTCTGTCCCAAAGGGACTCGGTCCCTAATAAAAACTAGAACAGCCAAATAGCTAAAACTACTATGCATATATCTGAAAAAAAAGAGGCTTTTTTAAAAATAAGGGTTTTTAAGCCTTTTTTAAAAGCATCCACAGTCTGTGGTGCCCTCAGGTGGTCAGGGAGAGCAGAAAGCCCCGGTCTCCCATTGTTCGTAGCTTTGTCCTCAGAGGTTGGAGGAGGTTAGCCTGTCCGGAGTGGAGGATTTGGGGGTGAGTAGTACAATTAGGGATCGCTATCAACCCATTTCTATCCAAACAAATGTCATCAATCACCATTAATGCCCATCCACGGCAAACAGGGTATTTCTTAGTATCTTAAGTAGTGTTATTACTGGAGGACTAGGCTACGCACTGAGATTGCCGGGGGCAAGGATGCTAAAAGCTAAGCTAACCATTATGTTATCTGGAAACAACACCAAGAAATAAGAATAGATTGTATTGACAAGTACTGTATATCAAACGGTGGTATGGGTGCAAAGAGTCAAGTACAGTGTTTTATTTTCCTATATCGAAACACCTTGTTACTGTTCAAACTGTGTGTAATGCTACAAAAAACTAAATACAAAAAAAACCCCTCCACCTTGTTTTTTTTATTAATACTTAGTCCTTCTACACTACTGTATTTTTAATCTTAGTACATGTACTACAGTTGCGATCAAAAGTTTACATACACTTGTAAAGAACATCATGTCATGGCTGTCTTGAGTTTCCAATCATTTCTACAACTCTTATTTTGTTGTGATAGAGTGATTGGAGCACATACTTGTTGGTCACAAAAAACATTCATGAAGTTTGCTTCTAGACCTTCTGGAGGAAAAGTTCTGTGGTCGGATGAAACAAAAATTGAGCTGTTTGGCCACAATACCCAGCAATGTTTGGAGGAGAAAAGGTAAGGCCTTTAATCCCAGGAACACCATTCCTACCGTCAAGCATTCCCACCGTCAAGCATGGGGGTGGTAGTATTATGCTCTGGGCCTGTTTTGCTGCCAATGGCACTGGTGCTTTAAATGGACAAGCTAAAATCATCAGCCCGGAGGTTGGGTCTTGGGCGCAGTTGGGTGTTCCAAAAGGACAATGACCCCAAACACGCGTCAAAAGTGGTAAAGGAATGGCTAAATCAGGCTGAAGGTTTTTAGAATGGCCTTCCCAAAGTCCTGACTTAAACGTGTGGACAATGCTGAAGAAACAAGTCCATGTCAGAAAACCAACACACTTAGCTGAACTGCACCAATTTTGTAGAGGAGTGGTCAAAAATTCAAGCAGAAGCTTGTGGATGGCTACCAAAAGCGCCTTATTGCAGGTAAACTTGCCAAGGACATGTAAGCAAATATTAACATTGCTGTATGTATACTTTTGACTCACATTTTCAGTAGAGCCATAATAAATTCATAAAAGAAGCAAACTTCATGAATGTTTTTTGTGACCAACAAGTATGTGCTCCAATCACTCTATCACAAAAAAAATAAGAGTATGCTTATTCATGGTAAGACAAGTCAAAGCAATAATTCCAGCAAAAAGTTCTCCCCATGTCTGACAAGGGGCTGATGCATCGTCATATTTGTTAGCGCACACATTTTGCAGAAAAGCCAGTTATTTCGTATTTTTCTTCAAAGGTCGTCTGATTTTTGCTCTTACCTTCGTGTAGTCTTCGAAAAAGTTCCCGTTTTTGCTGCGGCCGTAAAGCGAGTGTGCAGGCGCTGCGGCGATATTGACGGTCTTAGGACCGATGACAGGAGGCAGGCTGTTGGATGCTGGGCCTGCAGGGACAAAGAGATGAAGATGGTTAGGTGAAAGAGGTTGAAAGGTACAAAGAGTTGAGGACGGTGAGGTGAAAGAAAAGGAAAGAGGATTAAAGGGATGCTGAGCCTGCGGGGACAAAGAGTTGAAGATGGTTGGGTGAAAGAGGTTGAAAGGTACAAAGAGTTGAAGATGGTTGGGTGAAAGACGATGAAAGGGACAAAGAGTTGAAGATGGTTAGGTGAAAGAGGTTGAAAGGTACAAAGAGTTGAAGATGGTTAGGTGAAAGAGGTTGAAAGGGACAAAGAGTTGAAGATGGTTAGGTGAAAAAGGTTGAAAGGTACAAAGAGTTGAGGACGGTGAGGTGAAAGAAAAGGAAAGAGGATGAAAGGTATGCTGGGCCTGCGGGTACAAAGAGTTGAAGATGGTTGGGTGAAAGAGGTTGAAAGGTACAAAGAGTTGAAGCAGTTGGGTGAAAGACGATGAAAGGGACAAAGAGTTGAAGATGGTTAGGTGAAAGAGGTTGAAAGGTACAAAGAGTTGAAGATGGTTGAGTGAAAGGGGTTGAAAGGTACAAAGAGTTGAAGATGGTTCGGTGAAAGACGATGAAAGGGACAAAGAGTTGAAGATGGTTAGGTGAAAGAGGTTGAAAGGTACAAAGAGTTGAGGACGGTGAGGTGAAAGAAAAAGAGGGTTAAAGGGATGCTGGGCCTGCGGGGACAAAGAGTTGAAGATGGTTGGGTGAAAGAGGTTGAAAGGTACAAAGAGTTGAAGATGGTTGGGTGAAAGACGATGAAAGGGACAAAGAGTTGAAGATGGTTAGGTGAAAGAGGTTGAAAGGTACAAAGAGTTGAGGACGGTGAGGTGAAAGAAAACGAAAAAGGATTAAAGGGATGCTGGGCCTGCGGGGACAAAGAGTTGAAGATGGTTGGGTGAAAGAGGTTGAAAGGTACAAAGAGTTGAAGATGGTTGGGTGAAAGACGATGAAAGGTACAAAGAGTTTAAGATGGTTAGGTGAAAGAGGTTGAAAGGTACAAAGAGTTGAAGATGGTTGGGTGAAAGAGGTTGAAAGGGACAAAGAGTTGAAGATGGTTCGGTGAAAGACGATGAAAGGGACAAAGAGTTGAAGATGGTTAGGTGAAAGAGGTTGAAAGGTACAAAGAGTTGAGGACGGTGAGGTGAAAGAAAAGGAAAGAGGGTTAAAGGGATGCTGGGCCTGCGGGGACAAAGAGTTGAAGATGGTTGGGTGAAAGAGGTTGAAAGGTACAAAGAGTTAAAGATGGTTGGGTGAACGAGGATGAAAGGTACAAAGAGTTGAAGATGGTTCGGTGAAAGACGATGAAAGAGACAAAGAGTTGAAGATGGTTAGGTGAAAGAGGTTGAAATGTACAAAGAGTTGAAGATGGTTGGGTGAAAGAGGATGAAAGGGATGCTGGGTCTGCAGGGACAAAGAGTTGAAGATGGTTAGGTGAAAGAGGATAAAAGGTACAAAGAGTTGAAGATGGTTATGTGAAAGAGGATGAAAGGGACAAAGAGTTGAAGATGGTTAGGTGGAAGAGGTTGAAAGGTACAAAGAGTTGAGGACGGTGAGGTGAAAGAAAGGGAAATAGGATGAAAGGGATGCTGGGCCTGCGGGGACAAAGAGTTGAAGATGGTTGGGTGAAAGAGGATGAAAGGTACAAAGAGTTGAAGATGGTTAGGTGAAAGAGGATGAAAGGTACAAAGAGTTGAAGATGGTTAGGGGAAAGAGGATGAAAAGGATGCTGGGTCTGCAGGGACAAAGAGTTGAGAACGGTGAGGTGAAAGAAAGGGAAAGAGGATGAAAGGATGTACCGGGCGTGGTCTGGTTGCTGAGTATGACTTCTTTCCACCTCCCGGACAAGGTGTAAGAAGGAGAAGAGTTGTAGGTGTACTTGTCTGCATTTTCCAGGTGATAGCGATCTAAAGCAGCAGAAGACAGAGTCATCATTCCAACAACAGCTGACTCCATTGTGTTCTACGTACTGGGGGCAGGGACTTGGAAACGTGCCAAGTCTTTGGGACGGCTGCCAAATGAAAAGGCCCGGGCTCCGTCTCGGCCGTTTTTGGTAATATTTGAGGGGATGAGGTGTTTGGGTCCGGGCGAGATGTCCTGTTTGGCTATGTCATAACTGGCCCGAAAACTGTAACTGGGTGCTTTGTTTTTGGTTGGATCGTGTTTACTGGATCCTGAATGAAGGAGAAACCTGGTCACTGATCCATTGATCATGAAAGGTGAGGAGGCAAACATGTACCTGTCAACGAAGGGAGGGCATACTTTGGGCCCGGGCTGCCATAGCGAGCAGCTATGGGCCCTCGCGGTCTGTGGGGCCTCCATGATCCAACCCAGGGCTCTTCATCAGGCATTATCTTGGAGTATAGACAAATACAGGCCACTAGTCTCAGCAGAAATATCCAGATGCTTTCTTTCTTTTTCCAAGATGGCGCCGCTGTGGTGGCTGCTGCTTGCAAGAGTGTGGTGCTACGTGTTTCTCCCTTGTCTTTCAATCTTGGTTTTTTGCCTTTTGGATCATGTCACTTTGGGGATGGCACTTTTGTGGTCTCTGCGCTGATTTTGGTGAACTTTTGGATCTGCCTTGGGGAGCCATGGCCATGTCTGCATTGGAGACCAGCTGCCACACCGGGAGAGACCGGAGGAAGAGACGGGGCCCCGGAGCTCGCTTTGGGCTTCACTGAGCATGTATCAGACACTTAGGTCTCCTTAGAGCACAGGTGTCAAACTCAAGGCCCGCCACGTCATTTTATTTGGCCCTCGAAAGCCTGAAAATAATATGTATCAATAAAGTACTGCAACTTGTCTTACGAAAGGTATTATTTCTATTCCATGTAATCGCAAATTGTTAATATTGTCTAATTATGCAAAAATATATGATCAAACATTCAAACCATTTTTAAATAGAAATAAATACTAATTAAAGCTGCAAGCAGCGATGGACGGGACCGACTTTGACGGCACATACAATCCAAACCGGAGCAGTAATTATAACTCTTTCGTCAACTTTTAATCAGAAGGGTTCAAACTCTCTCCTGTGTTAGTTTGAAGCCGACACGACAAACGCGCTCAGAGGAGATAAAGTTTGAAAAAAGGTGACCAATTTTTACAAAACTTTTGTTTTGAAGGGGGAATTGCAAACTTCCTGTTGCATCTTTGCTGGGGGTTGTTAATTTATGAAATGTAGGTCTAAGTGAGACCTACATAGAGGGTTTTGTTTCATGTCTCTACGACATTCCTACTGGAAGTTACAGGCAGTTTTGTCTTGTGTTTTCTTCCGAGGAGCAGTTTTGTCTGTGTTTTCTTCCTAGGGGGCGCTAGAGCGCAATTTTGAGTTTTGGGGTTTGGTTTTTTTATTAGGTCGCAATTTTTGCCAGTCCTGATGTGTGTCCAGTTTGGTGAGTTTTGAAGCATGTTAAGGGGGTCAAATTACAGCACAAAGAGGCAAAAGTGACTGTTTTGAGTAAACTTTTGTTTTGAAGGGGGAATTGCCAACTTCCTGTTGATTTTTGCTGAAGGGTGTTAATGTATGAAATCTAGGTCTAAGTGAGACCTACATAGAGGTTTATGTTTCATGTCTCTACGACATTCCTACCGGAAGTTACAAGCAGTTTTGTCTGTGTGTTTTCCTAAGAGGCGCTAGAGCGCAATTTTGAGTTTTGGGGTTTGGTTTTTTTATTAGATGGCAATTTTCGCCAGTCCTGATGTGTGTGTCAAATATGGTGAGTTTTGAAGCATGTTAAGGGGGTCAAATTACAGCTCAAAGAGGCAGCCGGTATAATAATAATAATAAAACCTTACAATTACAATAGGGTCCTCTATCCCAAAGGGACATTGCGGTCCCTAATAATGATTTTAAAGAAAGTTATCCATCAAATTGTGCAATGTAAAAAGTAGCAATAGATTTCATGGTCAAATTGTGACATTTACAGCATTTAAATAAAAAAAAACATTTTTTTTAACTTTTTGGCATTGACAGTAATACCTACAGTTGTTGATTTGCGTAAAAAAATAAATAGGCAGCTCAGGTGCCAAAATCTTACTGTAAAATTGCATTTTTTTTTATTTACAGTAAAATTATGGCAACTGAGCTGCTTTTTTTTTTTTTTTACCATAAAAAAAAAACAGTACAGTTTTTCCATTTACAGTAATATAACACTACATTTTGAGGTGAAATTGCCGTATTTTTGGGAGTATAAGTCGCTCCGGGGTATAAGTCGCACCGGCCGAAAATGCATAATAAAGAAGAAAAAAAACATATATGTCGCATTTTTGGGGGAAATTTATTTGATGAAATCCAACACCAATAATAGACATTTGAAAAGCAATTTAAAATTAAAGCTGCAAGCAGCGATGGACGGGACCGACTTTGAGGGCTCATAAAATCCTAACAGGAGCAGTAATTAAAACTCTTTCATCAACTTTTAATCAGAAGGGTTCAATCTCTCACCTGTGCTAATTTTGAAGCCGACACGACAAACGCGCTCAGAGGAGATAATGTTTGAAAAAAGGTGACTGTTTTTACACAACTTGTTTTGCAGGGGGAATTGCAAGCTTCCTGATTTTTGCTGGGGGTTGCCAGTGTATGAAATATAGGTCTAAGTGAGACCTACATAGAGGTTTTTTTCATGTCTCTATGACATTCCTACTGGGAGTTACAGGCAGTTATGTCTGTGTTTTCTTCCTAGGGGGCGCCAGAGCGCAATTTTGAGTTTTGGGGTTTGGTTTTTTGATTACCGTAGATCGCAATTTTCGCCAGTCCTGATGTGTGTGTCCAATTTGGTGAGTTTTGAAGCATGTTAAGGGGGTCAAATTACAGCTCAAAGAGGCGGCGGTATAATAATAAAACGCTAGAAATACAATAGGGTCCTCTGTCCCAAAGGGACTCGGTCCCTAATAAATAAAGAATAGTGAACAACAGGCTGAATAAGTGTACGTTATATGAGGCATAAATAACCAACTGAGAACGTGCCTGGTATGTTAACGTAACATATTATGGTAAGAGTCATTCAAATAACTATAACATATAGAACATGCTATACGTTTACCAAACAATCTGTCACTCCTAATCGCTAAATCCCATGAAATCTTATACGTCTAGTCTCTTACGTGATTGAGATAAATAATATTATTTGATATTTTACGGTAATGTGTTAATAATTTCACACATAAGTCGCTCCTGAGTATAAGTCCAAACTATGAAAAAAACTGCGACTTATAGTCCGAAAAATACGGTATTGCAATTTACCATATTTGTTCTACATTGTAGGGTTTTTTTTTTTTTTTTTTAATCTAATAAAATGAATTTAAAAAATGGTGTAACAATAGTGTTCACTATTAGACGCGGCCCTCTGGGGCCGAACATAACTGCAATGTGGCCCTCAGTGAAAACCACTTTAAGGCTAGGACGGAGTTGGCTCTCTTGGTTGGGTATGTTCCTGTCTCTGCACGAGTGGAGGGTAGGATGGACTTGATTTATGGCTGCGGTGCAGAAGCAAAAAGTCCACCCAAAATAAAGGGGAAAAAACCCATCAAAGACATACAAGAGCATTTAGAGCAGATGCAACCAGCTGTGCCATTTCTACATACAGCTTCAAAAGAAAAACAAGGGAAAAAACAAAAATGAGCAATAAATAATCCATATTGCACCACACCATGGTCTGCTGGGCACCACCACCAGAGACAGGAACACGCACAACAAAGCAACCAAGAGAGCCGACTCTGTCCTAGGCTGCCCACTAGCATCTCTACCAATGTCCAGTCATCCGGCCAGAACTCCCTGACGCTCGTCGGCAGTTCCACAGCCCCCCCAGTCTCTTCCGCCGGTCTCTCCACGTGGACTCAGGTGTGGCAGAGATGGTCTGCGGTGCAAACGCGGCCACCCCCGAGGCAGAACCAAAAAGTTCACAAAAAGGCAGCGCAGAAGTTACTCAAGTGCCATCTCTTGAGACTCGGTCCAAAAAAAAAGCCAAAAGCCACGACAAGCAGAGGGAAACATCAAGAAGTCAAAAAGGGTGAGACACAAGAGTAGGGAGATCCTGCAACCAGCAACCGGCGCCATCTTGAAAATAAATGTTTTTTTGTTGTCTATTCATGGTGCAATATGTGCTATTTATTGCTCCTTTTTTGTTGTGTTCAACTTTTGTAGCTGTATGTAGAAATGGCGCCACTGGAGTGGCAGCTGGTAGCATCCGCTCTGCGCTCTTTTTATGTGTATTTTTTTTTTTTTTTTACTTTATACGTTGTGTATTTTTTGTACCTGCACTGCAATCACATTAATTTCCCCATTGCGGGGTGAATGAAGTGCATCCTATCACACAAATGTCTAACTTGATCTTAGTGGTGAGAACAATGCATCTTGCTGCTACAGGTGTCCAGCTCAAGGTCACAGCATCCTTGAACTATTGTCTTGACCCGAGATCTACAAAGCGAAGAGGAAGCAGGACCTGACTCCCCTCCAGGGACCTTTTCTGTGAACTGTTTTACGACCTTTTCTTTGAACTGTTGTAATCAAAGGCGATGGCTGTTTATGACCCCCCGTCCCTTAGAAACAGCGGTTGCCATGTAATCAGGGAAAAGTCCAAATAAAAGAGGCGTACAATCTTTCGCCAGAGCGTGGTGGAACTGTACAAAGAGTACAGTCCAGACGTTTCTCCTCAAATTGAGCCAAATTGAATTCTGTCTCGGTTTAATTCCTTGCTTCGTGTCTTGTTTAATAGATGTCATCAGGGTTTGAACCAGACACATAAAAATGAATTGGTATTATTCTTCTAATTTCAAAGCAAGTATTCCATAAGTGTGTTGGTCACTAATAATAATAATCAAATTAATTGTGTAAGGGGGCTATACAGTTCTATGAGTTGGACACCCCTGGCTATAAAGTCAGCAACACTCACCTTGGCTTTGACCATTAGTCAATACAAATAGTGCCTCTTTTTTCTGTTTGCTGCACTAAATGCACACACTAAAGGTACACACTGAAAGTCAGCGTCAAGGTGAAGTTATTAAGACAGAAAGCAATGGCAATATATTTCTATTCACCTGTAAAAGTCTTACTTACCAGGTGTGCCTTTTACTCAGTGACAAGAAGAAGAAAAAAGAGTTCAATTCCATTAGTTATTTTCTTTTTTTTTTTAAACTGAGGAATTATTTGACTTTATGAAAAGTCCAAATCCTCTAATCCAGCATGTTCATTCAAATTGTTTAGCCGGAGCTTGTCAACTTCACTATGACAATGTTGCCAAGGAGATGATGTGGTGCGTTCAAATGCCCTCCACTATTTAAGTGTGGCACCTAATCAAAACGGTCACGTTCATTATTTTTGGCGTATGTTGCTGTACATCCGAGGCTCGTAAACGCACCATCCGATGCGTACTTCCGGGAAGTTTAGAACTGTCTACAAACTTTTAAAACTAATTTCTTAGCTCTGTCGAGTCTTAAAGGAGACTCAAATAGGAATATTTCTGACCACGTGACTAACCTGTCAGGACGACCGGTGGCTTTCTTGGTGAACTTTGTCGCCTTGGAGCAAAATGCTAACCTGCACGTTAGCATCCTGACGCTGTGCCTGTGTTCCCGCCGACGGATGACATCACTAGAGCCTAAATGTCATGACGACGCGGCCGCAGGCTCATTTGGCAAGCATCGTAACATCAGGTGGCGTGGCGGTGAATCACAGCAATTCAATAGTTTGTTGTTTTAACACACACCACCGACTTGCCGTGACGTCACCGCTTGGAGTCGGCCAAGCACCTCCGGCTTGAAAAAGTGGTACGGTAAGTAAAGTTATTCACTGTAGTGAGTGGAAAAGTGGTGAGAATTGTTTGCCGGGGCTACAAACTTCAAACGAAAAGCTTTAACAGCGTGAAAAAGTTTCAGTCTGGTGCGCACACGACACTTTACTCACAGTTTGACTTCAAACGCTCACTTTACCAGAAAACTCCCTCGGTTCATTCTTGTAACGCCTCAAGTATTTGCTGTGGGAATGAGGACGCTCTCTTCAATTAGCACTTCCGGGTTTTAAAACGCAACATCCAACATGACGCCCCCCCCCCCCCCCCCCTCATGTAAACAGGAAGTAGGCAACATCCAACACGGTACCCCCCCTCATGTAAACAGGAAGTACAAATGACAAGGCAACATCCAACACGGTGCCCCCCCTCATGTAAACAGGAAGTACAAATGACAAGGCAACATCCAACACGGTGCCCCCCCTCATGTAAACAGGAAGTAGGCAACATCCAACACGGCGCCCCCCTCATGTAAACAGGAAGTACAAATGACAAGGCAACATCCAACACGGTGCCCCCCCTCATGTAAACAGGAAGTACAAATGACAAGGCAACATCCAACACGGTGCCCCCCCTCATGTAAACAGGAAGTAGGCAACATCCAACACGGCGCCCCCCTCATGTAAACAGGAAGTACAAATGACAAGGCGACATCCAACAAGACGCCCCCCCTCCCCCATGTAAACAGGAAGTAGGCAACATCCAACACGCCCCCCCCCCCCTCATGTAAACAGTTAGTACAAATGACAAGGCAACATCAAACACGGCGCCCCCCCATCTAAACAGGAAGTAGGCAACATCCAACACGGCGCCCAACTCATGTAAACAGGAAATACAAATGACAAGGCAACATCCAACACGGCGCCCCCCCCTCATGTAAACAGGAAGTAGGCAAAATCCAACACGGCGCCCCCCTCATGTAAACAGGAAGTACAAATGACAAGGCAACATGCAACACGGCGCCCCCCCCTCATGTGAACAGGAAGTACAAATGACAAGGCAACATCCAACACGGCGCCCCCTTCATGTACACAGGAAGTCGGCAACATCCAACACGGCACCCCCTCATGTAAACAGGAAGTACAAATGACAAGGCAACATCCAACACGCGCCCCCCCTCATGTAAACAGGAAGTAGGCAACATCCAACACGGCGCCCCCTCATGTAAACAGGAAGTACAAATGACAAGGCAACATCCAACACTCGCCCCCCCTCATTTAAACAGGAAGTAGGCAACATCCAACACGGCACCCCTCATGTAAACAGGAAGTACAAATGACAAGGCAACATCCAACACGGCGCCCCCCCCTCATGTAAACAGGAAGTAGGCAACATCAAAAAAGGCGCCCCGCTCATGTAAACAGGAAGTACAAATGACAAGGCAACATCCAACACGGTGCCCCCCCCTCATGTAAACAGGAAGTACAAATGACAAGGCAACATCCAACACGGCGCCCCCCCTCATGTAAACAGGAAGTAGGCAACATCCAACACAGCGCCACTCCTCATGTAAACAGGAAGTATAAATGACAAGGCAACATCCAACACAGCGCCCCCCCCCCTTATGTAAACAGGAAGTAGGCAACATCCAACACGGCGCCCCCCTCATGTAAACAGGAAGTAGGCAACATCCAACACGGCACCCCCTCATGTAAACAGGAAGTACAAATGACAAGGCAACATCCAACACGCGCCCCCCCTCATGTAAACAGGAAGTAGGCAACATCCAACACGGCGCCCCCTCATGTAAACAGGAAGTACAAATGACAAGGCAACATCCAACACTCGCCCCCCCTCATTTAAACAGGAAGTAGGCAACATCCAACACGGCACCCCTCATGTAAACAGGAAGTACAAATGACAAGGCAACATCCAACACGGCGACCCCCCCTCATGTAAACAGGAAGTAGGCAACATCAAAAAAGGCGCCCCGCTCATGTAAACAGGAAGTACAAATGACAAGGCAACATCCAACACGGCGCCCCGCTCTCATGTAAACAGGAAGTAGGCAACATCCAACACGGCGCCACTCCTCATGTAAACAGGAAGTACAAATGACAAGGCAACATCCAACACGGCGCCCCCTTCATGTAAACAGGAAGTCGGCAACATCCAACACGGCACCCCTCATGTAAACAGGAAGTACAAATGACAAGGCAACATCCAACACGCGCCCCCCCTCATGTAAACAGGAAGTAGGCAACATCCAACACGGCGCCCCCTCATGTAAACAGGAAGTACAAATGACAAGGCAACATCCAACACTCGCCCCCCCTCATTTAAACAGGAAGTAGGCAACATCCAACACGGCATGACAAGGCAACATCCAACACGGCGCCCCCCCCTCATGTAAACAGGAAGTAGGCAACATCAAAAAAGGCGCCCCGCTCATGTAAACAGGAAGTACAAATGACAAGGCAACATCCAACACGGTGCCCCCCCTCATGTAAACAGGAAGTACAAATGACAAGGCAACATCCAACACGGCGCCCCCCCTCATGTAAACAGGAAGTAGGCAACATCCAACACAGCGCCACTCCTCATGTAAACAGGAAGTATAAATGACAAGGCAACATCCAACACAGCGCCCCCCCCTTATGTAAACAGGAAGTAGGCAACATCCAACACGGCGCCCCCCTCATGTAAACAGGAAGTAGGCAACATCCAACACGGCACCCCCTCATGTAAACAGGAAGTACAAATGACAAAGCAACATCCAACACGCGCCCCCCCTCATGTAAACAGGAAGTAGGCAACATCCAACACGGCGCCCCCTCATGTAAACAGGAAGTACAAATGACAAGGCAACATCCAACACTCGCCCCCCCTCATTTAAACAGGAAGTAGGCAACATCCAACACGGCACCCCTCATGTAAACAGGAAGTACAAATGACAAGGCAACATCCAACACGGCGCCCCCCCCTCATGTAAACAGGAAGTAGGCAACATCAAAAAAGGCGCCCCGCTCATGTAAACAGGAAGTACAAATGACAAGGCAACGTCCAACACGGCGCCCCGCTCTCATGTAAACAGGAAGTAGGCAACATCCAACACGGCGCCACTCCTCATGTAAACAGGAAGTACAAATGACAAGGCAACATCCAACACGGCGCCCCCTTCATGTAAACAGTAAGTCGGCAACATCCAACACGGCACCCCCTCATGTAAACAGGAAGTACAAATGACAAGGCAACATCCAACACGGCGCCCCCCCTCATGTAAACAGGAAGTAGGCAACATCAAAAAAGGCGCCCCGCTCATGTAAACAGGAAGTACAAATGACAAGGCAACATCCAACACTCGCCCCCCCTCATTTAAACAGGAAGTAGGCAACATCCAACACGGCACCCCTCATGTAAACAGGAAGTACAAATGACAAGGCAACATCCAACACGGCGCCCCCCCCTCATGTAAACAGGAAGTAGGCAACATCAAAAAAGGCGCCCCGCTCATGTAAACAGGAAGTACAAATGACAAGGCAACATCCAACACGGCGCCCCGCTCTCATGTAAACAGGAAGTAGGCAACATCCAACACGGCGCCACTCCTCATGTAAACAGGAAGTACAAATGACAAGGCAACATCCAACACAGCGCCCCCTTCATGTAAACAGGAAGTCGGCAACATCCAACACGGCACCCCCTCATGTAAACAGGAAGTACAAATGACAAGGCAACATCCAACACGGCGCCCCCCCCTCATGTAAACAGGAAGTAGGCAACATCCAACACAGCGCCACTCCTCATGTAAACAGGAAGTATAAATGACAAGGCAACATCCAACACAGCGCCCCCCCCTTATGTAAACAGGAAGTAGGCAACATCCAACACGGCGCCCCCCTCATGTAAACAGGAAGTAGGCAACATCCAACACGGCACCCCCCCATGTAAACAGGAAGTACAAATGACAAGGCAACATCCAACACGGCGCCCCCCCTCATGTAAACAGGAAGTAGGCAAAATCCAACACGGCGCCCCCTCATGTAAACAGGAAGTAGGCAACATCCAACACGGCACCCCCCCATGTAAACAGGAAGTACAAATGACAAGGCAACATCCAACACGGCGCCCCCCCTCATGTAAACAGGAAGTAGGCAACATCCAACACGGCACCCCCCCATGTAAACAGGAAGTACAAATGACAAGGCAACATCCAACACTCGCCCCCCCTCATTTAAACAGGAAGTAGGCAACATCCAACACGGCACCCCTCATGTAAACAGGAAGTACAAATGACAAGGCAACATCCAACACGGCGCCCCCCCCTCATGTAAACAGGAAGTAGGCAACATCAAAAAAGGCGCCCCGCTCATGTAAACAGGAAGTACAAATGACAAGGCAACATCCAACACGGCGCCCCGCTCTCATGTAAACAGGAAGTAGGCAACATCCAACACGGCGCCACTCCTCATGTAAACAGGAAGTACAAATGACAAGGCAACATCCAACACAGCGCCCCCTTCATGTAAACAGGAAGTCGGCAACATCCAACACGGCACCCCCTCATGTAAACAGGAAGTACAAATGACAAGGCAACATCCAACACTCGCCCCCCCTCATTTAAACAGGAAGTAGGCAACATCCAACACGGCACCCCTCATGTAAACAGGAAGTACAAATGACAAGGCAACATCCAACACGGCGCCCCCCCCTCATGTAAACAGGAAGTAGGCAACATCAAAAAAGGCGCCCCGCTCATGTAAACAGGAAGTACAAATGACAAGGCAACGTCCAACACGGCGCCCCGCTCTCATGTAAACAGGAAGTAGGCAACATCCAACACGGCGCCACTCCTCATGTAAACAGGAAGTACAAATGACAAGGCAACATCCAACACGGCGCCCCCTTCATGTAAACAGTAAGTCGGCAACATCCAACACGGCACCCCCTCATGTAAACAGGAAGTACAAATGACAAGGCAACATCCAACACGGCGCCCCCCCTCATGTAAACAGGAAGTAGGCAACATCAAAAAAGGCGCCCCGCTCATGTAAACAGGAAGTACAAATGACAAGGCAACATCCAACACTCGCCCCCCCTCATTTAAACAGGAAGTAGGCAACATCCAACACGGCACCCCTCATGTAAACAGGAAGTACAAATGACAAGGCAACATCCAACACGGCGCCCCCCCCTCATGTAAACAGGAAGTAGGCAACATCAAAAAAGGCGCCCCGCTCATGTAAACAGGAAGTACAAATGACAAGGCAACATCCAACACGGCGCCCCGCTCTCATGTAAACAGGAAGTAGGCAACATCCAACACGGCGCCACTCCTCATGTAAACAGGAAGTACAAATGACAAGGCAACATCCAACACAGCGCCCCCTTCATGTAAACAGGAAGTCGGCAACATCCAACACGGCACCCCCTCATGTAAACAGGAAGTACAAATGACAAGGCAACATCCAACACTCGCCCCCCCTCATTTAAACAGGAAGTAGGCAACATCCAACACGGCACCCCTCATGTAAACAGGAAGTACAAATGACAAGGCAACATCCAACACGGCGCCCCCCCCTCATGTAAACAGGAAGTAGGCAACATCAAAAAAGGCGCCCCGCTCATGTAAACAGGAAGTACAAATGACAAGGCAACGTCCAACACGGCGCCCCGCTCTCATGTAAACAGGAAGTAGGCAACATCCAACACGGCGCCACTCCTCATGTAAACAGGAAGTACAAATGACAAGGCAACATCCAACACGGCGCCCCCTTCATGTAAACAGTAAGTCGGCAACATCCAACACGGCACCCCCTCATGTAAACAGGAAGTACAAATGACAAGGCAACATCCAACACGGCGCCCCCCCTCATGTAAACAGGAAGTAGGCAACATCAAAAAAGGCGCCCCGCTCATGTAAACAGGAAGTACAAATGACAAGGCAACATCCAACACTCGCCCCCCCTCATTTAAACAGGAAGTAGGCAACATCCAACACGGCACCCCTCATGTAAACAGGAAGTACAAATGACAAGGCAACATCCAACACGGCGCCCCCCCCTCATGTAAACAGGAAGTAGGCAACATCAAAAAAGGCGCCCCGCTCATGTAAACAGGAAGTACAAATGACAAGGCAACATCCAACACGGCGCCCCGCTCTCATGTAAACAGGAAGTAGGCAACATCCAACACGGCGCCACTCCTCATGTAAACAGGAAGTACAAATGACAAGGCAACATCCAACACAGCGCCCCCTTCATGTAAACAGGAAGTCGGCAACATCCAACACGGCACCCCCTCATGTAAACAGGAAGTACAAATGACAAGGCAACATCCAACACGGCGCCCCCCCCTCATGTAAACAGGAAGTAGGCAACATCCAACACAGCGCCACTCCTCATGTAAACAGGAAGTATAAATGACAAGGCAACATCCAACACAGCGCCCCCCCCTTATGTAAACAGGAAGTAGGCAACATCCAACACGGCGCCCCCCTCATGTAAACAGGAAGTAGGCAACATCCAACACGGCACCCCCCCATGTAAACAGGAAGTACAAATGACAAGGCAACATCCAACACGGCGCCCCCCCTCATGTAAACAGGAAGTAGGCAAAATCCAACACGGCGCCCCCTCATGTAAACAGGAAGTAGGCAACATCCAACACGGCACCCCCCCATGTAAACAGGAAGTACAAATGACAAGGCAACATCCAACACGGCGCCCCCCCTCATGTAAACAGGAAGTAGGCAACATCCAACACGGCACCCCCCCATGTAAACAGGAAGTACAAATGACAAGGCAACATCCAACACTCGCCCCCCCTCATTTAAACAGGAAGTAGGCAACATCCAACACGGCACCCCTCATGTAAACAGGAAGTACAAATGACAAGGCAACATCCAACACGGCGCCCCCCCCTCATGTAAACAGGAAGTAGGCAACATCAAAAAAGGCGCCCCGCTCATGTAAACAGGAAGTACAAATGACAAGGCAACATCCAACACGGCGCCCCGCTCTCATGTAAACAGGAAGTAGGCAACATCCAACACGGCGCCACTCCTCATGTAAACAGGAAGTACAAATGACAAGGCAACATCCAACACAGCGCCCCCTTCATGTAAACAGGAAGTCGGCAACATCCAACACGGCACCCCCTCATGTAAACAGGAAGTACAAATGACAAGGCAACATCCAACACGGCGCCCCCCCCTCATGTAAACAGGAAGTAGGCAACATCCAACACAGCGCCACTCCTCATGTAAACAGGAAGTATAAATGACAAGGCAACATCCAACACAGCGCCCCCCCCTTATGTAAACAGGAAGTAGGCAACATCCAACACGGCGCCCCCCTCATGTAAACAGGAAGTAGGCAACATCCAACACGGCACCCCCCCATGTAAACAGGAAGTACAAATGACAAGGCAACATCCAACACGGCGCCCCCCCTCATGTAAACAGGAAGTAGGCAAAATCCAACACGGCGCCCCCTCATGTAAACAGGAAGTAGGCAACATCCAACACGGCACCCCCCCATGTAAACAGGAAGTACAAATGACAAGGCAACATCCAACACGGCGCCCCCCCTCATGTAAACAGGAAGTAGGCAACATCCAACACGGCACCCCCCCATGTAAACAGGAAGTACAAATGACAAGGCAACATCCAACACGGCGCCCCCCCTCATGTAAACAGGAAGTAGGCAAAATCCAACACGGCGCCCCGCTCATGTAAACAGGAAGTAGGCAACATCAAAAAAGGCGCCCCGCTCATGTAAACAGGAAGTAGGCAACATCCAACACGGCGCCCCGCTCATGTAAACAGGAAGTACAAATGACAAGGCAACATCCAACACGGCGCCCTCCCCTCATGTAAACAGGAAATAGGCAACATCCAACACGGCGTGAGCAAATTGTTGAACAGTTTAAGAAAAACCTTTCTCAACCAGCTATTGCAAGGAATTTAGGGATTTCACCATTTACGGTCTGTAATAACATCAAAGGGTTCAGGGAATCTGGAGAAATCACTGCACGTAAGCTGCTAAGCCCGTGACTTTCGATCCCTCAGGCTGTACTGCATCAACAAGCGACATCAGTGTGTAAAGGATATCACCACATGGGTTCAGGAACACTTCAGAAACCCACTGTCAGAAACTACAGTTGGTTGCTACATCTGTAAGTGCAAGTTAAAACTCTCCTATGCAAGGCGAAAACCGTTTATCAACAACACCCAGAAACGCCGTCGGCTTCGCTGGGCCTGAGCTCATCTAAGATGGACTGATACAAAGTGGAAAAGTGTTCTGTGGTCTGACGAGTCCACATTTCGAATTGTTTTTCGAAACTGGACGTCGTGTCCTCCGGACCAAAGAGGAAAAGAACCATCCGGATTGTTATAGGCGCAAAGTTGAAAAGCCAGCATGTGTGATGGTATGGGGGTGTATTAGTGCCCAAAACATGGGTAACTTACACATCTGTGAAGGCGCCATTAATACTGAAAGGTTCATACAGGCTTTGGAGCAACATATGTTGCCATCCAAGCAACGTTACCATGGACGCCCCTGCTTATTTCAGCAAGACAATGCCAAGCCACGTGTTACATCAACCTGGCTTCATAGTAAAAGAGTGCGGGTACTAGACTGGCCTGCCTGTAGTCCAGACCTGTCTCCCATTATGAAGCCTAAAATACCACAACGGAGACCCCCGGACTGTTGAACAACTTAAGCTGTACATCAAGCAAGAATGGGAAATAATTCCACCTGAGAAGCTTAAAAAATGTGTCTCCTCCGTTCCCAAACGTTTACTGAGTGTTGTTCAAAGGAAAGGCCATGTAACACAGTGGTGAACATGCCCTTTCCCAACTACTTTGGCATGTGTTGCAGCCATGAAATTCTAAGTTAATTATTATTTGCAAAAAAATAAATAAAGTGTATGAGTTTGAACATCAAATATCTTGTCTTTGTAGTGCATTCAATTGAATATGGGTTGAAAAGGATTTACAAATCATTGTATTCCGTTTATATATATCTAACACAATTTCCCAACTCATATGGAAACGGGGTTTGTAGTATAACAAGTGTGTCCTTACACTAATGGTGTCCAAAGTGCGGCACCTGTGGTCACTTATTGTCCACAGCATGTTATTTAATGGCCATTAACATTGTAGAAATACAATGATAATAAAAGAAGTTATTAGATCATATTACACTAATTTGATCATCCAGAAAGCTGAAATGTGGATGCGTTGATTAGCCGTCTTGGCATATACACTATTGACATACATCAGCTTGGTTTTAGTATCTTTAATGTACAAATTGTAGGAAAGTGGCCTCCTCATCATCCAATTTGTCTAAATGTGGCCCTCGTGACCCCGAACTGTGGTGCTGAATTTCCCCCAGGGATCAATAAAGTACTTTCTATTCTATTCTATAAGCGGTAGAAAATGGATGGATAAATGTGGCCCTTGGTGGGAGTGGATTCTGGACAGCATTCTGTCACTGGCAGGACAATAAAATGTATGTCAGAATCAGGATCAGAAATTACAATTTTCAGCACAATCCCATTCAAGAGCAGACAAACATTACAGGGAGACAGAACAGGATCGCTGACGGGTCTGCCAACTTCCGGCGCCCCTTACAAAAAAGGTGAGATACAGGTAAACAATGGGGGGTGAGGAAAAAAAAAAAAGGAGGCAGCCATTTTTTATTGTTTTTTATTACCATGAAGATACTTTGTCCTTGTTCAGTGATGTATTTATTTATCTATGATGACTTCAAAATAGGTCAGATAGTTTGTCCATCTTTTACATGTTCATCATTGGCATACTTGCCAACCTTGAGACCTCCGATTTCGGGAGGTGGGTGGTGGGGGGCGTGGTCGGGGGTGGGGCGGGGCGTGGTAAAGAGGGGAGGAGTATATTTACAGCTAGAATTCACCAACTCGAGTATTTCATATATATATATATATATATATATATGTATGTATGTATGAAATACTTGACTTTCAGTGAATTCTAGCTATATATATATATATATTTATTTTATTATATATATAAATAAAAGAAATACTTGAATTTCAGTGTTCATTTATTTACACATATACACACACATGACACTCATCTACTCACTGTTGTACTTGAAAGTACAATGCAATACAATTCCGGGGCAATGGCACCTATCAAATACACAGTAATGAAAACACAGTTGTTCTACTAACTGTACTGTGTGTTATGAGAGTAGAGTATGTGTGTGTGTGGCCCTTTAATAGGTGACAGCATGTGAGGTGAGTGACGTCAGTGAGTGTGTGGGCGAGAGAAGAGAGGGAGCGGTAGCGTGAGTGCGGGGAGGGACTAGTTGGTTTTGTGTTGGATTGGCTGTGTGCAAGCAATCAATGAAGCAAGATTTGCAACTAATCGCTGGACTCATCATTCACCCTAAAGTCGTCCGCTGTGGAGACCCACTGCCGGGTAAGGTGAAGGGTGTTGCCCCGAGCATACATCGGCCCTGGAGAAGTGTCTCCCCTGCCTCTTCGACTGCGTCTCGTCTCGTTCTTCTGCTTCGTCTCCTTGTGTGCGCACACTGGACTCAGGTCCGCATGGAGCTGGAGGGGGCGTGGCCTCCAGCTCCGGCTGAATTCCGGGAGATTTTCGGGAGAAAATATCTTCCGGGAGGTTTTCGGGAGAGGCGCTGAATTTCGGGAGTCTCCCGGAAAATCCGGGAGGGTTGGCAAGTATGATCATTGGCAATGTCACGTTGTAGAAAACATCTAAATGGAGTTGACATTTTAGCAGTGAAATCCAAATATTGCACCTCTGCCTTTTACAGTCCAAAAATGTAGAAAATCTGAGTGAAATTTGCATATTCTCCTTGTGGGTTTCAGGTCTCCGGATACTCTTGTCTTCCTCCGACATCCCAAAAACATGCAAGTCAATTGTGAGTGTGCACGCTTTTTTGTCTGTATGTGCCCAACAATTGACTGGTGATCAAATAGTTCAAGTTTGGCATTATGACTACAGTCCCCATGTCAGCTAATTATTGTGAAAAGTTGCCCTCAAGTTGGACCTTTAAAATCTTCAATACATTTGCAAAGCTCCCCATGTCTTCCTGAGGCCTCTGTTTGGAAAAGGCAAATATTTCAACCTTGTTATGAGCTCACAATGTATCCTCTTACCTTTGTTAGTGCCCGTATCAGCCGCTGTAACACCGCATCTTCTCTGTGTGGACACAGGCGGGTCACTGTGCTCACACAGCTCAACAAACAATAAATGGTGTGTCTCTGTGACTGGAAAGACAAGCAAAGTACCAATTGCAATCCTTCTAGGAATGGTATGCGATTGCTGAGAGACTCAAACCAAAAGGACTGGAATTGTGGATCAATAATCAACCCGTTCATTGACATCCAACGGTAACAACACACAACAGTACCGTATTTTTCGGACTATAAGGCGCACTTAAAATCCTTTCATTTTCTCAAAAATCAACAGTGCACCTTATAACCGGTGCGCCTAATGTACGGAATAATTTTGTTTGTGCTTACCAACCTCGAAGCTATTTTATTTGGTACATGGTGTAATTATAAGTGTAACCAGTAGATGACAGTCACACATAAGAGATACGTGTGGACTGCAATTGTCAGGCTTGTCCCTGACAGTTTGACTGTGTTTTAGTTTTTCCTCTGCGTTTGTCTTAGTATTTCCTGTCAACGCTCTTGTTTTGGTTCTGTTTCCTGTTTGTCTCCCTGAGTGCGATGTCTCCTCAGCTGTGGCTGATTGGCACCTGGCCACACCTGGTGTCAATCAGCCAGCTATTTATACCTGCCCTACCCTCCAGTCACTGCTGGATTATTGTCATTGTCAATACTACTACTACTACCTGTCTTAATACTTGTCGTTGTAGCTCTGTCTACTTTTGTTTCACTCTGCTCATGTCCTAGTTCCTTCGTGTCACAGTAAGTGTTTTTGTTTCTTGTCCACAGTTAGCCTCTGTGCTATTTTAGTTCATAGCCAAGTTTGTTCTCCGCCTTGTGCGCGCCTTTTGTTGTTACCTTTTTGTTTGTTGTTTTGCCATAGTGTTTAATTAAATCATGTTTTCTCACTCAATGCCTGCCGTCATCTCTGCATCTTGGGGTTCGTCACCAACAAACTCTGACAGCAATATGACGCCAGTACGCAACACCAAACTTTAAATCTGCGTTCAAATAACTCCGGCTTATTAGTGATTCCCAGAGTCCATTGCTTTCGGTCTCCCCTAGGGACTGGACTCTCACTATTATGTTAGATCCACTATGGACTGGACTCTCACTATTATATTAGATCCACTATGGACTGGACTTTCACAATATTATGCTAGACCCACTCGACGTCCTATGCATCCGGTCTCCCCTGGGGGGAGGGGAAGGGGTTTACCCACATCTGCGATCCTCTTCAAGGTTTCTTATAGTCATTCACATTGACATCCCACTGGGTTGTGTGTTTTTCCTTGCCCTTATGTGGGGTCTGAACCAAGGATGTCGTTGTGGCTTGTGCAGCCCTTTGAGACACTTGTGATTTAGGGCTATATAAATAAAAATTGATTGATTGAAATGTTCCATTGAGAATATATAACATTACACACGGCACTCAAAAAGCTGTGAAGCCGCACCGCTTGATGGATTGTCGGCGCGTTACAGCTACAGTAGTCAGACGTACTCTTCAACATTATGGTGTGTATAAGGATCGCAAAATAGCACCTATTAGCAGACATTTTATCAGGTGTTTTGTTTCGCAATATTATGCAAAAGCAACTTGTGTATTGTAAATGTGTATTTGGGATCTGCATAAGTCCTGAAAATTTGCGGAAATCCGCCTTTGTAGTCTGCGCTGACACCGTAGTCGATAAGCTTCTTTTTCTCTATCTTCTTGTTATGGGACATTCATCTTCCACTGTTTCCATTTCTAATATAAAGTAGTGTAAAGTTCTTACTTATATCTGTCAATCGACTCGCTTTGGAAGCGCTAAAAACTACAGGTGTAGTGGGTTTACATTACTCACCCAGGGAACTTTAGTTATTAGAGAGTTCCGGTCGGATGGTTATTCACGGGACACATTTTCGGGCGTTGTTGTTGCACTAGTGAGCCACGGATGAGGAGATGCCGCTCCGTTATTGATTGAAGTAAAGTCTGAATGTCATTAAAACAGTTAGCGCCATCTTTTGACACTTCTTCCACTCCCGTCCTTGCACGCTACAACAAAGATGACGGGGAGAAGACGCTGTCCAAGGTGAGCCACGTAAATAAGACCGCCCACAAAAACGGCGCATCCTGAAGCATACTTGCCAACCCTCCCGGATTTTCCGGGAGACTCCCGAAATTCAGCGCCTCTCCCGAAAACCTCCCGGGACAAATTTTCTCCCGAAAATCTCCCGAAATTCCGGCGGAGCTGGAGGCCACGCCCCCTCCAGGTTTATTGTTAGGCAGTTTCATTAACGTCCTCCCAGCACGGCAACAACACACAACAGCAGCAGTCACGTTTTCGTCTACCGTAAAGCAGTTTGTCTGCCGTAAACAGCAATGTTGTGACACTCTTAAACAGGACAATACTGCCATCTATCTACTGTACATGCATATGTGACATTAACATCTAGGGCTTTTAGAGAGTGCAGTGCACAACTGCGCACACAACAAGGAGACGAAGCAGAATGCATCATCAGAGAGGGTGTTCAGCATGGTTAGAAAAATAGTGACAGAGAATAGAACAAGGATGGACAATTCAACCCTTAACTCAACAATGAGTAGATGAGTGTTATGTGTGTGTATATGTGTAAATAAATGAACACTGAAATTCAAGTATTTCTTTTATATATATATATATATATATATATATATATATAATAAAATAAAAATAAAAAATATATATATATAGCTAGAATTCACTGAAAGTTAAGTAGTCAAGTATTTCTTTTATTTATACATATATATATATATATATATATATATATATATATATATATATATATATATATATATATATATATATATATATATATATATATATATATAAAAGAAATACTTGACTACTTAACTTTCAGTGAATTCTAGCTATATATATATATATTTCCTTCCGCCCGCTTGTAGCTGAGATAGGCTCCAGCGCCCCCCGCGACCCCAAAGGGAATAAGCGGTAGAAAATGGATGGATGGATGGATATATATATATATATTTTTATTTTTATTTTATTTTATATATATATATATATATATATATATATATATATATATATAAAATAAAATTAAAAAAAAAAAAATATATATATATATATAGCTAGAATTCACTGAAAGTTAAGTAGTCAAGTATTTATTGTATATATATATATATATATATATATATATGAAATACTTGACTTGGGGAATTCTAGCTGTAAATATACTCCTCCCCTCTTAACCACGCCCCTCGCCCCACCCCTTTGTGACTTCAATAATAAATATGGCAGTGCCATGTTGGCATTTTTTTCCATAACTTGAGTTGATTTATTTTGGAAAACCTTGTTACATTGTTTAATGCATCCAGCGGGGCATCACAACAAAATTAGGCATGATAATGTGTTCATTCCACAACTGTATATATCGTATCGGTTGATATCGGAATCGGTAATCAAGAGTTGGACAATATCGGAATATCGGCTATTGGCAAAAAAGTCATTATCGGACATCTCTAATTAATAATACGACTGCTTTAATGCGCCTTATAATCCGGTGCGCCTTTTGTATGAAAATAGACCTGTGGGCGGTATAGCTCGGTTGGTAGAGTGGCCGTGCCAGCAACTTGAGGGTTCCAGGTTCGATCCCCACCTCCGCCATCCTAGTCACTGCCGTTGTGTCATTGGGCAAGACACTTTACCCACCTGCTCCCAGTGCCACCCACACTGGTTTAAATGTAACTTAGATATTGGGTTTCACTATGTAAAGTGCTTTGAGTCACTAGAGAAAAGCGCTATTTAATTATAATTCACTTCACCTGAATAGACCCGCGCATCGGCAGCGCGCCTTCAAATCCGGTGCGCCCTATGGTCCGGAAAATTTGGTAATAGAAGAATTCTTTACCTTGTTGAGCACGCCAAGGGGCTTGTTGCTTCCTGCACAAGATAACTTGGCTACATCTTCAACACTAAAAACAGGCTCCTGTGTAAAGATTGGGGAAGCATTGGGTTGCGTGTAAACATTGCCGTGATAGCGTTCACTGACCTTGAGCTTCTCCAGCCAGGTCCACAGCAGACACGCCAGAACATGAGGATCCGATTCCGTCACCATGAGAGCCCAGCCATGGTGGCTACTGTTCATCTCCTCCTGTTGGGCAGGTGAGTGAACTAAACCCCTTGAATGCTACGCGGAAAGGTGTATCGAGTAGGCACCTGCAGCAGAGACGATCGCTGCAGAACAGCTTCTCCCGGTGGAGCATGGTCCGCCATGGCCTTGGCAATGGCGCGGGCCACACGGGTTGTGCCCACATCATGCCAGTTCCTGCACAACTGTTAACGTAAGGGTCGTGTTTTAGACCGGAGCAGTTCACTTTTGTTCATCAAAAATGATCATTTACCTCAGTGTTGGAGCTATATTTGGGTAGAGCCTTTCTGACCGTGCACCTTGACCTCTTGGCAAAGGTGCCGTTTGGTTGCATATTGCGTGTGTGAGCGTGGTTCTTGTGGATCACATCTGGTAAAAGTGTCCTGGAGCTAAATGGTCTCCGATCTTGTCCTTTCACATCCTGTGCACACCAGTGACCCTCATTCTCAAAAGTAGGAGCACTGTGGACTCGTCTCCAGATCCTGTGGGACAAAATATAATTTCACAGGAGGGACATCAACTCCATTTACCGGTAGTTATAGAGGAAAAGGGGGGATTTTTGGCTGGCTGAAAATTGTGTAAATTCCTTTATAAAATGTTCTGGTTGAGTCCTCATACAGAATGTTTAGCAGGCTGAATATTACATGTTAATAATGCATACTTGCCAACCCTCCCGGATTTTCCGGGAGACTCCCGAAATTCAGCGCCTCTCCCGAAAACCTCCCGGGACACATTTTCTCCCGAAAATCTCCCGAAATTCAGGCGGAGCTGGAGGGGCCTGAGTCCGCTTTCCCACAATACAAAGAACGTCTACAGTAAAGCAGTCCGTCTGCCGTAAACAGCAATGTTGTGACACTCTTAAACAGGACAATACTGCCATCTAGTGCATTTGATGAAAGCACTTTTGTGCGTGCCACACAGCAATGCATAATCAGAGAGGGTGGACAATTCAACCCTTAACTCAACAATGAGTAGATGAGTGTTATGTGTGTGTATATGTGTAAATAAATGAACACTGAAATTCAAGTATTTCTTTTATTTATATATATTTATATATATATATATATATATATATAGCTAGAATTCACTGAAAGTCAATTATTTCTTATATATATATATATATATATATACATACATACATACATACATTTCCTACCGCTTATTCCCTTCGGGGTCGCAGATATATATATATATATGTGAAATACTTGACTTGGTGAATTCTAGCTGTAAATATACTCCTCCCCTCTTAACCATGCCCCCGCCCCAACCACGCCCCCCGCACCCACCCCCCACCTCCCGAAATTGGAGGTCTCAAGGTTGGCAAGTATGTATTAATGAATAGAGAAGGTTAAGACATTTTCATGTAACGTACAGAATATCAGAAGCATTTATTCAGGTAGAAATATCACAGATTACTAGAGATGTCCGGCTGAGGTGGAGGGGTAGGGGGTAGCGGGGGTGTATATTGTAGTGTCCCCGGAAGAGGGGTTCTGGTTATTTGTTCTGTTGTGTTAATGTTGTGTTACGGTGCGGATGTTCTCCCGAAATGTGTTTGTCATTCTTGTTTGGTGTGGGTTCACAGTGTGGCGCATATTTGTAACAGTGTTAAAGTTGTTTATACGGCCACCCTCAGTGTGACCTGTATTGCATTCACTTGTGTGTGTGAAAAGCCGTAGATGTTATTAGGGATGTCCCGATCCAGGTTTTTGCGCTTCCGATCCGATACCGATATTGTTTTTGCACTTCCGATCCGATACCGATACTGACCGATACTGGCCTATCCGAGCATGTATTAAAGTTTAAAGTTATTTAGCCTACTTAGTTGTCAGAATCATGTTGAAAAGGGTTTTAGTACTCTTGATAACAACTAGCCAGCTGAATTAGGGGAGTTTGAATAATACACAATGGTTGGTAACAAGAAACTGACCTGTTTATTTAAGGATAAACACAAAATAGACAAAATTATACATGACAAACAGAAATGGCATCATTGAAACTAGGGCTGGGCGATATGGCCTTTTTTAAATATTGCGATATTTTAAGGCCATATTGCGATACACAATATATATGTGGATATTTTGCCTTAGCCTTGAATGAACACTTGATGCATATAATCACAGCAGTATGATGATTCTATGTGTCTACATTAAAACATTCTTCATCATACTGCATTAATATATGCTACTTTTAAACTTTCATGCAGAGAAGGAAATCACAACTAAAAAAAAATCAAAATTTTTTTCATACGGTGTTGATCTGGAAATGTTTGCCTCAGCATTTTGATGGTGTGGACGTGTGGCACCGAACGGAGATAAGCGTCTCGACAGACGTTACAATATTTGAACAATGATGACGAAAATTGTTTTCTCTGGTGCGTCCGTGTGTCGAAAATTGTTTTGCGCTTATTTTTTTATTTGATTTTGTGCGTAGCATAGATTTGCAGTGCGCAATTGCACAGGTGCGCACCCTAGAGGGAAGGTTGCTAGCCCGGCTGCGCTAGCATCACAGCTAACGTTAGCATGCTGCTACCTCTCTGCTGGGAGAGGGCGTATACGTATGTGACGTATGACGTGACAGTATGTGACGTGTGTAAGAAGGTGTCTGTGAGAGGGAGACACAGGAAAGAGTGAGAAGAGCCTGTCGTGTAATGCCAGCAGCTAAAAGCAACTGCGTGAGAATCCACAGACCTGTGGATGTGTTGAAGGTGTGCTGGAAAATGCGGAACGGAAATTAGGGAGCAGCAGAAAAGTGGAATATATTATTTAAATCGGTGCGTTGGAAAACACAGACAGGAGTTTTTTTTAAACTGGATCTGGATCGGCATTTTCCCATGCCTTGCCGAGCCGCATTTTTTTGCAAATATCGGCGGCCGATCCGATCCAAATATCGGATCGGGACATCCCTAGATATAATGTGATTGGGCCGGCACGCAGAGGAAGTGCATTTAAGGTTTATTGGCGCTCTGTACTTCTCCCTACGTCCGTGTACACAGAGGCGTTTTAAAAAGTCATACATTTTACTTTTTGAAACCAATACCGATAATTTTGAAACCGATAATTTCCGATATTACATTTTAAAGCATTTATCGGCCGATAATATCGGCAGTCCGATATTATCGGACATCCCTACAGATTACATGAACAAACATCTTCGACAATCAAAGCATGATCCTAACAATCCACATTTTGTGTTAGCAATGCGTGAAACTGGTATCAAAACGTGGAAGTGTAGCTCCTCCTCTAAATGCAAGTGCTCCTAAAGTAGGAATACAAATTCTGTATTCCTAAAAAAATACAAAATATGGCCAATGTACTTCGACCTTTTTTTTTTAAATGTCAGTAAAAGCGTTTACATGATTTTGTATTGAGCTGTTAAAATACATGTTTGAAAAACATTTAGTCAAAGAAAATTTATTGTCCAGTCATGGTTATGAAACCTTAAAATGATCTGTCTACGGTACACTAAATAATGATATCTATCTTTGATTAAGTTTTGAGTTAACTATGAAGAAAATGATATTAATTGGGACACATATTTGAATCGTTAGACAGCCCTAATTAAAATAGGTCTACATGGCAGGCGACAAACATGCTGCCTCAGCTCCAGACAATGGCGCGTATCTTTGCTTACGTCATCACTATCACCGCTTTTTGACAGTGCTGTTTCGCTGATCAAAGTCTTTTTTTCAGTGCATCCCTAGTTGATTTAAAATAATATATTCATAGCCATTCATTAAGGGTGTAAAGGTACGTGTATTTGTATTGAACCGTTTCGGTACGGGGGTTTCGGTTTGGTTCGGAGGTGTACCGAACGAGTTTCCACACGGACATATTAAGTAGCGTACCGCACATTGTGTAAACAATGCACGCTGAGGCACAACACACGGCATGCTAGCAACGACCGGGCTACGACAACATGTAAAAGACAGAGCTGGAAGACCCTCCTGCCTCGTTAAGATCTCTCGTTTGGGAACACTTCGGCTTCGCAGTGCGATACAACAATGGAGGGCGGAGGTTTGCCGACATTGTTCAGCAGAGGTAGGGTATGCTTCTGACAACACGTCAAACATGCTAACCCATTTGAAGCGTCACCACCCCCAAGTGAACATCGCTTCAACGAAGAGAAAGACGAGCGTGGTGCAAACACAGCATTCAAGCAGCCTCTCCTCGGCGAGTCAGACAGGGCTAAAGCAAAAACAAATGTTTTTATAGCAGCAGATTTAAGACCATATTGCATTAAAAACTACATTTTGACCCACTTCTATGGTGGAAGAACAATGAGCCCATGTATCCTCTTACTGCCAAGTTAGCCAGGCTGGGGGGGGGGAAGAAAAGTTAATCTGAGGCTGAGTTGACTTGAAACTGTTTAATGTTGCACTTTTGATATGTAGAAGAAAAGTTTTGTCATTTTATTTAATCTGAGCAACAACTTGAGGCAGTTTAATGTTGATTAACGTGGACCCCGACTTAAACAAGTTGAAAAACGTATTCGGGTGTTACCATTTAGTGGTCAATTGTACGGAATATGTACTGTACTGTGCAATCTACTAATAAAAGTCTCAATCAATCAGTAGCCTCTCCTCGGCGAGTCAGACAGGGCTAAAGCAATAACAAATGTTTTTATAGCAGCAGATTTAAGACCATATTGCATTAAAAACTAGATTTTGACCCACTTCTATGGTGGAAGAACAATGAGCCCATATATCCTCTTACTACCAAGTTAGCCAGGCTGGGGGGGGGGGAAGAAAAGTTAATCTGAGGCTGAGTTGACTTGAAACTGTTTAATGTTGCACTTTTGATATGTAGAAGAAAAGTTTTGTCATTTTATTTAATCTGAGCAACAACTTGAGGCAGTTTAATGTTGATTGATAACGTGGAGTTGAAAAACGTATTCGGGTGTTACCATTTAGTGGTCAATTGTACGGAATATGTACTGTACTGTGCAATCTACTAATAAGTTTCAATCAATTAATCAAAAAAAGCACTTTATATGTGGAAAGGTTTTGTTAAGAAACCATTCTGAGCCTTATCTTATTTAGATTTTTATTTGATGTATGTTGACCACATTAACCCTGGCAATGGACCCTGTGTGTATATGTATGTTATTATTCATTCATGACTGCCTGCTGTTGCACTGATCAGCCTAGTGGTGGCTCACATCCATCACACACACAGCTATTTCTATTTTGGGGCACAGCTATTATACATACTTGCCAACCTTGAGACCTCCGATTTCGGGAAGTGGGGGTGGTGGGGCGGGGGCGTGGCTAAGAGGGGAGGAGTATATTTACAGCTAGAATTCACCAAGTCAAGTATTTCATATATATATATATATATATATACTGTCTATATATATATATCAAGAGGGACAGAGACAGCGCACAGTGCATGTGGATTACATGTTACCATGGCGAGAAAACATGGAGAGACTGCCAGTTATCTAGTCTCCACCAGTTGCAGAAAATGTGCCATCAGTACAACTGGACAGTGCTGTTTCAGTTCCATCACCAGGACCATCAGTGAGTCAGACACAAACTAGTCTCATCATTGAACCAGATTCAAGGGCTGCTGAGTTGCCATCATCAGAACCCAGATCACCCACAACAAAAACCCCACCAGTGATCCGCAGGTACCCAGAAAGGTTTCGAGTACCACCAAAAAAACTGAATCTCTGAAGACAGTATAAAAATATGTGTTAAAGATGTACAAATACTGTTTGTATAATAAGCATGTTATTGTTTACAAATGAGGGTTAAGAGTTCAGTACTAAAAAAAAAAAAAGAAGAATGTGGCTTAAGCACAGTTTTTTAATTGAGCTGTAGCATTTTTTGGTTGGGTTGTTTATTTCTTTTGAGTAACTTCTACAATTCTAAAAGGGGAGGAATGAAATCGAGTGATCTATGTTTGTCTGTTGCCATCTCCTGGCGAATGTTGGCTATAGCGTACTGGGGTTACTTTTTGGTTGGCCAACGATTTACGTGGGGTTGCGCACCTGACGTCAAGTGTGTGAGTCTGTTCTGAAGTCTACAGTAAAGAGACGTACTTCATCCCCTCGCCCGTTTATTGCCTCCGACTCAATATATTACAACAACATTGCTCCATGCAGACTCTCCAGGTCCGCCTGAATTTCGGGAGATTTTCGGGAGAAAATTTGTCCCGGGGAGGTTTTCGGGAGAGGCGCTGAATTTCGGGAGTCTCCCGGAAAATCCGGGAGGGTTGGCAAGTATGCTATTATAGTGTTCACATTGTTAAAAGGATAAAGCCATTGTTTACAAATTTGGTAAATAAATAACCAAAAAATTTATATTTTGTTGTTTTCTTACTGTACCGAAAATGAACCGAACCGAAATTTGTGTGTACCGTTACACCCTTACCATTCATACAGTATATTACTTCAATGTGTTTTAAAGGTAGGGATATTGACCTGTCATAGGTCCCCTTTCATAATAAAACGTAGCTGTGCAGTTTGCATTTATTTCTTTTAATATCGTCATATTGTATTTGGTAGCCAGAAAAAGCACTTCAAGTCGTACTTCCGTTTCTATCGTTGTCATCTTATTTTCCTCTCATTCTGACCCTTCTGTGGTGCCATTTAGAATCAGCCCACCCAAAATGACATATATACATTCTTATTAGACTAAGGTCTGACTTGGTGAGATTTGTCATTCCCTCAATTTGAGGTCAAATTTCCAATTGCATTTACCGCAATCTTGCCGAGGTCAGAGTCGCTGTAGCTGCGTTTGTTGAGCAGCAAATCTCTCTTCCTCCCTGAGGACCCCAGCGGCTCATCCCAGGAGGACACGGCGCCCGAGCCAGGCCGTGGGAGATTGTGATGCTCCCTCAGCAAGGGCAGATGCTGTTTGGACACCAGCGTTTCCCTCACGGTCCTGCTCAAGATCCTCAGTGCGGACCTCTTCTCTAATTCAGCATCAATCTCTGGAGCTGTAGGGAGCGCCAGAGCCAGGCAGGAGAGGCGCACACACAGGAGGTAGACCACCTGAGAACAAGAGGGTGGGCGAGTGACACTCAACCTTCAGTCAGACGCGGTGTGTTTAGGGTACCTTGGGTGTGTATTTGAGCTTGCGTGCCTCCTGGCCGTGCAGCAGTAGAGCCTGGCGGTTGAGGTAGTGCTGCAGGGTGACGGGGGCTCCGTGTCGTAAGCCGAGGTCCGGGTACTGAAGCAGTTGTGTACCAAGCAGGCGGGCAAAGTCAAACACCTGACTGATCTGCGCTCGCGTTTGGATGGAGCGCGGCCTTTTGATGCGGACGTAGTGCACGGCCTCACTGGGACTGATCCGCAAAGTGTAGACTAAGTAGCAGGCTATTAGGACACCTGTGGAGCAGTCAGTGTCAAGTTGTGTATCCACACCCCCTAGCGCAAATCCCAACCCAGACCTGTTCTACCCAGACCTGTTCTGCCCAGACCGGCGTGGCAGTGCACAGCAACCCTTCCCTCCCCCGCGGCGAATGCCAACACCTTTACGCCATCGATGATGCCGACGAGGGAGGACACGCCGAAATCTGGCATCCCAAAGTTGTAGAAATAAACTGAACAATCACACAAAGAACATCAAATGGTTTGAGTCACAACATTAGGTACAGTGTCTGCAAAACACAATGAAGAATTCAGGCTTCTACTAATATACTGCAGCTATGCTCGATTTCCCAAAACCGTTAAAAACATAGAAATTGTCATAGAGTTTTGATGGGCCGATAACAAATTTTGCTGGACGATATGTTGTCCTATAAATTGTTGCCGATAAACGACAATATTGTCAGCAATATTTGGAGACGAAATTACGCATGATAATGCAAATATTCCTTTCAAATGTACTAAACTTTGATTTAATAGGTTTTTTTTTAACCATAATTAGAAGTTCAGTAACCTTTAAAGTGTCTTCAAGAAATAAAACTGTCAATCGGACGAATAGAACAGACAAGCCATTGTAATGTCTGCTCGCGGAAAAACAAAAATCCTAATCTAACCTGTTCTGCCCAGACCGGCGTGGCAGTGCACAGCAACCCTTCCCTCCCCCGCGGCGAATGCCAACACCTTTACGCCATCGATGATGCCGACGAGGGAGGACACGCCGAAATCTGGCATCCCAAAGTTGTAGAAATAAACTGAACAATCACACAAAGAACATCAAATGGTTTGAGTCACATCATTAGGTACAGTGTCTGCAAAACACAATGAAGAATTCAGGCTTCTACTAATATACTGCAGCTATGCTCGATTTCCCAAAACCGTTAAAAACATAGAAATTGTCATAGAGTTTTGATGGGCCGATAACAAATTTTGCTGGACGATATGTTGTCCTATAAATTGTTGCCGATAAACGACAATATTGTCAGCAATATTTGGAGACGAAATTACGCATGATAATGCAAATATTCCTTTCAAATGTACTAAACTTTGATTTAATAGTTTTTTTTTTAACCATAATTAGAAGTTCAGTAACCTTTAAAGTGTCTTCAAGAAATAAAACTGTCAATCGGACGAATAGAACAGACAAGCCATTGTAATGTCTGCTCGCGGAAAAACAAAAATCCTAATCTACGATTTGACTCCCTCAAATGGCCTTGACGCAGGAGCAGGCTGTTCTGTAAGCATCCCCAAGGACACCTCAATGGTGGACGCTTTTGACCTCCCTCCCTCCTCAACGACACCTGGAGTCGAACTTTTGCTTGCATGCAGAACGGCCCCAGGCCTATGGACACTACATCAACACTAGGGATGTCCCGATCCAGGTTTTTGCACTTCCGATCCGATACCGATATTGTTTTTGCACTTCCGATCCGATACCGATACTGACCGATAATGGCCTATCCGAGCATGTATTAAAGTTTAAAGTTATTTAGCCTACTTAGTTGTCAGAATCATGTTGAAAAGGGTTTTAGTACTCTTGATAACAACTAGCCAGCTGAATTAGGTGAGTTTGAATAATACACAATGGTTGGTAACAAGAAACTGACCTGTTTATTCAAGGATAAACACAAAATAGACAAAATTATACATGACAAACAGAAATGGCATCATTGAAACAAGGGCTGGGCGATATGGCCTTTTTTTAATATTGCGATATTTTAAGGCCATATTGCGATACACGATATATATCTCGATATTTTGCCTTAGCCTTGAATGAACACTTGATGCATATAATCACAGCAGTATGATGATTCTATGTGTTTTGATTGATTGATTGAGACTTTTATTAGTAGGTTGCACAGTGAAGTACATATTCCGTACAATTGACCACTAAATGGTAACAACCGAATAAGTTTTTCAACTTGTTTAAGTCGGGGTCCACTTAAATTGATTCATGATACAGATATATACTATCAGATATATACTATCATCATAATACAGTCATCACACAAGATAATCACATTGAATTATTTACATTATTTATAATCCAGGGTGTGGAGGGGGGCGCCGGATGTAAGTGTCAAAAAGACAGCCAAAAGAGTTTGATATGAGAATAAATCTAAAGTTAAAATATAGGGTAGAAATGCATCCATTTGCAGGAAATGTAGTCTTGATTTTCAACATTTTCTTTCAAGGCTTGCATGTCTACATTAAAACATTCTTCTTCATACTGCATTAATATATGCTACTTTTAAACTTTCATGCAGAGAAGGAAATCACAACTAAAAAAATCACAAATTTTTTATACGGTGTTGATCTGGAAATTTTTGCCTCGGCATTTTGATGGTGTGGACGTATGGCACCGAACGGAGATAAGCGTCTCGACAGACGTTATAATATTTGAACAATGATGACGAAAACTGTTTTCTCTGTCGTGTCCGTGTGTCGAAAATTGTTATGCGCTTATTTTTTTATTTGATTTTGTGCGTGGCATATAATTGCTATGCGCAGAGGACGTTTAAACAGTGCGCAATTGCACAAGCGCGCACCTTAGAGAGAACGTTGCTAGCATCACAGCTAACGTTAGCCATGCTGCTACCTCTCTGCTCGGGGAGGACGTATACGTATGTGACGTATGACGTGACAGTATGACGTGACAGTATGTGACGTGTGTAAGAAGGTGCGCTTGCTGTCTGTGAGAGGGAGACACAGAAAAGAGTGAGAAGAGCCTGTCGTGTAATGCCAGCAGCTAAAAGCAACTGCGTGAGAATCCACAGACATGTGGATGTGTTGAAGGTGTGCTGGAAAATGCGGAACGAAAATTAGGGAGCAGCAGAAAAGTGGAATGTACTATTTAAATAGGTGCGTTGGAAAACACGGAGCGTAGTTTTTTGTTTTTTTAACTGGATCTGGATCGGCATTTTTCCATGCCTTGCCGATACGCATTTTTTTGCAAATATCGGCGGCCGATCCGATCCAAATATCGGATCGGGACATCCCTAATCAACACACCCAAGACAATGGGCATATACACGCACCCTCCCCAACCCCACCCCACGCCTTCACCACCGCTTGATTCCCCTTCGGGGTGATGGACGGCTGGCAGCGCTTCATAGCAGCAGTCGACCCCCAGGGCCCCAACTCCCCCACCCTCTGTTGCAAGTTGTCGTGATTAAATGTAACATGTTTATGCGTGCATGGCATGGAGGTTTTTCCCACTCCAGACTAGGCCCCCTTAGTATTTTTTACTCATCTTCTTCCCCAGCGTTTTACCTTTTTCCCACCTTCAAGCCCCGCAGGACGACACATCCAGCCAAGAGTTGTTTTTTTTTATACATGTCTTGTATTGGCTCTCATTCAATTGTACAGGTCAAGCTAATGAAGGCTCTACTACAACTTGTGGTATCTTAAAAAGGTCTCACTGTCATTCTCCATGAAGATCTGCGGCAGGTATGTGAAGCCACTTCCAGGGTCCAAAGGGGGTCCACAGTGCGCATGTTCGCCAGGTACTTGCATGTTTATGATGGATCTTATATTTAATCTGTAGAGGCAATCAAGATGGCACTTGTACTTGTGTACAAAGGCAAATTAATCTTGAAGGTATACCTCTGAAATTGTTGTATAATGTTGAACTTTTCAATCAAGCTCGTGGACGGCCGTGCCATAGCGATGATGTCATCAGTCACCCTGAGATTTTTGGTAGAAGTCACGTCCCCAACACATGACAAAATTGTACTGCAAAGAGTCTTACCATGAGGAGAAAATGCCACGGATGACCTGCTGGCTTGCTTTCCAACACTCTGGTCCTTCGTAACGACAGTCTAGTCCCCCGCAGGCCAGCAAGCAGAGGAGTTTGGGCGGGATGGCCTTCACCAGGTTTTCCCGGGCTTGGGAGTAAGCGGCCCGAGGGAAGGGGACATGCTGGGTCAAGGTCTGCATCCTGGACCGGGAGAACCGCATCAGCCTATTCTCAAGTGTAAGTTTGAAATGGAACACTCACCCGTCTGCTTGATTGACACGAATTGAGTCCAATGAACAAGTCAAGTAAAGCAAAGTAGACGTAAGGGCGATGGAGCGACGGTGAAGTGTACACACACGGGAGTTGACCCAGATTCACTAAGCCTGATTAGCTGTCATAAATGCTTTAGACCAATTAAATAGTGCTTATATTGAAAACACTGTATCCATGTCCTCGTTATCAGTCACACAATTCTACTGTAGTTTTGCTTCACTTTCCTTATTTAGCTACAGGACTAATAATCAAGGATGCGGTGTTGTTAAAGGCGAACATTATCACCAGACCTATGTAAGCGTCAATACATACCTTGATGTTGCAGAAAAAACACCATTTTTTTTTTTTTACCAATTTCCGAACTCTAAATGGGTGAATTTTGGCGAATTAAACGCCTTTCTAATATTCGCTCTCGGAAGCAATCCGCCATTTTCTCAAACACCGAGTCAAATCAGCTCTGTTATTTTCCGTTTTTTCGACTGTTTTCCGTACCTTGGAGACATCATGCCTCGTCGGTGTGTTGTCGGAGGGTGTAACAACACGGACAGGGATGGATTCAAGTTGCACCAGTGGCCCAAAGATGCGAAAGTGGCAAGAAATTGGACGTTTGTTCCGCACACTTTACCGACGAAAGCTATGCTACGACAGAGATGGCAAGAATGTGTGGATATCCTGCGACACTCAAAGCAGATGCATTTCCAACGATAAAGTCAAAGAAATCTGCCGCCAGACCCCCATTGAATCTGCCGGAGTGTGTGAGCAATTCAGGGACAAAGGACCTCGGTAGCACGGCAAGCAATGGCGGCAGTTTGTTCCCGCAGACGAGCGAGCTAAACCCCCTGGATGTCTTGGCTCACACCGTCCCGAAGATGATCAAGAGAAGAATATCGACCCTAGCTTCCCTGGCCTGCTGACATGAGGGTATGTCTACAGAATATATTAATTGATGAAAACTGGGCTGTCTGCACTCCCAAAGTGCATGTTGTTGCCAAATGTATTTCATATGCTGTAAACCTAGTTCATAGTTGTTAGTTTCCTTTAATGCCAAACAAACACATACCAATCGTTGGTTAGAAGGCGATCGCCGAATTTGTCCTCGCTTTCTTCCGTGTCGCTGGCTGTCGTGTCGTTTTCGTCGGTTTCGTTTGCATACGCGTCAAACCGATATGGCTCAATAGCTTCAGTTTCTTCAATTTCGTTTTCGCTACCTGCCTCCACACTACAACCATCCGTTTCAATACATTCGTAATCTGTTGAATCGCTTAAGCCGCTGAAATCCGAGTCTGAATCTGAGCTAATGTCGCTATAGCTTGCTGTTCTTTCCGTCATGTTTGTTTGTGTTGGCATCACTATGTGACGTCACAGGAAAATGGACGGGTGTTTATAACGATGGTTAAAATCAGGGACTTTGAAGCTTTTTTTAGGGATATTGCGTGATGGGTAAAATTTTGAAAAAAACTTTGAAAAATATAATAAGCCACTGGGAACTGATTTTTAATGGTTTTAACCATTCTGAAATTGTGATATAAATGTTCCCCTTTAAAGTACCAATGATTGTCACACACACACACGAGGTGTGGTGAAATTATTCTCTGCATTTGACCCATCACCCTTGATCATCTGCGGTCACTCGAACGAGTATGACGATCCTCCTGGTAGGGGTGTATCCCTTTATGGAGGATGCCTATGTGTGACTTAGTTTAACGCGGGGACACTGGTGCGCAGATGGTCACCACACAATCCTTGACAGAATCGGGTCAGGGTCCAGTGGCATGGAGTCCAAGACGACTGGGGACCCTTTTCTGCTGCAGCCTTCTTCCGCCATCGCAGCCGTTGTGGTAGTTCTTAAATCTACCGTCTTCCGCCTGCTCCGCCGTTGAGGTCTTCACCGTATCCCTGGCTAGGGGGCAGTCAGGTACTAGGCCTTTGCCAAGGGCCACCTGGGCTAACAGTAGTAAAGGGGTTAACCTCCTAGTGCCCCAAGACCCCATAGAGGAGAGACCCTTGATCACAACTACATTTAGATGAATAGTTGTATCTGACCACGTCAATCAAAACTGAGCATTATCTTTTGCAAATACATTAATTTCATTTTCTTTGGTTTTGTGAAATAATGTTATTGAGCACAAAATTATTCTCTGGAGATATGTATGTATGATGTGGAACTAAATATGACACTCAAACTGAATCCATACTTTTTTTCTTAGTTGTGTGTATTAACTTGACGTAAGAGTTGATTGCAAAAGATTTTTCTTCCTTTCAAAAACAATTTCCAAACAAATACATTACGAATAACAATCAGGTAATGCTAGTAAACATTTTTTTGCAAACCATTTGACATCAAATACTTGAATTATCTGGAACTGCAGGCATGATATATTTGTAAATATTACAGATAGAGATGTCCGATAATGGCTTTTTTGCCGATATTCTGAGATTGTCCAACTCTTAATTACCGATTCCGATATCAACCGATACCGATATATACAGTCGTGGAATTAACACATTATTATGCCTAATTTTGTTGTGATGCCCCGCAGGATGCATTAAACAATGTAACAAGGTTTTCCAAAATAAATCAACTCAAGTTATGGAAAAAAATGCCAACATGACACTGCCATATTTTTTTATTATTGAAGTCACAAAGTGCATTATTTTTTTTAACATGCCTCAAAACAAGCAGCTTGGAATTTGGGACATGCTCTCCCTGAGAGAGCATGAGGACGTTGAGGTGGGCGGAGTTGGGGTAGGGGGTAGCGGCAGTGTATATTGTAGCGTCCCGGAAGAGTTAGTGCTGCAAGGGGTTCTGGGTATTTGTTCTGTTGTGTTTATGTTGTTATGGTGCGGATGTTCTCCCGAAATGTGTTTGTCATTATTGTTTGGTGTAGGTTCACAGTGTGGCGCATATTTGTAACAGTGTTAAAGTTGTTCATACGACCACCCTCAGTGTGACCTGTATGGCTGTTGACCAAGTATGTTGCATTCACTCGTGTGTGTGTGTGAAAAGCCGTAGATATTATGTGACTGGGCCGGCACGCAAAGGCAGTGCCTTTAAGGTTTATGGCGCTCTGTACTTCTCCCTACGTCCGTGTACACAGCGGCGTTTTAAAAAGTCATAAATTTTACTTTTTTAAACTGTTCCCGATAATTTCCTATATTACATTTTAAAGAATTTATCGGCCGATAATATCGGCAGTCCGATATTATTGGACATCTCTAATTACAGATAATTATGAAGTGTTTTTCAAGTGCTTGCTGCCACAAAGAAAAACAAACAAATGCTACTTGATCATGTCATGCTACCGCCTGGTCTATGTTAGTATGTTCCTGGTCTGGTTGGCCGTTTCTTTGCTAGACTGGAATGACTGTTGTTTAGGTTCATGCAAACTACAAGTTGCTTATAAACACATCCAACTTCGTTTTTTTGCTCCCCAAAAAAGATTGCGTTGGTGCAAGAGGGCAAAAGGAAGGCACAATGTTCCTTTGTGGATTCATTTAGTGGCAGGCAACATGGTTCACTGAATGTTAGGCCACACGACCATCAACTGTTCAAGAATTCAGTTGCATTGTGTTCAAAAGGATTGCTGGTCTTAGAATGGAATGCAAAGGTAAGAAGAATAAAGCAAACTAATCAAAGATAATATGGAATAGGCTTCAAGATACAAGTTGGGGACTTAACCATCCCAATCAAAAAACATCCTCCTACTAGTCTGCTGCTGGAGGACCAAATGTTTCCCGATTGAATGTCCGTGAAAAGGTCACTCTTTCATCCGTCCGGTCCATCTACTTGGACAGCTCTGTGGCAAGCCATTCCAGTCCTTCATACAGCCCGGTGCCTTGGGTGGCGCAGGTGGACTGAATGTGCCACTGTGGGGATGCAATGAGGAAGTGAGGAGAAGGATGCTTTCTGCATTGGGAGTCTGGAGTGACTTACAGCTTTGGTGCTGAGGGCATTGAGACCCAGTTTGTCTGAGAGATCGCTGACTGTCAGGGCGTTGGGGAGGTCCTGTTTGTTGGCGAAGACCAGCAGAACGGCGTCGCTCAACTCCTGCTCCTGCAACTGCAAGCACAAACACCAGACTTGACAACACCAAATGTCTTCTTTTGTTTAATGGCGGTTGGCAAGCAACCTTCTGGTGTGCATTACCGCCACCTACTGAAATGGAGTGTGGACCGAGGTGGATCCCCACTCTATACTCTTATTTAACCCAGTGTTTTTAAAATATGTGTATAATGCTTTATAACCTGTGTGTTCTGAGTGCAATCCTAAAATATCTTCCACTGCTAACCTAATCTCCTCTTTTGCTAACTTACTTTCCAGTATTTCCCTTTTTCTATTGTATTTCCTACAATGTATTAAAACATGTCCTACACTCATACTTGCCAACCTTGAGACCTCCGATTTCAGGAGGTGGGGCGTGGGGGCGTGGTTAAGATATATATATAAGAAATACTTGACTTTCAGTGAATTCTAGCTATATATATATATATATATATATATATAAAAGAAATACTTGAATTTCAGTGTTCATTTATTTACACATACCGTATTTTCCGCACCATAAGCCGCCCTGGGTTATAAGCCGCGCCTTCAATGAACGGCATATTTCAAAACTTTGTCCACCTATAAGCCGCCCCGTGTTATAAGCCGCATCTAACTGCGCTAAAGGGAATGTCAAAAAAACAGTCAGATAGGTCAGTCAAACTTTAATAATATATTAAAAACCAGCGTGATGTGGGCGCGCATGGAGTCGTATATCAACATGGACGGAGCTGCGTGAAAAAAGCCACCCGGCCTCTTTGCGTAAACTTCCCTTAACCACTCGCTCATCTTTTCTTCATCCATCCATCCCTTCGAGTTAGCTTTTATGATGACGCCGGCTGGAAAGGTCTCTTTTGGCAAGGTCTTCCTTTTGAATATCACCATGGGTGGAAGTTTCTGGCCATTAGCATGGCAAGCTAGAACCACAGTGAAGGATGACTTCTCATTCCCTGTGGTGCGAATATTCACCGTACGTGCTCCCGTTGTATCCACAGTGCGGTTCACAGGAATATCAAAAGTCAGCGGAACCTCGTCCATGTTGATAATGTTCTCTGGCCGGATCTTTTTTTCAGCTATCTTGTTTTTACAATATGCACGGAAAGTAGCCAGCTTTTCTTGAAAGTCTTTAGGCAGTTGCTGTGAAATAGTAGTCCGTGTGCAGATGGAGAGATTGCGTCTTTTCATGAACCAGAAACCTGTCGCTTAGTAGGAGCCATTTTGTGGTCTTTACAGATGTAAACACACAAAGGAAATGAAACGTAATATCCGCGCGCTTCTTCTTCTTCTACGGGGGCGGGTGGTTGCTTACAGTAGAAGAAGAAGCGCTTCCTCTTCTATGGGGAAAAAAGATGGCGGCTGTTTACCGTAGTTGCGAGACCTAAACTTTATGAAAATGAATCTTAATATTAATCCATATATAAAGCGCACCGGGTTATAAGCTGCACTGTCAGCTTTTGAGTAAATTTGTGGTTTTTAGGTGCGGCTAATAGTGCGGAAAATACGGTATACACACACATAACACTCATCTACTCATTGTTGAGTTAAGGGTTGAATTGTCCATCCTTGTTCTATTCTCTGTCACTATTTCAGAACACACACATTATGCAAATATACATTATAAAATCAATAAGAAAACGGGAGCTCTAATTTGGGAGTCTGAATTAGGATCAGAAGTTCCTATATAAACATTGCGCACTCACGTCGCCTTTTTGTATTGATTACTGCAGCTGTGCACTGGATTCATTCACAAATACAAACTACAACTCACAAACACTTTAGAGTTAGGCTCCACCATCAGAATGTGTACTTAAACTTATAAAGATCACATGGATATTATTCAGTGAGTTGATTCACCAAAACTAACCTGTTATACAGGAGGAAAAAGCACACAGGACGTTTCAATTGTTCACAGACTGGTCGCGCTCATCAGAATGACAAGACACTTCCGGTCTGCAGGTGATAGCATTCAATTGGGAAGAAACGCCCTACTGCCCCCTACTGACCAATGTGAATACTGATAAATGTGTAATGACAGCTCCAAAAACGAATTCAAACCACAAAATAAAATAAATAAATCAACACAAAAATGTGACACATTATGGGTGGGTCACATATGCATGTAAAGTAGATGGCAGTATTGTCCTGTTTAAAAGTGTCACAACTTTGCTGTTTACGGCAGACGAACTGCTTTACGGTAGACGAAAACTTGACTGCTGTTGTTGTGTGTTGTTACCGCGCTGGGAGGACGTTAATGAAACTGCCTAACAATAAACCCACATAAGAAACCAAGAACTCGCCCTCCATCATTAGCTGTTTATATTGTAGGAAAGCGGACGTGAGAACAGGCTGTCAACACGTCACTCAGGTCCGCATGGAGCTGGAGGGGGCGTGGCCTCCAGCTCCGCCTGAATTTCGGGAGAAAATTTGTCCCGGGAGGTTTTCGGGAGAGGCGCTGAATTTCGGGAGTCTCCCGGAAAATCCGGGAGGGTTGGCAAGTATGCCTACACTTTCTATCTGATGGTTATAGTCACATATCCCTGTATTATGTTTCCCTATCAATTTCAATGAACTATTTAGATATGTATGTCCTAATCTCATTCTAGTAATAATGTCTTCTTCCTCCCTATTTCTATTGCCTCCTCTCATTACACCTACTCTCCTCTGGACTTTGTAATACTCCCTACCTTTTGTTTCCTTATTCCAATTATCCTGCCACTTTTTATTGTGTTCTATCTTAATTATGTTCTTCTTTACTGTGCTTAATCTCTATGTTTACTTCTGTTTTAGTGGTTGCTTGTTTTGCATATCTGTCTGCTAACTCGTTGCCCACAACTCCTACATGAGCAGGTACACAGAGAAATGTTACCACACCTCCCGCTTTATTTATTCTGCAGTTGCCTGAACTATTTCATATACCAAAAAAAACGGACCGTAGTCAGACCAACGTGGTCTGTAAATGATGCAAGGCGCTGGTCCCTACTAAGATTGGTAATGCCACACCACCTTAGCTGTGCTTACCTGAGCACAGCCGTAACCTCCTGGCACTAAACCTGAAGAAAATAGTTCTCAGGTGTCTGTATGTTTACATTCGTTATCATTACTATTTTGTTACACTTTATTAAGCATTTATTACACATTCCTTATTATTGCACCTTCATTTAAAAGAGGTGATTGTGAAGTAGGGGTGTAACGGTACACAAAAATTTCGGTTCGGTACGTACCTCGGTTTAGAGGTCACGGTACGGTTCATTTTCGGTACAGTAAAACCAAATTTGCAAAATCTCAACATTGCAATTTTTTCGAAATTACATTTAACCTTTAGCCCTGCGATGAGGTGGCGACTTGTCCAGGGTGTACACCGCCTTCCGCCTGATTGTAGCTGAGATAGGCTCCAGCGCCCCCCGCGACCCCAAAAGGGAATAAGCGGTAGAAAATGGATGGATTTAACCTTTAAGCTTTTTTATTTCACTTTTGTTATGTTTTTGTTTATTTTAATAGTATTTTTAGAATGTGCCGTGGGCCTTTAAAACATTAGCTGTGGGCCGCAAATGGCCTCCGGGGAACACTTTTGACACCCCTGCTATAGATAATAAAAAATTCAATCTGATAAATCTATGGATAAAAAGCAAAGCCTGGCGACGCATGCGCGTTTATCATAACTCTCTCACTCTCTCTGTCTCTGCCCCTCCCTCACCAATGCTGCTACGCGCACACCTCCACAATTTGTTTTGTTTTTAACCCCTTCTGAACCCTGAACGTACATTGAAAATACACACAACCCTAACTCAAAATGCCGGACATTTGAGGCATTTAAGAGACTCCGCCCGGACAGCCCCTGAAAAGAGGACGTATGGTCAGTCTATCGTAACCCGGTGTGTGTTGTGCCTCGGTGTGCATTGTTTACATAACGTGCGGTACGCTACTTAATATGTCCGTGTGGAAACTCGTTCGGTACACCTCCAAACCGAAACCCCCGTACCGAAACGGTTCAGTACAAATACACATACCGTTACACCCCTATTGTGAAGTGTTCAATGTTTGTTAAATTGACTGCTTGTGTTAACATTTCCTTTCTTCCTTGATAGCTAAGGGGTTTATAATCAGAGGAAGGTTACATTTTGAATACATTATATGTTTTTCTCCTGGTGCTTTTTTTCGATAAGTCATAATAAATATCAAAAATGTTCGCTATCTACCGATATAAGACACTTATATTGTGATAAAGTTTCCATCCATATCGCCTAGCCCAGGGGTCGGCAACATTTACCACTCAAAGAGCCATTTTGACCAGTTTCACAAATTAAAGAAAACAATGGGAGCCACAAAAATCTTTTGAAATTTAAAATGAAATAACACTGCATACAAAGTTTTTTTTTTGCTTTGTGCTATGTATAAACCAAGAGTCTCAGACACGCTGCCCACACCTTAATATGAAAATTGAATGTTAGTGCGGTCCGCGACTTTTATATGAATGGCGCTTGACAGCGTCATACTTCCCATCCCTCCCGATTCTTCCGGCAGACTTCGAATTTCAGGGCAACTGTTCTCTCGAACGGGCCGTGATGGTACAGCATTTAGCGCCCACTACAACCAGCCGGCCCAGCTACAAGTTGCGTAAGGCTTCTGCTTGCTCACGTAAGCGACAGCAAGGCATACTTGGTCAACAACCACACAGGTTACACTGACGGTGGCGGTATAAAAAACTTTAACACTCTTACTAATATGCGCCACACTGTGGACCCACACCAAACAAGAATTACAAACACATTTCGGGAGAACATCTGCACCGTAACACAACATGAACACAACAGAACAAATACCCAGAATCCCATGCAGCCCTAACTCTTCCGGGCTACATTATACACCCCCGCTACCAAACCCTGCCCACCTCAACCGACGCACGGAGGGGGGAGGGGGGGGGGGGGGGGGGGGGGTGTTGATGTGTGGGGGAGCAGGGTTGGGGTGGGGGCGGGGTTTGGTGGTAGCAGGGGTGCATAATGTAGCCCGGAAGAGTCAGGGCTGCATGGGATTCTGGGTATTTGTTCTGTTGTGTTTATGTTGTGTTAAGGTGCAGATGTTCTCCCGAAATGTGTTTGTCATTCTTGTTTGGTTTTGGTTCAAAGTGTGGCGCATTATTAGTAAGAGTGTTGAAGTTGTTTTATATGGCCACCGTCAGTGTAACCTGTGTGGCTGTTGACCAAGTATGCCTTGCTGTCACTTACGTGTGCAAGTCAAAGATGCATACAACAAAAGGATGGGCTGGCACGATGTTTGTACAGATTGCAGAGGGCGCTAAATACTGTACCATCATGGCACGCCCTTATTATTATTGTTAGTGTGAAAATAGGTGAATATAAATCCCGGGAGTTTTCTGCAAGAGGCACCAAAATCCGGAAATCTCCCGGGAAAAAAGCTGAGCCGCATCAGAGTGATCAAAGAGCCGCGGGTTGCCGACCCCTGGCCTAGCCCTTTAGTACCTACATGTTTTATTCTTTAAAATGTGTTAATACATGTATGATGCACATTTAAAGCTTGAACCTGGATTGTTGTTGACCAACACTGAGCTTGTGTTTATTTGCCATTTCTTCTGACAGCGGGGATTTTACTGAATTTTCAAAATTACTGGATACTACAGCCTCAATATTCTCACAGACTATAAATCTACCTTTAAAAATATAAGAATTCTTAGTTTTGAGTTGCATACATACCATCTTTGAGAGCTCATCTGCAGCCTCCTGCACTCTTTCTCGGTCATTGCTGTCCACTACAAAGATGAGGCCCTGCCAGATAAAAGCAATCGACATAGTTAGCTAATTGTATGCTTCCACGTTCATAAAAGTAAATAATCATTTGATCTATAATTTGCACAGCCAAACATAAAAAGGAAGTTTAACATGAGTAATGAGCTAGCTGCAACACAGTACAGGCCAAAAGTTTGGACACACCTTCTCATTCCCAACACAACTGATTGACCCAACCCCATTAATAAAGCAAGAAATTCCACTAATCAACCCTGATAAGGCACACCTGTGAAGTGAAAACCATTTCAGGTGACTACTTCTTGAAGCTCATGGAGAGAATGCCAAGAGTATGCAAAGCAGTAATCAGAGCAAAGGGTGGCTATTTTGAAGAAACCACAATATAAAACATGTTTTCAGTTATTTCACCTTTTTTTTGTTAAGTACATAACTCCACAAGTGTTCATTCATAGTTTTGATGTGACAATCTACAATGTAAATAGTCATGAAAATAAAGACAACGCATTGAAATGAGAAAGTGTGTCCAAACTTTTGGCCTGTACTGTATATAGTAGGCATAGCGTGTGGTGTTTTAACTGTGAACACACTGAGATCACATGCTGTAAATAACTGGTGTGGTGAGTAACAACATTTAAGTGAGACAAACACATGACTAATCAAGAGTATACATTGCTTTGTCGGAGACTTCGGCTTGATTAGCCCCGATACCTGTGTGTTCTGGAAATAATGCCTCCACATTAGGGATGTCCCGATCCAGGTTTTTGCACTTCCGATCCGATACCAATATTGTTTTTGCATTTCCGATCCGATACCGATACTGACCGATACTGGCCTATCCGAGCATGTATTAAAGTTTAAAGTTATTTAGCCAACTTAGTTGTCAGAATCATGTTGAAAAGGGTTTTAGTACTCTTGATAACAACTAGCCAGCTGAATTAGGGGAGTTTGAATAATACACAATGGTTGGTAACAAGAAACTGACCTGTTTATTCAAGGATAAACACAAAATAGACAAAATTATACATGACAAACAGAAATGGCATCATTGAACTAGGGCTGGGCGATATGGCCTTTTTTTAATATTGCGATATTTTAAGGCCATATAGCGATACACAATATATATCTCGATATTTTGCCTTAGCCTTGAATGAACACTTGATGCATATAATCACAGCAGTATGATGATTCTATGTGTTTTGATTGATTGAGACTTTTATTAGTAGGTTGCACAGTGAAGTACATATTCCGTACAATTGACCACTAAATGGTAACACCCCAATAAGTTTTTCAACTTGTTTAAGTCGGGGTCCACTTAAATTGATTCATGATACAGATATATACTATCAGATATATACTATCATCATAATACAGTCATCACACAAGATAATCACATTGAATTATCTACATTATTTATAATCCAGGGTGTGGAGGGGGAGCCGGATGTAAGTGTCAAAAAGACAGCCAAAAGAGTTTGATATGAGAATAAATCTAAAGTTAAAATATAGGGTAGAAATGCACCCATTTGCAGGAAATGTAGTATTGATTTTCAAAATTTTCTTTCAAGGCTTGCATGTCTATATTAAAACATTCTTCTTCATACTGCATTAATATATGCTACTTTTAAACTTTCATGCAGAGAAGGAAATCACAACTAAAAAAAAAATCACACATTTTTTCATACGGTGTTGTGGAAATTTTTGCCTCAGCATTTTGATGGTGTGGGTGTGTGGCACCGAATGGAGATAAGCGTCTCGACAGACGTCACAATATTTGAACAATGATGACGAAAACTGTTTTCTCTGTCGTGTCCGTGTGTTGAAAATCGTTATGCGCTTATTTTTTTATTAGATTTTGTGCGTGGCATAGATTTGCTATGCGCAGAGGACGCTTAAACAGTGCGCAATTGCATAGGCGAGCACCTTAGAGGGAGCGTTGCTCGCACGGCTGCGCTAGCATCACAGCTAACGTTAGCCATGCTGCTACCTCTCTGCTCGGGGAGGACGTATACGTATGTGACGTATGACGTGACAGTATGTGACGTGTGTCGTGACAGTATGTGACGTGTGTCGTGACAGTATGTGACGTGTGTAAGAAGGCGCGCTGCTGTCTGTGAGAGGGAGACACAAGAAAGAGTGAGAAGAGCCTGTCGTGTAATGCCAGCAGCTAAAAGCAACTGCGTGAGAATTCACAGACATGTGGATGTGTTGAAGGTGTGCTGGAAAATGCGGTACGGAAATTACGGAGCAGCAGAAAAGTGGAATGTATTATTTAAATCGGTGCGTTGGAAAACACGGACCGGAGTTTTTTTTTTAAACTGGATCTGGATCGGCATTTTCCCATGCCTTGGCGATACGCAATTTTTGGCAAATATCAGCAGCCGATCCGATCCAAATATCGGATCGGGACATCCCTACTCCACATTAGCCATAATACCTGTATGTTCTGGAAATAATGCCTCCACATTAGCCCCAATACCCGTGTGTTCTGGAAATAATGCCTCCACATTATCCCTAATACCTGTGCAGTATTTCCCCCAGAAAATATGTTAGTTAAGGTGGTGTCTCTCCAGGGGGAAAGGGGTAGGTGGGTGTAAGGAACAGCGTAACTTGGCCTGTCGCCATCACGTCTCCATCTCATCGCTGCCACCACAGCCTGGGGGGGGGTAATAGACTACAGACTGTGGTGACGTAGGCCGGCTTCGTCGCATGAAGAAGCCTACAATTTTTGGTTGTGTTTTCCGCTCCATATGCCGATATACTATATATATCTCGATATTTTTTCCGTAAAGTAAAAATACACAAAACAGTCCTAGTTACCTGAGACACTAAGTATGTCATTATTATGACTTAGTAAGTCAATATTTTGACTTAGTAATTTACTAAATCAAAATAATGACAAAATAATGACTTACTAAGTCAAAATAATGACTTAATAAGTCAAATTAATGACTTACTGTAAGTAAGCGTTTCCAATAAGTGTTTGAAAAAAAAGAGTTAAAAATAGGGCCACATGCTGACATATTCTCAACTCATCATGCTTAATTTATTACAGCATTTGGGAAGCCTGTAATTTATTTTTATTATGTAACTGTTATATATTTGTATCAACATGTGATAGCAGGGACCCTGCCATTAAAAACTAGGCTGCTACATTACTAATGATTAATGTACCGTATTTTTCGGAGTATAAGTCGCACCTGCCGAAAATGCATAATAAAAAAGGAAAAAAACATAAGTCGCACTGGAGCCCGGCCAAACTATGGAAAAAACTGCGACTTATAGTCCGAAAAATACGGTAATTATAGCTGAAAAAAATAGTACAATAGCAATACGAGAGGCTATTCATCCCTGAACACCATAGCGTTCATGTAGGCTTTATGATGCAGTTACATTATTATATCAACTATCAGAGACAGCTTCAGGAAACTCTTCATTTAACATATTGTCCTTTTTTGCTGCTTCAACACAGCTCAATCAACACAGAAAAAAGGTAAAGTGAAATAACTTTGTTGTTAACTGTAGGTCAATAATGCTTGTCACTCTCAGACACAGGGGTTTTCTGTTTGTAGCACGCACACACACACCGCAAAATGAGCTAACGTTACGCTAAAAGCTAATTAGCCTTCACCTCAAGGACTGCGAGCGAGCTGAGCTGCCGCTTATGTTTCTAAAACGTCAACGGGCTCATAGTGATGTCACTAGTAGTTGACTTTGAGGTGTTTATTATAATTTGGGGAGAGTCCGCTGCCTTATGCTCACCTGCTAAACACCTTTCTGCTCACCCCACCACTGGAGCACTGACTCCAAGCGCTCTGAATACGCACTGCTGATTGGCTGTTACATGCGCTCTAAATACGCACTGCTGATTGGCTGCAGAGACGTACTGACAGAGGCAGAGGCATAACCAAGCGGAGCACCTTGTTAAGACTTTAGTTTAGGCGGTGGCTCTTTGTTGTTAAGGCACCCGCCTTAACAACAAAGCACTGCGGGAAACCCTGCTGTGGGTTCTGGAAATAATGCCTCCACATTAGCCATAATACCTGTGTGTTCTGGAAATAATGCCTCCACAGGGGCCCGATCTTGTCCTGACCGCCCACATCCCACACCGTGAAACTGATGTTCTGATACTCTACGGTCTCCACGTTGAAACCTGTCCAAGGAGGAAATAAAATAAAAGGTAAACGAGGTTGTGTACAATCATAATCAATATTAATTAGCATTGAGGTGATTACAAAGTCCCCAGGTCTTACCAATAGTGGGGATGGTTGTTACAATTTCGCCGAGCTTCAGTTTGTATAAGATGGTGGTTTTCCCAGCAGCATCCAGCCCGACTAGGGACGGGAATGTTGAGAAATGACAAGTTACAACACGGGAGGATGACAACATGTCAAATATTACATAATAAAACAAAGAGACATCACAACTTGCTTTTTTCCAAAACAGGGATGCTAACAATATATTATGGTTAGGGCCTCGTCTAGTCCCTAAATAGCTTTTGTTTTGCTCGGTAGAAACCAAATCAATTCATTTTGCCTTTGAACATGACGTTTTTTTTGTTTTGTTTTTCCCTAATGTTACCCCTGCCCTCAAAGGTCTGCTCCAAAAATACTTTGACAAACTCTATGGGTTTTTTATCAAATAGAAACTGGCGTGGGAAAACAATGTCAAAAATGACTACTCTGTGGGCCTAAGTTCTACATAATATTACACAAGACAATTAATTGGAAACTATTTTGTTGAAAATAATGCAGAATATGTAGATATGTTTCAAAGAAGAGTTGAAAATAAGGCAGAATACGTAGATAAGTTTTAAAGAGTTAAAAATAAATATGTAGATATGTTTCAAAGAAGAGTTCATCTACTGTTGAAAATATGGCAGAATATGTAGATGTTTAAAAGAAGAGTTGAAAATAAGGCAGAATATGTCGATATGTTTCAAAGTTAAAAATAAATATGTAGATATGTTTCAAAGAGTTAAAAATAAATATGTAGATAAGTTTCAAAGTTAAAAATAAATATGTAGATATGTTTCATAGAAGAGTTAAAAATAAGGCAGAATATGTAGATGTTTCAAAGAAGAGTTAAAATTAAATATGTAGATATGTATCAGAGTTAAAAATAAATATATAGATGTTTCAAAGAGTTAAAAATAAATATGTAGATGTTTCAAAGAAAAGTTAAAAATAAATATGTAGATATGTATCAAAGAGTTAAAAATAAATATGTAGATATGTATCAAAGAGTTAAAAATAAATATGTAGATATGTTTCAAAGTTAAAAATATGTAGATATGTTTCATAGAAGAGTTAAAAATAAGGTAGAATATGTAGATGTTTCAAAAAAGTTAAAAATAAATATGTAGATATGTATCAAGAGTTAAAAATAAATATGTAGATATGTTTCAAAGAGTGAAAAATAAATATGTAGATATGTATCAAAGAGTTAAAAATAAATATGTAGATGTTTCAAAGAAGAGGTAAATAAATATGTAGATATGTTTCAAAGAGTTAAATAAATATGTAGACATGTATTAAAGAGTTAAAAATAAATATGTAGATATGTTTCGAAGAGTTAAATAAATATGTAGATATGTTTCAAAGAGTTAAAAATAAATATGTAGATATATTTCAAGGAAGAGTTAAATATGTAGATATATTTCAAGGAAGAGTTAAATAAATCTGAAGATATGTTTCAAAGAAGAGTTCAATATATGTAGATATGTATCAAAGAAGAGTTAAAAATAAATATGTAGATATATTTCAAGGAAGAGTTAAATAAATATGAAGATATGTTTCAAATAAGAGTTAAATAAATATGTAGATATGTTTCAAAGAGTTAAATAAATATGTAGATATGTATCAAAGAAGAGTTATAAATAAATATGTAGATATGTATCAAAGAGTTAAAAATAAATATGTAGATAATTTTCAAAGAAGAGTTAAATAAATATGTAGATATGTATCAAAGAGTTAAAAATAAATATGTAGATGTCTCAAAGAAGAGTTAAATAAATATGTTTCAAAGAAGAGTTAAATTACTTCCCTGCGACAGCAGAGGAAAACGTCGACTTCCAGTTGACAAACTGCCTTTAAAAATTAACTCATTTGTTTATTGACTCATGACTATTTTACCACGTTTACGCCACTAAAGTGAACCTTCATATGTTGTCCGTCAATTGGGAGCCCTTGTTTATGTATTTTTTTCAAACTTTAACTTGTGAAAACGACGAGGCTTCGCGCAAGCTAGCAAGTAGCTAAGCTAAGCTAAGCTAACCGTCAAAACAACGCTTTTTTGTACTCACCCATCAAAATCCTGATTTGGTTTTTGCCAGAAAGTCGTCCGAAGACTGAAGATAATGCCAGCCCCATGAATGGAGTGTGGTGTGTAATAGTTTGGGTAAAAGGTGGATGTTAAAGCCCCGTACAAAGCGTTGAGGTTGTTTCACCAGGAGACTCTGCCACAACAGGTGTTGTGCCGGAACCTGTTGTGCCGGAAAACACACCCCTGCCATAATATGCACCCCCTGACGCGGGAGCGCGCTTACGTCACTCGTCACTCGATTGCATCACTCGTCTCGAAAAGTATATCTAACTCGGCTGTTGGCTGAAATAGCCTCTTTTAAATCGCCTCTTTCGGCATAAAAAAGTACATAAAGTGAAATAATCCAAGTTTTCTTTAATTGTGCTTTACTTGTGGATGAATTAAAAATTGTGAGCATTTAATGATTTCGCCAAGTGGCTGAAATCGCCTCTTTCGGCATAAAAAAGTACATAAAGTGAAATAATCCAAGTTTTCTTTACTTGTGCTTTACTTGTGGATGAATTAAAAATTGTGAGCCTTTAATGATTTCGCCGTCATTCAAGTGGCTGAAATCGCCTCTTTCGGCATAAAAAAGTACATAAAGTGAAATAATCCAAGTTTACTTTAATTGTGCTTTACTTGTGGATGAATTAAAAATTGTGAGCATTTAATGATTTCGCCGTCATTAAATCAGATAAGGCGAAAACAACCAATTAATATTGGAATATTTGCTGTCCCGAAAATGTAGTATAATTGACAGCTATACTGTAAAGAATATGTACACCAAAGTAAACCTCTATATGTACTTTTTTAGAGACATCAAGAAGAACGAATGTTTGCTGCTTCATTCGACGTGTTGTCGTGATCCAATTCGACGTGTTGTCGTGATCCAATACTCGTACATTTCCCACCTGCCATAAAATGCACCCACCATCTATCTCTGGTTAGGAAGGTCCTAGAGACATGAAACTCACCCTGGTTACTCATCATAGCCCCCCGGGTATACACTGAAAACCTTCTGAAAATTGGACTACCAGAAGTGGAGTTATGGGGGGGGTGCATTTCCCACCTGCCATAAAATGCACCCCCCATCTATCGCTGGCTAGGAAGGTCCTAGAGACATGAAACTCACCCTGGTTACTAATCATAGCCCCCCCGGTATACACTGAAAACCATGTGAAAATTGGACTACCAGAAGTGGAGTTATGGGGGGGTGCATTTCCCACCTGCCACAGAATGCACCCCCCATCTATCTCTGGCTAGGAAGGTCCTAGAGACATGAAACTCACCCTGGTTACTAATCATAGCCCCCCCGGTATACACTGAAAACCATGTGAAAATTGGACTACCAGAAGTGGAGTTATGGGGGGGTGCATTTCCCACCTGCCACAGAATGCACCCCCCATCTATCTCTGGCTAGGAAGGTCCTAGAGACATGAAACTCACCCTGGTTACTCATCATAGCCCCCCGGGTATACACTGAAAACCATGTGAAAATTGGACTACCAGAAGTGGAGTTATGGGGGGGGTGCATTTCCCACCCGCCACAGAATGCACCCCCCATCTATCTCTGGCTAGGAAGGTCCTAGAGACATGAAACTCACCCTGGTTACTCATCATAGCCCCCCCGGTATACACTGAAAACCATGTGAAAATTGGACTACCAGAAGTGGAGTTATGGGGGGGGTGCATTTCCCACCTGCCATAAAATGCACCCCCCATCTATCTCTGGCTAGGAAGGTCCTAGAGACATGAAACTCACCCTGGTTACTAATCATAGCCCCCCGGGTATACACTGAAAACCATGTGAAAATTGGACTACCAGAAGTGGAGTTATGGGGGGGTGCATTTCCCACCTGCCACAGAATGCACCCCCCATCTATCTCTGGCTAGGAAGGTCCTAGAGACATGAAACTCACCCTGGTTACTCATCATAGCCCCCCCGGTATACACTGAAAACCATGTGAAAATTGGACTACCAGAAGTGGAGTTATGGGGGGGTGCATTTCCCACCTGCCACAGAATGCAACCCCCATCTATCTCTGGCTAGGAAGGTCCTAGAGACATGAAACTCACCCTGGTTACTAATCATAGCTCCCCCGGTATACACTGAAAACCATGTGAAAATTGGACTACCAGAAGTGGAGTTATGGGGGGGGTGCATTTCCCACCTGCCATAAAATGCACCCCCCATCTATCTCTGGCTAGGAAGGTCCTAGAGTCATGAAACTCACCCTGGTTACTCATCATAGCCCCCCGGGTATACACTGAAAACCATGTGAAAATTGGACTACCAGAAGTGGAGTTATGGGGGGGTGCATTTCCCACCTGCCATAAAATGCACCCCCCATCTATCTCTGGCTAGGAAGGTCCTAGAGACATGAAACTCACCCTGGTTACTCATCATAGCCCTTTCCTTGCAGTGGGGGGGATATTGCTGTTCTAAAAATGTCTATATATGTGTGTATACACACATATATATATATATATATATATATATATATATATATATATATATATATATATATATATGTATATATATGTATATATATATATATATATATATATATATATATATATATATATATATATATATATATATATATATATATATTACACACACGCACACACACACTGCTGTGTCAATCCAAAACACACAATTTATTGGTCTCTTAACATGTTTCCAGAAGAAAAGAAAATTATGGTTTCAAAGTTGGTTCCTTTTGGATGTTCCAATTCAGAAGAAGTGCAGTGTTATTTCTATGTAACACAAAATAAATAAAAACCTATACCAAACTTACTGCGTTTGTTTTTATTTGCCAATGATTTTGATAGGAAGCCATATAACTTCTCACAATTTACGTTTTCTTGTCTCGATTAAACTCTAGAGTACATTTGAATAAACTAATCATAGTTGATTTTACGTTATTGTGTATCAATGTATGTTGAATTGCAACAATATCATTTAAAGCAAGCTGTAATGTTTGTAGGTGTACCTTATGCATCAGGCGTAACTGTTCTAACATTGTCCACTAGCTAGTGCGTATTGACGTCACCACGCAACCAGCGTATATCTAAATATCACACAAGCCATATTAACTTCTCACAATTTACGTTTTCTTTTCTACATTAAACTCTAGAGTAAATTTGAATAAACTAATCATAGTTGATTTTACGTTATTGAAGGCCCTCTATACTTTCAAGGGTGAAACTCCCTTTCAAATGCCATTTCTGAAGTCTAAAATATTTTCATGTACCATTTCAATCTTACAGATGAATCTGTCTAATAGTAGGTTTGTGCCTCACTTATCTTGTTTCCATGTTAAAAATACAAAGGTCATCTACCCACATGAGAGGAGATGCCTTTTTTTGGATCCATTGGGGGAATCTAAAAGGAACATTCAGAGATGCCTGGAGTCAACAAGGTATTTTTTTCCATTAAAGGATGATGTCTGATACATAGTACTTGCACTATAACGTCAGACAAAAAGCAGCTCTAAGAGCTGCTAAATGACAATGGTGCAATAGTTTTTTACAAGTAATATTTCTATCATTAAGGGCCTTTATGCGAAAGAAAGACTGCAATGTGACAAGGTGGACATGCAGCACTCTGGCCCATGCACGCCAGCAAGATGGCACATCATGTGGTGTCCTGGCCTTAAAAGTAAGTGTACTGTAAACTACTGAAACAATGTGGACAACCTCAAGGTCATTACCTTTTTTCATAAGAGAAATCCATGACCTGGTTTCTTACATGTTTGTGATATGTACCATTAAATATCCCAAAATTTTGATGTTAACAAGAATAACTTGCGTATAATCATATGTTGCTCAAAGTAAAAACATGGATCTTATCATCTTGCTAGTTTATGTATTTATCATAAGATGCTTATACGCTAACCTAAGTTTTTTTTTAGTTTGCAGAGAAAATATTGAAAGGGCAGCCAATTAACATTGAGACGCACCTTTCGGCTGTGAACAATTTGAGACTGGATATTGCCACTATTCTCCTTCAAGAAACAGGTGAATTTTATTTTTAGCAGATCAATATTAATTACTTCATGTTTGAGCTGTTTTAAATCCCATGCCCTTCAGTTGAAATGACAGGGGAATGGGTAAATCATTATAGAGGAATGTACAGCACTGTATCCAAATGCTTAGTTCTAAACTGAAATTGCCCATAACCTTGGTACAAGACACTATGTTGTACCAATTTATAAATGCTGGATATTCTGGAATTATTTAAGTAACATTAATAGTGCATGTGTGGAAGGGGTCCTCTGGGTCCTACTGTCTCACTTTCTTTTAACCCTCTATGTCAGGGTTCCCCAAACTTTTTGACTCGGGGGCCGCATTGGGTTAAAACATTTTGGCCGGGGGCCAGGCTGTATATATATATATATATATATATATATATATATATATATATATATGTATATATATATATATATATATATATATATATATATATATATATATATATATATATATGTATGTATATATTCATATATACATTGTCTTTATAATCTGTTTTGTCATTTAACATCAATTAACATTGATGTTCATCAACATTTAACATTGTCACGTTATCTATGGGAAAATTCATTTTTAGACAATATGATTTGCCTGAGCAGCTCGGAGACACCAAGAGTAACAAGCGGTAGAAAATGGATTAGAAAAGAAAGATTTAAAAAAAATAAAATTAAAAAATTAAAAATTAAAACTTTTTGTTTAACTTGTGACTTCCTGTGGGCCGGATTTTGGATGCTGGGGGGCCGGATCCGGCCCGTGGACCGTAGTTTGGGGACCCCTGCTCCAGGTAATACAAGACAGTCTTGATTTTAAGAATTTGAAAATTGGTTGACTGCTTAACATATTGCTTTACTTTAACACATTTAAAAACAGATTTTTTCTCGGTAAATGATGACGTATTTCAAATGAGGTTTGCCACTAACATTTTTAAACCATAAAAAATATTGATGGCACAGATTAAATCAAATAATCAGGACAGCTTAATACAATTACATATTACTGGAGTTTATTTTAATTTCAGCAAGATATTTGAAGAAATTCGAGACTGAATATTGATGCATACTCTTTTTCGGAACAGATGATCTCAGCAAGGTCTGTCACAGCTGTGGGATGGAGGAGAGCGATAACCCTCAATGGGTACGTTTTCACTGTGCAATACAGTCAGGCTGTGAAATAGCAGGGCGTAGATAACATCATTATTGTAGTAAAATGGAAAATGTATTTTGGTGACAATGCATAATGCGTATGAGTTCAAACAGTGTACCTTCTGTTTCAATGTGTTTGTGTACAAATTGGTTGAATGATAAAGAGGTAAAAAAATAAAAAATTGTAATAAGCCCTACAAATGTTAGTGAAACCAACAAATACAGAACAGTTTACTGAACTCTTCCATGACCTACTCCCTCATTTCATACAGAAGCTGGAAAAAGGTCTCAGTCCATTTCATGTGTAGTATGAGCAAGTGGATTCTGTGGCTGTGAAGTCTCGATATGGAGCTGTAACAGTGATAATGATGAATTATTTAAATTCGGAATTTATATACATTTAATGGCCCAACTTATCTGCCTCCTCACCTCCATCCTCCTCCCCCACCTTAGATCTGCTGTGACATCTGTGATAGGTGGTTTCACCATGAGTGTGTCCTGAGGCCAGATGTGGATGGGGATTACCTGTGCCCTGCGTGTTCATGATGAGGGGAGTGTTGGAAGTATTAAACTATATTTATGTTATCCCCTTCTGCCCAATATATAATAATATTTCTGTTTATAGATGTATAGTTTTTTATGAGGAGTTACATTTTATTACCAAAAAGTGTTCTTGTCTTTGTGTTCACTTTATTTGACGTTTGACTTTTAATATTGTATATATAAATTATTTAACTATTGGTGGATTTTGTTATTTGTTTGTATTAAAATAAATTGCATTATACCTTGTTTGATAAGAAATTATATTTCTTCTCCTCTGACCTGAAAAAACCTATTTAATTACAAGACTGGTTTCAGATTATATTATCGTAATACCGATGTATTTATGATGTTTGGTGTGACAGGGACTTTATCTCTATTGTGAGGTAAACTTTGTTAGAGAAGTCCCATGTACCAAGAGCTGGGGACACTGTACATACCAAGAAAAACATAGGGGGTGCATTCTCAGGCAGCTGGCCTGAACGTCCTGCCTGAAAATGCAAATAACTCCACCTCTGGAGGTCCAATTTTCACATGGTTCTCACTGTATACAGGGGGGGCTATGATGAGTAACCAGGGTGAGTTTCGTGTCTCTATGACCTTCCTAACCAGAGATAGATGGGGGGTGCATTTTATGGCAGGTGGGAAATGCACCCCCCCCCCCATAACTCCAGTTCTGGTAGTCCAATTTTCACATGGTTTTCAATGTATACCCGGGGGGCTATGATTAGTAACCAGGGTGAGTTTCATGTCTCTAGGACCTTCCTAGCCAGAGATAGATGGGGGGTGCACTCTGTGGCAGGTGTGAAATGTAATAGAGGTTTACTTTGGTGTACATATTCTTTACAGTATAGCTGTCAATTATACTACATTTTCGGGACAGCAAATATTCCAATATTAATTGGTTGTTTTCGCCTTATCTGATCTAATGACGGCGAAATCATTAAATGCTCACAATTTTTAATTCATCCACAAGTAAAGCACAATTAAAGTAAACTTGGATTATTTCACTTTATGTACTTTTTTATGCCGAAAGAGGCGATTTCAGCCACTTGAATGACGGCGAAATCATTAAAGGCTCACAATTTTTAATTAATCCACAAGTAAAGCACAAGTAAAGAAAACTTGGATTATTTCACTTTATGTACTTTTTTATGCCGAAAGAGGCGATTTCAGCCACTTGAATGACGGCGAAATCATTAAATGCTCACAATTTTTAATTCATCCACAAGTAAAGCACAAAGAAAACTTGGATTATTTCACTTTATGTACTTTTTTATGCCGAAAGAGGCGATTTCAGCCACTTGAATGACGGCGAAATCATTAAATGCTCACAATTTTTAATTCATCCACAAGTAAAGCACAATTAAAGAAAACTTGGATTATTTCACTTTATGTACTTTTTTATGCCGAAAGAGGCGATTTAAAAGAGGCTATTTCAGCCAACAGCCGAGTTAGATATACTTTTCGAGACGAGTGATGCAATCGAGTGACGAGTGACGTAAGCGCGCTCCCGCGTCAGGGGGTGCATATTATGGCAGGGGTGCGTTTTCCGGCACAACACCTGCCAACGTGGAACCCGTGACGTCACCGCTTTCAATCAACTTTATCCACAACAACGGAACAGGAACTTGTGACGTCACTGCTTTCAATCAACTTTATCCACAACAACGGAACAAGAAATATCGCACACATTTTTTTACGGACGTTTTTAAAATGTGAATTTTACACATCAATTATGTTAACCCACTAAATAATGTTAACCTAAATATTGTCTAATTATATATGACCAAACATTCAAACCATTTTTTAAATATAAATAAATACTAAGTTATCCATCAAATTGTGCAATGTAAAATTAGCAATAGATTTCAAGGTCAAATTGTGGCATTTACTGTGCTTTTTACAGCATTTTCCTCTAAATAAAAATTGTGTTAATTTTTTTTACTGTAATAAACGGTGGTGCCGTGTTGGCATTTACAGTAATACACCAAACATTTACAATTGTTGATTTGCGGGGGGGCAAACAAACTGGCAGCTCAGGTGCCAACATTTTATTGTAAAATTGCATTTTTTTTTAATTTACAGTAAAAAAACAAAAGTACATTTTACAGTAAAATTCTGGCTACTGAGCTGCTTTTGTTTAACCATAAAATGTATTGTTTTTCTATTTACAGTAATATATACTACATTTACAGTAATGTACATCAAATGTTGAGGTGAAATTATTGCAATTTACCTGAAGTGGCGTAAAACACTGAAAGTGATTGTTCCTATAACCCCTTTGTTTCAAATGTTTGTTCCACTTGTGGCGCGGGCATCTTGTCTGACTCACACCATATACACAGCCTTCCTTGTCACGAATTCTTCCTTTTCCCGCTATCCATCCACTAATTCAAACTGATCCAGCAGCGCAATTGAAGATTGTTTTATTTACAAAAATCAAGGAACAGAATACTCGGGAAACAAAATAAATGTTAGCCTATATAAAGCTGAGGTCTACAGACAGGTGAGGTCAAAGACGGTATGCTGGTGCCCGACTGCCAATCACGCGCCCAGCACGCTCCTGCCCGTTATAGGCTTGCGTGGGAACTTTTCACCACCTGCAAAGGGTGCACACTGACATACACACATCAATCACTCAAAATAATAAAATAAACATAGATTCAAGTATGGCTCTCTATTTGGCTCCTACACACCGGCCCCTGATTGATCTTTACAGACTCAATCACATACATTAATTTAATGAAAAAAGGAGCCTATTCCATAATAAACAAACAAAAGGCAAAGCCTTGAGAGAAAATAAAGTATATACATTACGCCCCTTGTGCGTGTCTTGTGGTCTGGTCTCCATGGCTGACGAGTCAGCTCTCAGCCTCCAAGATGCGGCACAGCTTGGTGATAGGCCTTTCGATGACTGAAGTCTTTGTTTGGAGCTTGACTGACCGGACCAGGCCTCCTCCATCTGGCCGAGTCTCCAGTACTCTGCCCAATGGCCAGGAGCCCCGTGGGGCTGTGGGGTCGACCACCAGGACCACATCTCCTGGCTGCAGGTTGTTCCTCACTTGGGTCCATTTCTGTCTTTCCTGCAGAAGCGCCAGGTACTCCCTTGTCCATCTGTGCCAGAAAAGGTCAGCCATATACTGGACCTGTTTCCAGCGGCGCCTGGCGTAGAGATCCTTTTTCTCGAAGGTGCCAGGGGGAATGATGGGTTGAGTTTTTAGAAGGAGAATGTGGTTTGGGGTCAACGGCTCTAAGTCCTGTGGATCTGGGGAGACTGTGGAGAGGGTACGACTGTTGACGATTCTCTCTTGGGGTAAACGTGCCATTGCTCTAAGGTGCTTTTTCCAATTTGAAAAGGTGGAAAGCAGCTGGCTTGTGGGGGGTTCAGTGTTTACCACTGTAGTGAAGACAGTAGTGTTCTTTCTGACTTCTGGGTCATCCTGTAACACTGACTTGGAGTCCAATGCTTCCTGTGCAGGCCAGCTTTCCTCTACTTTCCATAAGAAGTCAGGGGCATATATCCATCTCCTTTGCTGCATGAATCTGCCTGTACTCCGTCCTCTGGAGGAATCGTCAGCTGGATTGTCCTTACTGCCCACATACCTCCATTGAGACAGCTTTGTTTTGAGGGTCACACCTTTGTAGGCGGCTGCACAGTCAAAGACCATCCTGAGTTTCTTCTTTTTGGGGTGGTACACTCTGTGGTGTGGTATGTACCAAACTTTTGTCTGGCTGAGCTCCTCCTCTGGCACCTCCTCAGCATAGTTGCTTTCCAGAATGTTATTGAGAGATGCAACACACTTCTGTTTGAGTTGCTGGTTCCTTTCCATTTTTCTTTTCAGGCTTTGGAGGCGCTGTTCGGCACTTGGGCAATTGTTGGGCAGGTTGACCGTGGGCTTTCTGAAGGGTAATTTCAGGTTGTAGTGTCCGTCCTGTAGCACTGCCTCATTGGCTATCTCTAAAAACTGTTTGTCTTCTACTGACAGCTCAGTCTTTTCCTCTGACACTACCTCACTGAATTCCAGGTTATACTGGGAAATTAGAAGCTCCTCCAGATTTGCAACTGAAATACTGTTCACAGTTGCACTCACTGCCTCACTATTCCGACCTCTAAATGGCCCGTTAACCACCCATCCCAATAGCGTTCTCATTGCATATGGACCCCCACCATGGCTATTTATAACCTCCCATGGCTCTAACAGTTTTGGAGCATTTGTGCCTATCAACAGCTCCACCTTTGAACTGATGCTCGGGAGTATAACGTTGCCTAAATATGGCCATGGTGCTATGTCTTCCTGTTTGGGGATGCTGCTTGTGGTGACTGGCATTTCTTTCTGTGTGAAGACAACAGGAAGAGGTAGGAAATGATTGTTGTCCAGTGCAGACACTTCCAGCCCAGCTACCATGTGAGTTGAGACAGACTTTTTCTGATTTATGGTCCTTAGTAGGATGTGGGTCTTTACTCCCTTTATGTTCAACTGGGACATAAGCTGTTCAGAACAGAAGCTAGCGGAGGATCCAGGGTCAAGGAGGGCATAAACTGAAAGGACCTGGCTGCCCTTCCCGGCCTTAACTTTGACTGGGACAATGGACAGAACACTCTCTTGGTTCCCGGCCCCTATATGGCCACATAGCTCTGTTCCTGCACTGCTTACATCTCTAGAGGGCGTTTCTATCTCTTTTGATACCTTGTCTTTCCTGTCATAATGTAAGACACTTGGGTGAGATTTTTTACACATGCTACATGTGTGACGACTTGGACAAACAGAACTCATGTGCCCTATTGAAAGACAGGCAAAGCATATGCCCTGGCTCTTTAGGAAACTAAGCTTGTCTCTGTGCTGCTTCTTAATGAACAGTCTACACAACTCTAGTGGGTGTTTGTTTTTACAAAGTGGACAAATGGGCTCTGACTCAGACTCTGGCTTGGACTCCATTGGGCTAATAGTAATACTCGTAGCAAAACTACTACCAGCTAACTTTGAGTGTTGTGGCTTTACAGAGGGTCTAGCGCTAGCCTTTCCTATGCTGGCTGACTGCTCCTGTACCCTTAGCTCTCCAAAGACTGGATGGGCTGCCACACGAGCTTGCTTTTCTATAAAGCTAACCAGGTCTAAAACCCTCACCTTGCGGTTGTGCTCTTCCTGCTGCTCATAGGCTTTGTTGCGCCATTTCTCCTTCAGCTTGAAGGGCAACTTAAACGCAATGTTTTTCATATTGGCCACTGTGTCCAGTTCGTCCATGTACTCCGTCTCCTCCATGGCATTACAGCAGCTCCTGAGGAACATGGCGTACTCCTGCAAAGATTTGGAATCCTCTGCCCTGATTTGAGGCCAGGTCTGGACCTTATCGAGATAAGCACAGGCAATTTTAAAGTCATGACCAAAGTTCTCTTTTAACAACCTTTTGGCTTTCTGGTAGCCTCTATCTGGTGACATATATTCACAACTTTTGACTAGCTTTTGAGCATGGCCTTTTGTGTACTGGATGAGAAACTGCAACCTGTCCCTGTCATTGTCAGTTTTACTTTCGACCATGTGTTCAAAGGAATGGATGAATGACTTGTACTCCAAGATTTGTCCATCAAAGAGGGGAACACTTCCTTGTGGGAGAGTGGACAGAAGCTGCTGTTTCACAAGAATTTTTGTCAGTTCATTTTGGGCTTCCAGAATTTTGATCAGCTGATTGTTCTGTGTTGAGCTGGGGATGGCTTGTTGAGGTTGGAACTGGAAACTGGCAGGCACAGCTTGGTGAACGGGGGCCTGCTGGGGATAGAGACCGGCAGGCTGACCTGGGGCCTGCAGAGGTAGAACTGGGACCTGCTGCAGTTGAGTTGGGGCCTGCTGAGGTTGGGGTTGGAGTTGGAGGCTGGCATGCTGAATTGGGGCCTGTTGAGGTTGGAAGCTGGCAGGTGGAACTTGGGGTATAGATGCATCGAACAGAGTAGTGGGGAACTGCATCTGAACTCCTTCCTTGGGCCTAACCACTGGGCCTCCCACAGGTGAACCACACCCGGATGGATCAAATGCTACCCCTGTAACCACTGCTCTCTGATCTGCACCATGCACCACTAAACCTTCTACTTCCCTCAAGTAGTTAATTTTAGCATTAGCCGCCTCTATTTCTGTTTTCAACTCCAAAGCCTCTCTTTTTTTTCTGCACATTAACTCCTGTTCTTCAATACCATGCTTTTCCTGCAACCTTGCTGCCCTGGCTGTCAAAGCAGCCTTCTCCACCTCCACTCTAATCCGCAATGATGAAGAGGAATTATTGGATGACCGTCCTGAACTGGAGGACTTGACTGATGCCTCCCTGCTTGACACTATGCCTGGGTGACCAGTTAGTTCATGCCTATATAGGCTGTCCGCCGCTTCTAAATTGTCCTTAAAATGACCAGTTAATAAATCACTGTCTTTAAATATAGCAATGTCCTTAGGTGGAGGAGCACAGGTGTGGGTTGAGGGGTTTTCAAGATCTGATATCCATCGGGACACCTCAGCTTCAAAGGCATCTATAAGAGCAATTTTAGGCTGATACCATGTTTGGTCATCATCCCTTCGCTCGTCTGGCTCTAAACCTTCAGAATATGATCTGTGCAGAGATTTAAACTCCATTAGGAATTCATTAAACTTGCTCATATTTATTTTCACTTCTTTTAAAGCCTCTGCATCCACCATCAAATTGCGCACAATGTTCATTCGCCTTGTTATGTGTGACATTTTGCCTATTCTGGCGGCGCGCACACGAGAAGCCTCCTGCGCAATTGACGTCATTTCCTCTCCTTCGGCTGAATTATTAGCTGACATTTTCCTCTTTTAATCAACAAAAATCCTTCACTTGGTGCATCAAAAAACATTTACACTTCCAAGCGAATATAAAAGGTTTCAATAACAGTCTTTATCCTTTTGGGGAATTAAATGTCCGTTCACGGGCCGTCGGGCGCGCGCGCGCGCAAGCCCTTCACCAAATGTTTGTAATGCAACCTTTAAAAATCATTACGCGGTGATCGCGGTCCCAAAAATAAACTTTTCTTGCATGATAATGTCCAAAAAAAACTCACTTTATATTACTATAGAGTCCTTTTAACGAATGAGTTTGATGGTTTATCACAAACCTTAAATGAAAGAAGTCCTTTGTTCTTCTGCACCAAGCATGCGCTTTTGGCCTTTCTTCCTGTTTGGTGCGCAATCCTGTCGGCTGTACTTCCACAGCGCGTCTTTGACAACTTGAAGTGGCGTAAAACACTGAAAGTGATTGTTCCTATAACCCCTTTGTTTCAAATGTTTGTTCCACTTGTGGCGCGGGCATCTTGTCTGACTCACACCATATACACAGCCTTCCTTGTCACGAATTCTTCCTTTTCCCGCTATCCATCCACTAATTCAAACTGATCCAGCAGCGCAATTGAAGATTGTTTTATTTACAAAAATCAAGGAACAGAATACTCGGGAAACAAAATAAATGTTAGCCTATATAAAGCTGAGGTCTACAGACAGGTGAGGTCAAAGACGGTATGCTGGTGCCCGACTGCCAATCACGCGCCCAGCACGCTCCTGCCCCTTATAGGCTTGCGTGGGAACTTTTCACCACCTGCAAAGGGTGCACACTGACATACACACATCAATCACTCAAAATAATAAAATAAACATAGATTCAAGTATGGCTCTCTATTTGGCTCCTACATTACCTTTTTTTTTTTTACATTTTAATTTTTTTTAAATCTACTAATGAAATACTTACAAATATGGTTTAATAATAGTATTCATTGTTAGAAGCGGTCCTCTGGGGCCAAACATAACGTCCAAGTGGCCCTCAGTGAAAAGGACTTTGACACCGTTTTAATTTTCCTGAGGGAACTCTCCTGAAGGAATCAATAAACATTTTTTTGTGTAACAATACACAAAAAATTTGGTTGGGTACTGTTGCGTTTGGACCAGTTGTTCCTCCCAGGGATTTCAAGTTTCTGGTCGTCGCTCCCAAGCTCTTTACGACACTTAAAGCTGAGTAAAAGAACCACCAGAGACAGAATAGGTATTTTGTATATATTTGCAAAGCTTTGTAAATATAAATGAGACCAGTCCAGCATAGAACATTCAATCACGCAGCTAAGATGGTCTCCTCTCAAAAATGGAAACCTTCTCTTCTATAAAGTCTCTCTCCCTCCCACCCTCGCTGTCTTGTCTTTCCAGCCCAAACACATGCCCATTTTCCTCTGCAGCTGGACAGAAGAATAGATAAGAAGAAGGAGTATCTCTCTTTCTTACATTCCATATTCAAGGTTAGCACACAGTATTTGCAGACAACCAAAAGATCACAATTGGAAGAAAAACACCAGCTGTTTTGTAATATGATTATGAAAATAAAGAAGTAACACTTAAATACGGATATATGTAAATATCTGCCTCCGACAGTACGTACCTCAGTTTAGAGGTCACGGTTTGGTTCATTTTCGGTACAATAAGAAAACAACAAAATATAAATGTTTTGGTTATTTATTTACCAAATTTGTAAACAATGGCTTTATCCTTTTAACATTGGGAACACTATAATAATTCTTCCCACGTTAATCCACATTAAACTGCCTCAAATTGTTGCTCAGATTAAATAAAATGACAAAATATGCACTGCTGATTGGCTGTTACCGCTCTGTATGTAACCAATCAGATGGTTGTGTGGGTGGGACAATGCTGGGTGCTATGTAGAGTTCTGACAGAGACAGGCAGAAGGAAGCGGAGCAGCTTGTTAAGACTTTAGCTTAGCTTAATATGTTCGTGTGGAAACTCGTTCGGTACACCTCCGAACCGAACCGAACCCCCCATACCGAAAGGGTTCAATACAACGTACCGTTACACCCCTACTATCTATCTATCTATCTACCTCTGCGTTATTGCATAAAAGACCTCAACGGTGGAGTGGGCGAATGATGGTTGCATGGAAGCTCCACAATGGTCACAAAGGCGGAAGAAGGCTGCAGCAAAGATGGGTCCCCAATTGGCTTGGTCTCCATGCCATTGGACGCTGGCCTTCTCTTTGCCAATGACAGTGTGGTGGCTGTCTGTGCACCAATCTCCCCACTTTAAAAGATTCCACGCACAGGCGTTCTCCTGAAGGCAGTCCCACCAACAGGAGGACAATCATACTCGTTTCGAGTGATCGCCGACGAATTGCGTCGGTGCAGCAACATCAATTACACTTGGACAATTTAATGAACATATTAGGATGAATAATACAAACATTCTGTCATTACGAATACAAAGATACTCCGTTTAGATTATATATTTTTTGGGGTGCTTATTCGCCTACATATCTTGTACTGCAACCTAGCCACAACTAGCCACAAAAATAAAACATTGTTACATGATTACCTTTGAGCATTTTTGTCTTTGTATAGCATACTTTTGTAATATACTGTAGCTCTTGCATTGGAGCTTATTAGATTGGGTACCTAATGACTTGTCCAGGGTATGTTCACTATAGGATTTCTATTGATACAAACCCCGTTTCCATATGAGTTGGGAAATTGTGTTAGATGTAAATATAAACGGAATACAATGATTTGCAAATCCTTTTCAACCCGAATGCACTACAAAGACAAGATATTGATGTTCAAACTCATAAACTTTTTTTTTTTTTTTTTTGCAAATAATAATTAACTTAGAATTTCATGGCTGCAACACGTGCCAAAGTAGTTGGGAAAGGGCATGTTCACCACTGTGTTACATCACTTTTTCTTTTAACAACACTCAATAAACGATTGGGAACTGAGGAAACTAATTGTTGAAGCTTTGAAAGTGGAATTCTTTCCCATTCTTGTTTTATGTAGAGCTTCAGTCGTTCAACAGTCCGGGGTCTCCGCTGTCGTATTTTCAATCAATCAATCAATCAAAGTTTATTTATATAGCCCTTAATCACAAGTGTCTCAAAGGGCTGCACAAGCCACAACTACATCCTCGGCTCAGATCCCACATATAAAATGTATATGTATATATATATATATATATATATATATATATATATATATATATATATATATATATATATATATATATATACATACATATATATACATATACATACACACAAATATACATATATATACATACATATATATATACATACATATATATATACATACATATACGCTTCATAATGCGTCACACATTTTCGATGGGAGACAGGTCTGGACTGCAGGCGGGCCAAGGAAGTACCCGCACTCTTTTTTTACGAAGCCACGCTGTTGTAACACGTGCTGAATGTGGCTTGGCATTGTCTTGCTGAAATAAGCACGGGCGTCCATGAAAAAGACGGCGCTTAGATGGCAGCATATGTTGTTCCAAAACCTGTATGTACCTTTCAGCGTTAATGGTGCCTTCACAGATGTGTAAGTTACCCATGCCTTGGGCACTAATGCACCCCCATACTATCACAGATGCTGGCTTTTCAACTTTGCGTCGATAACAGTCTGGATGGCTCGCTTCCCCCTTTGACACGATGTCGAATATTTCCAAAAACAATTTGAAATGTGGACTCGTCAGACCACAGAACATTTTTCCACTTTGCATGAGTCCATCTTAGATGATCTCGGGCCCAGAGAAGCCGGCGGCGTTTCTGGGTGTTGTTGATAAATGGCTTTTGCTTTGCATAGTAGAGTTTTAACTTGCAGTTACAGATGTAGCGACGAACTGTATTTAGTTCTTTGAGGTAGAGGGGGGCATTTCCATGGAGGCACTGGTGGGTTAGTAGGGAGACTTTGAATTCAATCCTGAGTAGAACAGGAAGCCAGTGAAGGGATTTGAGAGTTGGTGTGATGTGGTCGTATTTTCGTACTCTCATCAGGATCCTAGCCATACTTGCCAACCCTCCCGGATTTTCCGGGAGACTCCCGAAATTCAGCGCCTCTCCCGAAAACCTCCCGGGACAAATTTTCTCTCGAAAATCTCCCGAAATTCAGGCGGACTCAGGTCCTCATGGGTTTATTGTTAGGCAGTTTCATTAACGTCCTCCCAGCGCGGCAACAACACACAACAACAGCAGTCACGTTTTTGTATACCGTAAAGCAGTTCGTCTGCCGTAAACAGCAATGTTGTGACACTCTTAAACAGGACAATGCTGCCATCTAGTGCATTTGATGAAAGCACTTTTGTGCGTGCCACACATTTTGCATCATCAGAGAGGGTGTTCAGCATGGTTAGAAAAATAGTGACAGAGAATAGAACAAGGATGGACAATTCAACCCTTAACTCAACAATGAGTAGATGAGTGTTATGTGTGTGTATATGTGTAAATAAATGAACACTGAAATTCAAGTATTAATTTTATATATATATATATATATATATAATAAAATAAATATATATATATATATATTAGAGATGCGCGGTTTGCGGGCACAACCGCGGAGTCCGCGGATTATCCGCGGATCGGGCGGATGAAATTTTAAAAAATTAGATTTTATCCGCGGGTCGGGTCGGGTCGGGTGGTTGAAATAAAAAAAATTAGATTTTAAATAGATTCAGGCGGGTGGCAGTTAAACCAATTCGGAAATATATATACATAGTTAAATGTTGTTACCCACATACGAAAAACGAGCAGGCACCTGCAGCATATGCCACAACAGAAGAAAAAAAAAAAAAGAGATGGACACTTTTACGGAGCGGAGAAGGGACGCCTCGCCGGGGTCTGGGACCGAGACCCCTTCCCCCGAGACGGCCCCACCAGGAGCCGTAGCTGAGGCGATCCGCGAGAAGGGCCCGACGCACGTCCAGGGTCACCACCGCGCCCACCGCACCGACACCCCGCCTCGTCCGCCTTCGCCGCGGCCGGCGTCACGCGCAGCAGGTAAGCAGCTTACCTGCCCGCCACCCCCGTGGCCGGGGGCTCGTAACAGGGGTCACTCCGCACGCTCCGCCCGCGCAGCTTACCTGCCCGCCACCCCTGTTGCCGGGGGCGCGTAACAGGGGTCACTCCGCGCGCAGTGCGCTCACGAAAGGGGTGGGGCTCACCCTGGTTGATATAGACAGCAGGACGGTGGCCATGGAAGTTGGAACCCGCTAAGGAGTGTGTAACAACCCACCTGCCGAATCAACTAGCCCTGAAAATGGATGGCGCTGGAGCGTCGGGCCCATACCCGGCCGTCGCCGGCAGCGAGACGCGCTTGGAGGTGCGCTCAGCGCGGCTCCCATATGATTGCGCACTGGTGTGCGTCTGGGTCGTGACAGCGTGGCACGCGAATGTCTGTGCTGCATTGGATCAGTCTCCTTTCTTTAACAGGCAAAAGCTTTATAACCTCACTAATGCCTTGCATCGTCTATATTAGATATATAACAACGGGCGGGTGCGGGCGGGTGCGGTTCTGATCAAATGTTAGGCCGGTTGGATGGCGGATGGTTGACGACTTTCTGATGCGGTTGCGGATGAAATAATTGTCTATCCGCGCATCTCTAATATCTATATATATATGAAATACTTGACTTGTTGAATTCTAGCTGTAAATATACTCCTCCCCTTTTAGCCACGCCCCCAACCACGCCCCCGTCTCACCCCGACCCCGCCCACTCCCACCCCTCCCCCCACCTCCCGAAATCGGAGGTCTCAAGGTTGGCAAGTATGATCCTAGCAGCACTATTCTGTACGTATTGCAGCTTCTGGATGTTCTTGCTGGGGATCCCGACAAGAAGTGCGTTGCAGTAGTCTAGCCTGGAGGAGACAAATCATTAAAAAGGTTTCCCTTTAGGGGACCTGTTTTTTTGTCCCCATACTGTCAGAGGTCCCCTAAAGGTGACTGTGTAAACAGAGCCATGTCCCCATTAAGTAAGCATTGCCAGAACATACACACACACACACACACACACACACACACACACACACACAATCGGGCAGGTGAAGTGAAAGCAGCATCACGTGACTTTTTTTTCTTTCTCCCGCTCTGACTTTTTTGTTGTCGCAGGTGAGTGAGTGCACATTTCTTCTAAAGTCTGTCATGGGGGAAGTTAGTTTCTCTCCGAGTTTACAACGTGACTTTTTGCCCTGACTGATTTCTCCACCATGGATCTCAACGGGACACTGAGTGCTTATCAGGTAAAGAATACTCAATTCTGGCTGTGTGGAAATGAACTAGAAAAAAACACTTGATTATCTCAGTGTGGCCTTTTATTTTATTCATTTGCTTTCCAGATTGATGTTCTCTCCACAGTGTATTTGATTTCACTAACTCCCAGGTAACCATTCTTTTTTATCTCTGACTTCTCCTGGGTGGTTAAAGCATGCCTGTTCTGTAATGTACTGACTTATTGCACTACAAGATGATGCTTTTGTTCAACATCATTTGTCCGAAATAATCGGCATGACTTGAAATTTCTCATATGCGCCCTACAAAACACCCACACTGCAAAAACTGGAATCTAAGTAAGATTAAATATCTCAAATAAGGGTGATATTTGCTTATTTTCTGTCTGATAAGATAATTCTTCTCACTAAGCAGATTTTATGTTAGAGTGTTTTACTTGTTTTAAGTGTTTTGGACCTAAATGATCTCAGTACGATATTACAGCTTGTTGCTGAGATTTGATGACCTATATTGAGTAAAAAATGCTTGAAACTAGAATATCAACTGTTGCAAAGCTGTGCCATCAACACTCACAAGTATAAAACTGCTTTTTTGAAGTAATAATTTCTTATTTCAAGCACTGAGTTAATATTTAACATGTGACATTTCTAACAATTTTGAACAGAAATAGTTCATGCACATTCAAATGAATTCTTCAAAATTACAATTAAAGCATTTTTTGCCGGAGGCCGGGCTGTATATATACATATATATATATATATATATATATATATATCTTTCAGTCAATTAGTGCACGAGGAATATATATATATATGTATATATATTTACATACATATATATATACATATATATATATATATATATATATATATATATATATATATATATATATATATATATATATATATATATACATATATATATATATATATATATATATATATACACACACACATATATATATATATATATATATATATATATATGTATGTATATATATATATATATATATATATATATATATATATATATATATATATATATATACATATATATATATATATATATATATATATATATATACACACACATATATATATATATATATATATATATATATGTATGTATATATATATATATATATATATATATATATATATATATATATATATATATATATATATATATATATATATATATATATATATATATATATATGTATGTGTGGGAAAAAAATCACAAGACTACTTCATCTCTACAGGCCTGTTTCATGAGGGGTTCCCTCAATCATCAGGAGATTTTAATTGAGGGAACCCCTCATGAAACAGGCCTGTAGAGATGAAGTAGTCTTGTGATTTTTTTCCCACACTTACATATATTGCGCTCTACTACGGTATCGAGCACTATTTTTTGGATAACCTTATTAAGACATATATATATATGTATATATATATATATATATATATATATATCAGTGATGTACGGTGAGGTTCATGACTGGTGAGTCACTGACTTCATCACAGTCAGATTTACAAACATATGAACCCTAAAGAGTATCTTATTCACCATTTGATTGGCAGCAGTTAACGGGTTATGTTTAAAAGCTCATACCAGCATTCTTCCCTGCTTGGCACTCAGCATCAAGGGTTGGAATTGGGGGTTAAATCACCAACAATTATTCCCGGGCGCGGCGCCGCTGCTGCCCACTGCTCCCCACTGCTCCCCTCACCTCCCAGGGGGTGATCAAGGGATGGGTCAAATGCAGAGGACACATTTCACCACATCTAGTGTGTGTGTGACAATCATTGGTACTTTAACTTAACTTTAACTTTACACATACAAACTGTAGCACACAAAAAAGCACATTTAATAAAAAAAAACGTTTTTTTGGTCTTACCTTTATTTATAAGTGCGGGAACAGTGGTGTTCGTGTTGGAGGAGTTGTGAATGAATGAAATATGAAATCCGTGCTGCAGTCTGCAGGTGTACCTAATGTTGTGTCCCTGCAGTCGTTCACGGCTCCTCCGGCGCGAGCATTGTTGTTTTTGCACTTTTTGGCTTCTTGTTAAGTGACTTTTTTGGGTGGATTCGGTCTTGCACGTGGAGGGCCCCGCTCATATAAACAGGAAGTACAAATGACAAGGCAACATCCAACACGGCGCCCCCTTCATGTAAACAGGAAGTAGGCAACATCCAACACGGCGCCCCCCTCATGTAAACAGGAAGTAGGCAACATCCAACACGGCGCCCCCTCATGTAAACAGGAAGTACAAATGACAAGGCAACATCCAACACAGCGCCCCCTTCAGGAAGTCGGCAACATCCAACACGGCACCCCTCATGTAAACAGGAAGTACAAATGACAAGGCAACATCCAACACGGCGCCCCCCCCTCATGTAAACAGGAAGTAGGCAACATCAAAAAAGGCGCCCCGCTCATGTAAACAGGAAGGCAACATCCAACACTCGCCCCCCTCATTTAAACAGGAAGTAGGCAACATCCAACACGGCACCCCTCATGTAAACAGGAAGTACAAATGACAAGGCAACATCCAACACGGCGACCCCCCTCATGTAAACAGGAAGTAGGCAACATCAAAAAAGGCGCCCCGCTCATGTAAACAGGAAGTACAAATGACAAGGCAACATCCAACACGGCGCCCCGCTCTCATGTAAACAGGAAGTAGGCAACATCCAACACGGCGCCACTCCTCATGTAAACAGGAAGTACAAATGACAAGGCAACATCCAACACAGCGCCCCCTTCATGTAAACAGTAAGTCGGCAACATCCAACACGGCACCCCCTCATGTAAACAGGAAGTACAAATGACAAGGCAACATCCAACACGGCGCCCCCCCCTCATGTAAACAGGAAGTAGGCAACATCAAAAAAGGCGCCCCGCTCATGTAAACAGGAAGTACAAATGACAAGGCAACATCCAACACGGCGCCCCCTTATGTAAACAGGAAGTAGGCAACATCCAACACGGCGCCCCCCTCATGTAAACAGGAAGTACAAATGACAAGGCAACATCCAACACGGCGCCCCCTTCATGTAAACAGGAAGTCGGCAACATCCAACACGGCACCCCTCATGTAAACAGGAAGTACAAATGACAAGGCAACATCCAACACGGCGCCCCCCCCTCATGTAAACAGGAAGTAGGCAACATCAAAAAAGGCGCCCCGCTCATGTAAACAGGAAGTACAAATGACAAGGCAACATCCAACACGGCGCCCCCTTCATGTAAACAGGAAGTCGGCAACATCCAACACGGCACCCCCTCATGTAAACAGGAAGTACAAATGACAAGGCAACATCCAACACGCGCCCCCCCTCATGTAAACAGGAAGCAGGCAACATCCAACACGGCGCCACTCCTCATGTAAACAGGAAGTACAAATGACAAGGCAACATCCAACACGGCGCCCCCTTCATATAAACAGGAAGTCGGCAACATCCAACACGGCACCCCCTCATGTAAACAGGAAGTACAAATGACAAGGCAACATCCAACACGCGCCCCCCCTCATGTAAACAGGAAGCAGGCAACATCCAACACGGCGCCACTCCTCATGTAAACAGGAAGTACAAATGACAAGGCAACATCCAACACAGCGCCCCCTTCATGTAAACAGGAAGTACAAATGACAAGGCAACATCCAACACGGCGCCCCCTTATGTAAACAGGAAGTAGGCAACATCCAACACGGCGCCCCCCTCATGTAAACAGGAAGTAGGCAACATCCAACACGGCGCCCCCTCATGTAAACAGGAAGTACAAATGACAAGGCAACATCCAACACGGCGCCCCCTTCATGTAAACAGGAAGTCGGCAACATCCAACACGGCACCCCTCATGTAAACAGGAAGTACAAATGACAAGGCAACATCCAACACGGCGCCCCCCCCTCATGTAAACAGGAAGTAGGCAACATCAAAAAAGGCGCCCCGCTCATGTAAACAGGAAGTACAAATGACAAGGCAACATCCAACACGCGCCCCCCCTCATGTAAACAGGAAGTAGGCAACATCCAACACGGCGCCCCCTCATGTAAACAGGAAGTACAAAGGACAAGGCAACATCCAACACTCGCCCCCCTCATTTAAACAGGAAGTAGGCAACATCCAACACGCACCCCTCATGTAAACAGGAAGTACAAATGACAAGGCAACATCCAACACGGCGCCCCCCCCTCATGTAAACAGGAAGTAGGCAACATCAAAAAAGGCGCCCCGCTCATGTAAACAGGAAGTACAAATGACAAGGCAACATCCAACACGGCGCCCCCTTCATGTAAACAGGAAGTCGGCAACATCCAACACGGCACCCCCTCATGTAAACAGGAAGTACAAATGACAAGGCAACATCCAACACGCGCCCCCCCTCATGTAAACAGGAAGTAGGCAACATCCAACACGGCGCCCCCTCATGTAAACAGGAAGTACAAATGACAAGGCAACATCCAACACGCGCCCCCCCTCATGTAAACAGGAAGTAGGCAACATCCAACACGCACCCCTCATGTAAACAGGAAGTACAAATGACAAGGCAACATCCAACACGGCGCCCCCCCCCTCATGTAAACAGGAAGTAGGCAACATCAAAAAAGGCGCCCCGCTCATGTAAACAG
>NC_084555.2:47937500-48077500 GCF_033978685.3 Nerophis lumbriciformis | reverse complement strand
AACGGGTTATGTTTACCGGTAAAAGCTCATACCAGCATTCTTCCCTGCTTGGCACTCAGCATCAAGGGTTGGAATTGGGGGTTAAATCACCAACAATTATTCCCGGGCGCGGCGCCGCTGCTGCCCACTGCTCCCCACTGCTCCCCTCACCTCCCAGGGGGTGATCAAGGGATGGGTCAAATGCAGAGGACACATTTCACCACATCTAGTGTGTGTGTGACAATCATTGGTACTTTAACTTAACTTTAACTTTACACATACAAACTGTAGCACACAAAAAAGCACATTTAATAAAAAAAACGTTTTTTTGGTCTTACCTTTATTTATAAGTGCGGGAACAGTGGTGTTCGTGTTGGAGGAGTTGTGAATGAATGAAATATGAAATCCGTGCTGCAGTCTGCAGGTGTACCTAATGTTGTGTCCCTGCAGTCGTTCACGGCTCCTCCGGCGCGAGCATTGTTGTTTTTGCACTTTTTGGCTTCTTGTTAAGTGACTTTTTTGGGTGGATTCGGTCTTGCACGTGGAGGGCCCCGCTCATGTAAACAGGAAGTACAAATGACAAGGCAACATCCAACACGGCGCCCCCTTCATGTAAACAGGAAGTAGGCAACATCCAACACGGCGCCCCCCTCATGTAAACAGGAAATAGGCAACATCCAACACGGCGCCCCCTCATGTAAACAGGAAGTACAAATGACAAGGCAACATCCAACACAGCGCCCCCTTCAGGAAGTCGGCAACATCCAACACGGCACCCCTCATGTAAACAGGAAGTACAAATGACAAGGCAACATCCAACACGGCGCCCCCCCCTCATGTAAACAGGAAGTAGGCAACATCAAAAAAGGCGCCCCGCTCATGTAAACAGGAAGGCAACATCCAACACTCGCCCCCCCTCATTTAAACAGGAAGTAGGCAACATCCAACACGGCACCCCTCATGTAAACAGGAAGTACAAATGACAAGGCAACATCCAACACGGCGCCCCCCCCTCATGTAAACAGGAAGTAGGCAACATCAAAAAAGGCGCCCCGCTCATGTAAACAGGAAGTACAAATGACAAGGCAACATCCAACACGGCGCCCCGCTCTCATGTAAACAGGAAGTAGGCAACATCCAACACGGCGCCACTCCTCATGTAAACAGGAAGTACAAATGACAAGGCAACATCCAACACAGCGCCCCCTTCATGTAAACAGTAAGTCGGCAACATCCAACACGGCACCCCCTCATGTAAACAGGAAGTACAAATGACAAGGCAACATCCAACACGGCGCCCCCCCCTCATGTAAACAGGAAGTAGGCAACATCAAAAAAGGCGCCCCGCTCATGTAAACAGGAAGTACAAATGACAAGGCAACATCCAACACGGCGCCCCCTTATGTAAACAGGAAGTAGGCAACATCCAACACGGCGCCCCCCTCATGTAAACAGGAAGTAGGCAACATCCAACACGGCGCCCCCTCATGTAAACAGGAAGTACAAATGACAAGGCAACATCCAACACGGCGCCCCCTTCATGTAAACAGGAAGTCGGCAACATCCAACACGGCACCCCTCATGTAAACAGGAAGTACAAATGACAAGGCAACATCCAACACGGCGCCCCCCCCTCATGTAAACAGGAAGTAGGCAACATCAAAAAAGGCGCCCCGCTCATGTAAACAGGAAGTACAAATGACAAGGCAACATCCAACACGGCGCCCCCTTCATGTAAACAGGAAGTCGGCAACATCCAACACGGCACCCCCTCATGTAAACAGGAAGTACAAATGACAAGGCAACATCCAACACGCGCCCCCCCTCATGTAAACAGGAAGCAGGCAACATCCAACACGGCGCCACTCCTCATGTAAACAGGAAGTACAAATGACAAGGCAACATCCAACACGGCGCCCCCTTCATGTAAACAGGAAGCAGGCAACATCCAACACGGCGCCACTCCTCATGTAAACAGGAAGTACAAATGACAAGGCAACATCCAACACAGCGCCCCCTTCATGTAAACAGTAAGTCGGCAACATCCAACACGGCACCCCCCTCATGTAAACAGGAAGTACAAATGACAAGGCAACATCCAACACGGCGCCCCCTTATGTAAACAGGAAGTAGGCAACATCCAAGACGGCGCCCCCCTCATGTAAACAGGAAGTAGGCAACATCCAACACGGCGCCCCCTCATGTAAACAGGAAGTACAAATGACAAGGCAACATCCAACACGGCGCCCCCTTCATGTAAACAGGAAGTCGGCAACATCCAACACGGCACCCCTCATGTAAACAGGAAGTACAAATGACAAGGCAACATCCAACACGGCGCCCCCCCCCTCATGTAAACAGGAAGTAGGCAACATCAAAAAAGGCGCCCCGCTCATGTAAACAGGAAGTACAAATGACAAGGCAACATCCAACACGCGCCCCCCCTCATGTAAACAGGAAGTAGGCAACATCCAACACGGCGCCCCCTCATGTAAACAGGAAGTACAAAGGACAAGGCAACATCCAACACTCGCCCCCCTCATTTAAACAGGAAGTAGGCAACATCCAACACGCACCCCTCATGTAAACAGGAAGTACAAATGACAAGGCAACATCCAACACGGCGCCCCCCCCTCATGTAAACAGGAAGTAGGCAACATCAAAAAAGGCGCCCCGCTCATGTAAACAGGAAGTACAAATGACAAGGCAACATCCAACACGGCGCCCCGCTCTCATGTAAACAGGAAGTAGGCAACATCCAACACGGCGCCACTCCTCATGTAAACAGGAAGTACAAATGACAAGGCAACATCCAACACGGCACCCCCTCATGTAAACAGGAAGTACAAATGACAAGGCAACATCCAACACGGCACCCCCTCATGTAAACAGGAAGTACAAATGACAAGGCAACATCCAACACGGCGCCCCCCCTCATGTAAACAGGAAGTAGGAAACATCCAACACAGCGCCACTCCTCATGTAAACAGGAAGTACAAATGAGAAGGCAACATCCAACACAGCGCCCCCCCCTTATGTAAACAGGAAGTAGGCAACATCCAACACGGCGCCCCCCTCATGTAAACAGGAAGTAGGCAACATCCAACACGGCGCCCCCTCATGTAAACAGGAAGTAGGCAACATCCAACACGGCGCCCCCTCATGTAAACAGGAAGTACAAATGACAAGGCAACATCCAACACGGCGCCCCGCCCTCATGTAAACAGGAAGTACAAATGACTAGGCAAAATCTAACACGGCGCCACCCCTCATGTAAACAGGAAGTACAAATGACAAGGCAACATCCAACACGGCGCCCCGCTCATGTAAACAGGAAGTACAAATGACAAGGCAACATCCAACACGGCGCCCCGCCCTCATGTAAACAGGAAGCAGGCAACATCCAACACGGCGCCACTCCTCATGTAAACAGGAAGTACAAATGACAAGGCAACATCCAACACGGCGCCCCGCCCTCATGTAAACAGGAAGTACAAATGACAAGGCAACATCCAACACGGCGCCCCGCCCTCATGTAAACAGGAAGTACAAATGACTAGGCAAAATCTAACACGGCGCCACCCCTCATGTAAACAGGAAGTACAAATGACAAGGCAACATCCAACACGGCGCCCCGCTCATGTAAACAGGAAGTACAAATGACAAGGCAACATCCAACACGGCGCCCCGCTCATGTAAACAGGAAGTACAAATGACAAGGCAACATCCAACACGGCGCCCCGCCCTCATGTAAACAGGAAGCAGGCAACATCCAACACGGCGCCACTCCTCATGTAAACAGGAAGTACAAATGACAAGGCAACATCCAACACGGCGCCCCGCCCTCATGTAAACAGGAAGTACAAATGACAAGGCAACATCCAACACGGCGCCACCCCCTCATGTAAACAGGAAGTAGGAAACATCCAACACAGCGCCACTCCTCATGTAAACAGGAAGTACAAATGACAAGGCAACATCCAACACAGCGCCCCCCCCTTATGTAAACAGGAAGTAGGCAACATCCAACACGGCGCCCCCCTCATGTAAACAGGAAGTAGGCAACATCCAACACGGCGCCCCCTCATGTAAACAGGAAGTACAAATGACAAGGCAACATCCAACACGGCGCCCCCCCCTCATGTAAACAGGAAGTAGGCAACATCAAAAAAGGCGCCCCGCTCATGTAAACAGGAAGTACAAATGACAAGGCAACATCCAACACGGCGCCCCGCTCTCATGTAAACAGGAAGTAGGCAACATCCAACACGGCGCCACTCCTCATGTAAACAGGAAGTACAAATGACAAGGCAACATCCAACACGGCGCCCCCCTCATTTAAACAGGAAGTAGGCAACATCCAACACGCACCCCTCATGTAAACAGGAAGTACAAATGACAAGGCAACATCCAACACGGCGCCCCCCCCTCATGTAAACAGGAAGTAGGCAACATCAAAAAAGGCGCCCCGCTCATGTAAACAGGAAGTACAAATGACAAGGCAACATCCAACACGGCGCCCCGCTCTCATGTAAACAGGAAGTAGGCAACATCCAACACGGCGCCACTCCTCATGTAAACAGGAAGTACAAATGACAAGGCAACATCCAACACGGCACCCCCTCATGTAAACAGGAAGTACAAATGACAAGGCAACATCCAACACGGCACCCCCTCATGTAAACAGGAAGTACAAATGACAAGGCAACATCCAACACGGCGCCCCCCCTCATGTAAACAGGAAGTAGGAAACATCCAACACAGCGCCACTCCTCATGTAAACAGGAAGTACAAATGAGAAGGCAACATCCAACACAGCGCCCCCCCCTTATGTAAACAGGAAGTAGGCAACATCCAACACGGCGCCCCCCTCATGTAAACAGGAAGTAGGCAACATCCAACACGGCGCCCCCTCATGTAAACAGGAAGTAGGCAACATCCAACACGGCGCCCCCTCATGTAAACAGGAAGTACAAATGACAAGGCAACATCCAACACGGCGCCCCGCCCTCATGTAAACAGGAAGTACAAATGACTAGGCAAAATCTAACACGGCGCCACCCCTCATGTAAACAGGAAGTACAAATGACAAGGCAACATCCAACACGGCGCCCCGCTCATGTAAACAGGAAGTACAAATGACAAGGCAACATCCAACACGGCGCCCCGCTCATGTAAACAGGAAGTACAAATGACAAGGCAACATCCAACACGGCGCCCCGCCCTCATGTAAACAGGAAGCAGGCAACATCCAACACGGCGCCACTCCTCATGTAAACAGGAAGTACAAATGACAAGGCAACATCCAACACGGCGCCCCGCCCTCATGTAAACAGGAAGTACAAATGACAAGGCAACATCCAACACGGCGCCCCGCCCTCATGTAAACAGGAAGTACAAATGACTAGGCAAAATCTAACACGGCGCCACCCCTCATGTAAACAGGAAGTACAAATGACAAGGCAACATCCAACACGGCGCCCCGCTCATGTAAACAGGAAGTACAAATGACAAGGCAACATCCAACACGGCGCCCCGCTCATGTAAACAGGAAGTACAAATGACAAGGCAACATCCAACACGGCGCCCCGCCCTCATGTAAACAGGAAGCAGGCAACATCCAACACGGCGCCACTCCTCATGTAAACAGGAAGTACAAATGACAAGGCAACATCCAACACGGCGCCCCGCCCTCATGTAAACAGGAAGTACAAATGACAAGGCAACATCCAACACGGCGCCACCCCCTCATGTAAACAGGAAGTAGGAAACATCCAACACAGCGCCACTCCTCATGTAAACAGGAAGTACAAATGACAAGGCAACATCCAACACAGCGCCCCCCCCTTATGTAAACAGGAAGTAGGCAACATCCAACACGGCGCCCCCCTCATGTAAACAGGAAGTAGGCAACATCCAACACGGCGCCCCCTCATGTAAACAGGAAGTACAAATGACAAGGCAACATCCAACACGGCGCCCCCTTCATGTAAACAGGAAGTCGGCAACATCCAACACGGCACCCCTCATGTAAACAGGAAGTACAAATGACAAGGCAACATCCAACACGGCGCCCCCCTCATGTAAACAGGAAGCAGGCAACATCCAACACGGCGCCACTCCTCATGTAAACAGGAAGTACAAATGACAAGGCAACATCCAACACGGCGCCCCCTTCATGTAAACAGGAAGTCGGCAACATCCAACACGGCACCCCCTCATGTAAACAGGAAGTACAAATGACAAGGCAACATCCAACACGCGCCCCCCCTCATGTAAACAGGAAGTAGGCAACATCCAACACGGCGCCCCCTCATGTAAACAGGAAGTACAAATGAAAAGGCAACATCCAACACGCGCCCCCCCTCATGTAAACAGGAAGTAGGCAACATCCAACACGCACCCCTCATGTAAACAGGAAGTACAAATGACAAGGCAACATCCAACACGGCGCCCCCCCCTCATGTAAACAGGAAGTAGGCAACATCAAAAAAGGCGCCCCGCTCATGTAAACAGGAAGTACAAATGACAAGGCAACATCCAACACGGCGCCCCGCTCTCATGTAAATAGGAAGTAGGCAACATCCAACACGGCGCCACTCCTCATGTAAACAGGAAGTACAAATGACAAGGCAACATCCAACACAGCGCCCCCCCCTTATGTAAACAGGAAGTAGGCAACATCCAACACGGCGCCCCGCTCTCATGTAAACAGGAAGTAGGCAACATCCAACACGGCGCCACTCCTCATGTAAACAGGAAGTACAAATGACAAGGCAACATCCAACACGGCGCCCCGCTCTCATGTAAACAGGAAGTAGGCAACATCCAACACGGCGCCCCGCTCTCATGTAAACAGGAAGTAGGCAACATCCAACACGGCGCCACTCCTCATGTAAACAGGAAGTACAAATGACAAGGCAACATCCAACACGGCGCCCCCCTCATGTAAACAGGAAGTAGGCAACATCCAACACGGCACCCCTCATGTAAACAGGAAGTACAAATGACAAGGCAACATCCAACACGGCGCCCCCCCCTCATGTAAACAGGAAGTAGGCAACATCGAAAAAGGCGCCCCGCTCATGTAAACAGGAAGTACAAATGACAAGGCAACATCCAACACGCGCCCCCCCTCATGTAAACAGGAAGTAGGCAACATCCAACACGGCGCCCCCTCATGTAAACAGGAAGTACAAAGGACAAGGCAACATCCAACACTCGCCCCCCTCATTTAAACAGGAAGTAGGCAACATCCAACACGCACCCCTCATGTAAACAGGAAGTACAAATGACAAGGCAACATCCAACACGGCGCCCCCCCCTCATGTAAACAGGAAGTAGGCAACATCAAAAAAGGCGCCCCGCTCATGTAAACAGGAAGTACAAATGACAAGGCAACATCCAACACGGCGCCCCGCTCTCATGTAAACAGGAAGTAGGCAACATCCAACACGGCGCCACTCCTCATGTAAACAGGAAGTACAAATGACAAGGCAACATCCAACACAGCGCCCCCTTCATGTAAACAGTAAGTCGGCAACATCCAACACGGCACCCCCTCATGTAAACAGGAAGTACAAATGACAAGGCAACATCCAACACGGCACCCCCTCATGTAAACAGGAAGTACAAATGACAAGGCAACATCCAACACGGCGCCCCCCCTCATGTAAACAGGAAGTAGGAAACATCCAACACAGCGCCACTCCTCATGTAAACAGGAAGTACAAATGACAAGGCAACATCCAACACAGCGCCCCCCCCCCTTATGTAAACAGGAAGTAGGCAACATCCAACACGGCGCCCCCCTCATGTAAACAGGAAGTAGGCAACATCCAACACGGCGCCCCCTCATGTAAACAGGAAGTAGGCAACATCCAACACGGCGCCCCCTCATGTAAACAGGAAGTACAAATGACAAGGCAACATCCAACACGGCGCCCCGCCCTCATGTAAACAGGAAGTACAAATGACAAGGCAACATCCAACACGGCGCCCCGCTCACGTAAACAGGAAGTACAAATGACAAGGCAACATCCAACACGGCGCCCCCCCTCATGTAAACAGGAAGTAGGAAACATCCAACACAGCGCCACTCCTCATGTAAACAGGAAGTACAAATGACAAGGCAACATCCAACACAGCGCCCCCCCCCTTATGTAAACAGGAAGGAGGCAACATCCAACACGGCGCCCCCCTCATGTAAACAGGAAGTAGGCAACATCCAACACGGCGCCCCCTCATGTAAACAGGAAGTAGGCAACATCCAACACGGCGCCCCCTCATGTAAACAGGAAGTACAAATGACAAGGCAACATCCAACACTCGCCCCCCCTCATTTAAACAGGAAGTAGGCAACATCCAACACGGCGCCCCGCTCATGTAAACAGGAAGTACAAATGACAAGGCAACATCCAACACGGCGCCCCGCCCTCATGTAAACAGGAAGTACAAATGACTAGGCAAAATCTAACACGGCGCCACCCCTCATGTAAACAGGAAGTACAAATGACAAGGCAACATCCAACACGGCGCCCCGCTCATGTAAACAGGAAGTACAAATGACAAGGCAACATCCAACACGGCGCCCCGCTCATGTAAACAGGAAGTACAAATGACAAGGCAACATCCAACACGGCGCCCCGCCCTCATGTAAACAGGAAGCAGGCAACATCCAACACGGCGCCACTCCTCATGTAAACAGGAAGTACAAATGACAAGGCAACATCCAACACGGCGCCCCGCCCTCATGTAAACAGTAAGTCGGCAACATCCAACACGGCACCCCCCTCATGTAAACAGGAAGTACAAATGACAAGGCAACATCCAACACGGCGCCACCCCCTCATGTAAACAGGAAGTAGGAAACATCCAACACAGCGCCACTCCTCATGTAAACAGGAAGTACAAATGACAAGGCAACATCCAACACAGCGCCCCCCCCTTATGTAAACAGGAAGTAGGCAACATCCAACACGGCGCCCCCCTCATGTAAACAGGAAGTAGGCAACATCCAACATGGCGCCCCCTCATGTAAACAGGAAGTACAAATGACAAGGCAACATCCAACACGGCGCCCCCTTCATGTAAACAGGAAGTCGGCAACATCCAACACGGCACCCCTCATGTAAACAGGAAGTACAAATGACAAGGCAACATCCAACACGGCGCCCCCCCTCATGTAAACAGGAAGTAGGCAACATCAAAAAAGGCGCCCCGCTCATGTAAACAGGAAGTACAAATGACAAGGCAACATCCAACACGGCGCCCCCTTCATGTAAACAGGAAGTCGGCAACATCCAACACGGCACCCCCTCATGTAAACAGGAAGTACAAATGACAAGGCAACATCCAACACGCGCCCCCCCTCATGTAAACAGGAAGTAGGCAACATCAAAAAAGGCGCCCCGCTCATGTAAACAGGAAGTACAAATGACAAGGCAACATCCAACACGGCGCCCCCTTCATGTAAACAGGAAGTAGGCAACATCCAACACGGCGCCCCCTCATGTAAACAGGAAGTACAAATGACAAGGCAACATCCAACACGCGCCCCCCCTCATGTAAACAGGAAGTAGGCAACATCCAACACGCACCCCTCATGTAAACAGGAAGTACAAATGACAAGGCAACATCCAACACGGCGCCCCCCCCTCATGTAAACAGGAAGTAGGCAACATCAAAAAAGGCGCCCCGCTCATGTAAACAGGAAGTACAAATGACAAGGCAACATCCAACACGGCGCCCCGCTCTCATGTAAACAGGAAGTAGGCAACATCCAACACGGCGCCACTCCTCATGTAAACAGGAAGTACAAATGACAAGGCAACATCCAACACAGCGCCCCCCCCTTATGTAAACAGGAAGTAGGCAACATCCAACACGGCGCCCCGCTCTCATGTAAACAGGAAGTAGGCAACATCCAACACGGCGCCACTCCTCATGTAAACAGGAAGTACAAATGACAAGGCAACATCCAACACGGCGCCCCGCTCTCATGTAAACAGGAAGTAGGCAACATCCAACACGGCGCCACTCCTCATGTAAACAGGAAGTACAAATGACAAGGCAACATCCAACACGGCGCCCCCCCCTCATGTAAACAGGAAGTACAAATGACAAGGCAACATCCTCATGTAAACAGGAAGTAGGCAACATCCAACACGGCGCCTCCCTCATGTAAACAGGAAGTACAAATGACAAGGCAACATCCTCATGTAAACAGGAAGTAAGCAACATCCAACACGGCGCCCCCCTCATGTAAACAGGAAGTACAAATGACAAGGCAACATCCTCATGTAAACAGGAAGTAGGCAACATCCAACACGGCGCCCCCCTCATGTAAACAGGAAGTACAAATGACAAGGATATATCTAACACGCGCCCCCCCTCATGTAAACAGGAAGTAGGCAACATCCAACACGGCGCCCCCTCATGTAAATAGGAAGTACAAATGACAAGGCAACATCCAACACGGCGCCCCCTCATGTAAACAGGAAGTACAAATGACAAGGCAACATCCAACACTCGCCCCCCCTCATGTAAACAGGAAGTAGGCAACATCCAACACGGCGCCCCGCCCTCATGTAAACAGGAAGTACAAATGACAAGGCAACATCCAACACGCGCCCCCCCTCATGTAAACAGGAAGTAGGCAACATCCAACACGCGCCCCCCCTCATGTAAACAGGAAGTCGGCAACATCCGACACAGCACCCCCTCATGTAAACAGGAAGTACAAATGACAAGGCAACATCCAACACGGCGCCACCCCCTCATGTAAACAGGAAGTAGGAAACATCCAACACAGCGCCACTCCTCATGTAAACAGGAAGTACAAATGACAAGGCAACATCCAACACGGCGCCACCCCCTCATGTAAACAGGAAGTAGGAAACATCCAACACAGCGCCACTCCTCATGTAAACAGGAAGTACAAATGACAAGGCAACATCCAACACAGCGCCCCCCCTTATGTAAACAGGAAGTAGGCAACATCCAACACGGCGCCCCCCTCATGTAAACAGGAAGTAGGCAACATCCAACATGGCGCCCCCTCATGTAAACAGGAAGTACAAATGACAAGGCAACATCCAACACGGCGCCCCCTTCATGTAAACAGGAAGTCGGCAACATCCAACACGGCACCCCTCATGTAAACAGGAAGTACAAATGACAAGGCAACATCCAACACGGCGCCCCCCCTCATGTAAACAGGAAGTAGGCAACATCAAAAAAGGCGCCCCGCTCATGTAAACAGGAAGTACAAATGACAAGGCAACATCCAACACGGCGCCCCCTTCATGTAAACAGGAAGTCGGCAACATCCAACACGGCACCCCCTCATGTAAACAGGAAGTACAAATGACAAGGCAACATCCAACACGCGCCCCCCCTCATGTAAACAGGAAGTAGGCAACATCAAAAAAGGCGCCCCGCTCATGTAAACAGGAAGTACAAATGACAAGGCAACATCCAACACGGCGCCCCCTTCATGTAAACAGGAAGTAGGCAACATCCAACACGGCGCCCCCTCATGTAAACAGGAAGTACAAATGACAAGGCAACATCCAACACGCGCCCCCCCTCATGTAAACAGGAAGTAGGCAACATCCAACACGCACCCCTCATGTAAACAGGAAGTACAAATGACAAGGCAACATCCAACACGGCGCCCCCCCCTCATGTAAACAGGAAGTAGGCAACATCAAAAAAGGCGCCCCGCTCATGTAAACAGGAAGTACAAATGACAAGGCAACATCCAACACGGCGCCCCGCTCTCATGTAAACAGGAAGTAGGCAACATCCAACACGGCGCCACTCCTCATGTAAACAGGAAGTACAAATGACAAGGCAACATCCAACACGGCGCCCCGCTCTCATGTAAACAGGAAGTAGGCAACATCCAACACGGCGCCACTCCTCATGTAAACAGGAAGTACAAATGACAAGGCAACATCCAACACAGCGCCCCCCCCTTATGTAAACAGGAAGTAGGCAACATCCAACACGGCGCCCCGCTCTCATGTAAACAGGAAGTAGGCAACATCCAACACGGCGCCACTCCTCATGTAAACAGGAAGTACAAATGACAAGGCAACATCCAACACGGCGCCCCGCTCTCATGTAAACAGGAAGTAGGCAACATCCAACACGGCGCCACTCCTCATGTAAACAGGAAGTACAAATGACAAGGCAACATCCAACACGGCGCCCCCCCCTCATGTAAACAGGAAGTACAAATGACAAGGCAACATCCTCATGTAAACAGGAAGTAGGCAACATCCAACACGGCGCCTCCCTCATGTAAACAGGAAGTACAAATGACAAGGCAACATCCTCATGTAAACAGGAAGTAAGCAACATCCAACACGGCGCCCCCCTCATGTAAACAGGAAGTACAAATGACAAGGCAACATCCTCATGTAAACAGGAAGTAGGCAACATCCAACACGGCGCCCCCCTCATGTAAACAGGAAGTACAAATGACAAGGATATATCTAACACGCGCCCCCCCTCATGTAAACAGGAAGTAGGCAACATCCAACACGGCGCCCCCTCATGTAAATAGGAAGTACAAATGACAAGGCAACATCCAACACGGCGCCCCCTCATGTAAACAGGAAGTACAAATGACAAGGCAACATCCAACACTCGCCCCCCCTCATGTAAACAGGAAGTAGGCAACATCCAACACGGCGCCCCGCCCTCATGTAAACAGGAAGTACAAATGACAAGGCAACATCCAACACGCGCCCCCCCTCATGTAAACAGGAAGTAGGCAACATCCAACACGCGCCCCCCCTCATGTAAACAGGAAGTCGGCAACATCCGACACAGCACCCCCTCATGTAAACAGGAAGTACAAATGACAAGGCAACATCCAACACTCGCCCCCCCTCATTTAAACAGGAAGTAGGCAACATCCAACACGGTGCCCCCTCATGTAAACAGGAAGTACAAATGACAAGGCAACATCCAACACTCGCCCCCCCCTCATGTAAACAGGAAATAGGCAACATCCAACACGGCGCCCCCTCATGTAAACAGGAAGTACAAATGACAAGGTAACATCCAACACGGCGCCACCCCCTCATGTAAACAGGAAGTAGGCAACATCCAACACGGCGCCCCCTCATGTAAACAGGAAGTACAAATGACAAGGCAACATCCAACACTCGCCCCCCCCCTCATGTAAACAGGAAGTAGGCAACATCTAACTTGGCGCCACTCCTCATGTAAACAGGAAGTACAAATGACAAGGCAACATCCACCACGGCGCCCCGCCCTCATGTAAACAGGAAGTACAAATGACAAGGCAACATCCAACACTCGCCCCCCCTCATGTAAACAGGAAGTAGGCAACATCCAACACGGCGCCACCCCTCATGTAAACAGGAAGTACAAATGACAAGGCAACATCCAACACTTGCCCCCCCCTCATGTAAACAGGAAGTAGGCAACATCCAACACGGCGCCCCCTCATGTAAACAGGAAGTACAAATGACTAGGTAAAATCCAACACGGCGCCACCCCTCATGTAAACAGGAAGTACAAATGACAAGGCAACATCCACCACGGCGCCCCGCCCTCATGTAAACAGGAAGTACAAATGACAAGGCAACATCCAACACTCGCCCCCCCTCATGTAAACAGGAAGTAGGCAACATCCAACACGGCGCCACCCCTCATGTAAACAGGAAGTACAAATGACAAGGCAACATCCAACACAGCGCCCCGCCCTCATGTAAACAGGAAGTAGGCAACATCTAACTTGGCGCCACTCCTCATGTAAACAGGAAGTACAAATGACAAGGCAACATCCAACACAGCGCCCCGCCCTCATGTAAACAGGAAGTAGGCAACATCTAACTTGGCGCCACTCCTCATGTAAACAGGAAGTACAAATGACAAGGCAACATCCAACACTCGCCCCCCCTCATGTAAACAGGAAGTAGGCAACATCCAACACGGCGCCCCGCCCTCATGTAAACAGGAAGTACAAATGACAAGGCAACATCCAACACGCGCCCCCCCTCATGTAAACAGGAAGTACAAATGACAAGGCAACATCCAACACTCGCCCCCCCCTCATGTAAACAGGAAGTAGGCAACATCCAACACGGCGCCCCCTCATGTAAACAGGAAGTACAAATGACAAGGCAACATCCAACACGGCGCCCCGCCCTCATGTAAACAGGAAGTACAAATGACAAGGCAACATCCAACACGCGCCCCCCCTCATGTAAACAGGAAGTCGGCAACATCCGACACAGCACCCCCTCATGTAAACAGGAAGTACAAATGACAAGGCAACATCCAACACTCGCCCCCCCTCATTTAAACAGGAAGTAGGCAACATCCAACACGGCGCCCCCTCATGTAAACAGGAAGTACAAATGACAAGGTAACATCCAACACGGCGCCCCGCCCTCATGTAAACAGGAAGTACAAATGACAAGGCAACATCCAACACTCGCCCCCCCCTCATGTAAACAGGAAGTACAAATGACTAGGTAAAATCCAACACGGCGCCACCCCTCATGTAAACAGGAAGTACAAATGACAAGGCAACATCCAACACTCGCCCCCCCCTCATGTAAACAGGAAGTAGGCAACATCCAACACAGCGCCCCGCCCTCATGTAAACAGGAAGTAGGCAACATCTAACTTGGCGCCACTCCTCATGTAAACAGGAAGTACAAATGACAAGGCAACATCCAACACTCGCACCCCTCATGTAAACAGGAAGTAGGCAACATCCAACACGGCGCCCCGCCCTCATGTAAACAGGAAGTAGGCAACATCCAACACGGCGCCCCGCCCTCATGTAAACAGGAAGTAGGCAACATCCAACACGGCGCCCCGCCCTCATGTAAACAGGAAGTCGGCAACATCAGACACAGCACCCCCTCATGTAAACAGGAAGTACAAATGACAAGGCAACATCCAACACAGCGCCCCCCCCTTATGTAAACAGGAAGTAGGCAACATCCAACACGGCGCCCCCTTCATGTAAACAGGAAGTCGGCAACATCCGACACAGCACCCCCTCATGTAAACAGGAAGTACAAATGACAAGGCAACATCCAACACGCGCCCCCCCTCATGTAAACAGGAAGTAGGCAACATCCAACACGCGCCCCCCCTCATGTAAACAGGAAGTCGGCAACATCCGACACAGCACCCCCTCATGTAAACAGGAAGTACAAATGACAAGGCAACATCCAACACTCGCCCCCCCTCATTTAAACAGGAAGTAGGCAACATCAAAAAAGGCGCCCCGCTCATGTAAACAGGAAGTTGGCAACATCAAAAAAGGCGCCCCGCTCATGTAAACAGGAAGTACAAATGACAAGGCAACATCCAACACGGCGCCCCCCCCTCATGTAAACAGGAAGTAGGCAACATCAAAAAAGGCGCCCCGCTCATGTAAACAGGAAGTAGGCAACATCAAAAAAGGCGCCCCGCTCATGTAAACAGGAAGTACAAATGACAAGGCAACATCCAACACGGCGCCCCCCCCCTTATGTAAACAGGAAGTAGGCAACATCCAACACAGCACCACTCCTCATGTAAACAGGAAGTACAAATGACAAGGCAACATCCAACACAGCGCCCCCCCCCTTATGTAAACAGGAAGTAGGCAACATCCAACACGGCGCCCCCTTCATGTAAACAGGAAGTCGGCAACATCCGACACAGCACCCCCTCATGTAAACAGGAAGTACAAATGACAAGGCAACATCCAACACGCGCCCCCCCCTCATGTAAACAGGAAGTAGGCAACATCCAACACGCGCCCCCCCTCATGTAAACAGGAAGTCGGCAACATCCGACACAGCACCCCCTCATGTAAACAGGAAGTAGGCAACATCCAACACGGCGCCCCCTCATGTAAACAGGAAGTACAAATGACAAGGTAACATCCAACACGGCGCCACCCCCTCATGTAAACAGGAAGTAGGCAACATCCAACACGGCGCCCCCTCATGTAAACAGGAAGTACAAATGACAAGGTAACATCCAACACGGCGCCACCCCCTCATGTAAACAGGAAGTAGGCAACATCCAACACGGCGCCCCCTCATGTAAACAGGAAGTACAAATGACAAGGTAACATCCAACACGGCGCCCCGCCCTCATGTAAACAGGAAGTACAAATGACTAGGTAAAATCCAACACGGCGCCACCCTTCATGTAAACAGGAAGTACAAATGACAAGGCAACATCCAACACAGCGCCCCGCCCTCATGTAAACAGGAAGTAGGCAACATCTAACTTGGCGCCACTCCTCATGTAAACAGGAAGTACAAATGACAAGGCAACATCCACCACGGCGCCCCCCCCTCATGTAAACAGGAAGTAGGCAACATCCAACACGCGCCCCCCCTCATGTAAACAGGAAGTCGGCAACATCCGACACAGCACCCCCTCATGTAAACAGGAAGTACAAATGACAAGGCAACATCCAACACTCGCCCCCCCTCATTTAAACAGGAAGTAGGCAACATCCAACACGGCGCCCCCTCATGTAAACAGGAAGTACAAATGACAAGGTAACATCCAACACGGCGCCACCCCCTCATGTAAACAGGAAGTAGGCAACATCCAACACGGCGCCCCCTAATGTAAACAGGAAGTACAAATGACAAGGTAACATCCAACACGGCGCCCCGCCCTCATGTAAACAGGAAGTACAAATGACAAGGCAACATCCTCATGTAAACAGGAAGTAGGCAACATCCAACACGGCGCCCCCTCATGTAAACAGGAAGTACAAATGACAAGGCAACATCCAACACGCGCCCCCCCTCATGTAAACAGGAAGTAGGCAACATCCAACACAGCGCCCCCTCATGTAAACAGGAAGTACAAATGACAAGGCAACATCCAACACGGTGCCCCCCCTCATGTAAACAGGAAGTACAAATGACAAGGCAACATCCAACACGGCGCCCCCCTCATGTAAATAGGAAGTAGGCAACATCCAACACGGCGCCCCCCTCATGTAAACAGGAAGTATAAATGACAATGCAACATCCAACACGGCGCCCCCCTCATGTAAATAGGAAGTAGGCAACATCCAACACGGCGCCCCCCTCATGTAAACAGGAAGTACAAATGACAAGGCAACATCCAACACGCGCCCCCCCTCATGTAAACAGGAAGTAGGCAACATCCAACACGGTGCCCCCTCATGTAAATAGGAAGTACAAATGACAAGGCAACATCCAACACGGCGCCCCCTCATGTAAACAGGAAGTACAAATGACAAGGCAACATCCAACATGGTGCCCCCCCTCATGTAAACAGGAAGTACAAATGACAAGGCAACATCCAACACGGTGCCCCCCCTCATGTAAACAGGAAGTAGGCAACATCCAACACGGCGCCCCCCTCATGTAAACAGGAAGTACAAATGACAAGGCGACATCCAACAAGACACCCCCCCTCCCCCATGTAAACAGGAAGTAGGCAACATCCAACACGGCACCCCCCCCTCATGTGAACAGGAAGTACAAATGACAAGGCAACATCCAACACGGCGCCCCCCCTTATGTAAACAGGAAGTAGGCAACATCCAACACGGCGCCCAACTCATGTAAACAGGAAGTACAAATGACAAGGCAACATCCAACACGGCGCCCCCCCTCATGTGAACAGGAAGTACAAATGACAAGGCAACATCAAACACGGCGCCCCCCCATCTAAACAGGAAGTAGGCAACATCCAACACGGCGCCCAACTCATCTAAACAGGAAGTACAAATGACAAGGCAACATCCAACACGGCGCCCCCCCCTCATGTGAACAGGAAGTACAAATGACAAGGCAACATCCAACACGGCGCCCCCCTCATGTAAACAGGAAGTATAAATGACAAGGCAACATCAAACACGGCGCCCCCCCATCTAAACAGGAAGTAGGCAACATCCAACACGGCGCCCAACTCATGTAAACAGGAAGTACAAATGACAAGGCAACATCCAACACGGCACCCCCCCCTCATGTGAACAGGAAGTACAAATGACAAGGCAACATCCAACACGGCGCCCCCCCTTATGTAAACAGGAAGTAGGCAACATCCAACACGGCGCCCCCCTCATGTAAACAGGAAGTAGGCAACATCCAACACGGCGCCCCCTCATGTAAACAGGAAGTACAAATGACAAGGCAACATCCAACACGGTGCCCCCCCTCATGTAAACAGGAAGTACAAATGACAAGGCAACATCCAACACGGTGCCCCCCCTCATGTAAACAGGAAGTACAAAAGACAAGGCGACATCCAACAAGACGCCCCCCCTCCCCCATGTAAACAGGAAGTAGGCAACATCCAACACGCCCCCCCCCCTCATGTAAACAGTTAGTACAAATGACAAGGCAACATCAAACACGGCGCCCCCCCATCTAAACAGGAAGTAGGCAACATCCAACACGGCGCCCAACTCATGTAAACAGGAAATACAAATGACAAGGCAACATCCAACACGGCGCCCCCCCCTCATGTAAACAGGAAGTAGGCAAAATCCAACACAGCGCCCCCCTCATGTAAACAGGAAGTACAAATGACAAGGCAACATGCAACACGGCGCCCCCCCCTCATGTGAACAGGAAGTACAAATGACAAGGCAACATCCAACACGGCGCCCCGCTCATGTAAACAGGAAGTACAAATGACAAGGCAACATCCGACACAGCACCCCCTCATGTAAACAGGAAGTAGGCAACATCCAACACGGCACCCCCCCCTCATGTGAACAGGAAGTACAAATGACAAGGCAACATCCAACACGGCGCCCCCCCTTATGTAAACAGGAAGTAGGCAACATCCAACACGGCGCCCAACTCATGTAAACAGGAAGTACAAATGACAAGGCAACATCCAACACGGCGCCCCCCCTCATGTGAACAGGAAGTACAAATGACAAGGCAACATCAAACACGGCGCCCCCCCATCTAAACAGGAAGTAGGCAACATCCAACACGGCGCCCCCTCATGTAAACAGGAAGTACAAATGACAAGGCAACATCCAACACGGTGCCCCCCCTCATGTAAACAGGAAGTACAAATGACAAGGCAACATCCAACACGGTGCCCCCCCTCATGTAAACAGGAAGTACAAAAGACAAGGCGACATCCAACAAGACGCCCCCCCTCCCCCATGTAAACAGGAAGTAGGCAACATCCAACACGCCCCCCCCCCTCATGTAAACAGTTAGTACAAATGACAAGGCAACATCAAACACGGCGCCCCCCCATCTAAACAGGAAGTAGGCAACATCCAACACGGCGCCCAACTCATGTAAACAGGAAATACAAATGACAAGGCAACATCCAACACGGCGCCCCCCCCTCATGTAAACAGGAAGTAGGCAAAATCCAACACAGCGCCCCCCTCATGTAAACAGGAAGTACAAATGACAAGGCAACATGCAACACGGCGCCCCCCCCTCATGTGAACAGGAAGTACAAATGACAAGGCAACATCCAACACGGCGCCCCGCTCATGTAAACAGGAAGTACAAATGACAAGGCAACATCCAACACGGCGCCCCCTTCATGTAAACAAGAAGTCGGCAACATCCAACACAGCGCCCCCCTCATGTAAACAGGAAGTACAAATGACAAGGCAACATGCAACACGGCGCCCCCCCCTCATGTAAACAGGAAGTAGGCAACATCCAACACGGCGCCCCGCTCATGTAAACAGGAAGAACAAATGACAAGGCAACATCCAACACGGCGCCCCGCCCTCATGTAAACAGGAAGTACAAATGACAAGGCAACATCCAACACAGCGCCCCCTTCATGTAAACAGTAAGTCGGCAACATCCAACACGGCACCCCCTCATGTAAACAGGAAGTAGGAAACATCCAACACAGCGCCACTCCTCATGTAAACAGGAAGTACAAATGACAAGGCAACATCCAACACGGTGCCCCCCCCTCATGTAAACAGGAAGTACAAATGACAAGGCAACATCAAACACGGCGCCCCCCCATCTAAACAGGAAGTAGGCAACATCCAACACGGCGCCCAACTCATGTAAACAGGAAGAACAAATGACAAGGCAACATCCAACACGGCGCCCCCCCCTCATGTGAACAGGAAGTACAAATGACAAGGCAACATCAAACACGGCGCCCCCCCATCTAAACAGGAAGTAGGCAACATCCAACACGGCGCCCAACTCATGTAAACAGGAAGAACAAATGACAAGGCAACATCCAACACGGCGCCCCCCCCTCATGTGAACAGGAAGTACAAATGACAAGGCAACATCCAACACGGCGCCCCCCTCATGTAAACAGGAAGTATAAATGACAAGGCAACATCAAACACGGCGCCCCCCCATCTAAACAGGAAGTAGGCAACATCCAACACGGCGCCCAACTCATGTGAACAGGAAGTACAAATGACAAGGCAACATCCAACACGGCGCCCCCCCTTATGTAAACAGGAAGTAGGCAACATCCAACACGGCGCCCCCCTCATGTAAACAGGAAGTAGGCAACATCCAACACGGCGCCCCCTCATGTAAACAGGAAGTACAAATGACAAAGCAACATCCAACACGGTGCCCCCCCTCATGTAAACAGGAAGTACAAATGACAAGGCAACATCCAACACGGTGCCCCCCCTCATGTAAACAGGAAGTAGGCAACATCCAACACGGCGCCCCCCTCATGTAAACAGGAAGTACAAAAGACAAGGCGACATCCAACAAGACGCCCCCCCTCCCCCATGTAAACAGGAAGTAGGCAACATCCAACACGCCCCCCCCCCCCTCATGTAAACAGTTAGTACAAATGACAAGGCAACATCAAACACGGCGCCCCCCCATCTAAACAGGAAGTAGGCAAAATCCAACACGGCGCCCCCCTCATGTAAACAGGAAGTACAAATGACAAGGCAACATGCAACACGGCGCCCCCCCCTCATGTGAACAGGAAGTACAAATGACAAGGCAACATCCAACACGCGCCCCCCCTCATGTAAACAGGAAGTAGGCAACATCCAACACGGCGCCCCCTCATGTAAACAGGAAGTACAAAGGACAAGGCAACATCCAACACTAGCCCCCCCTCATGTAAACAGGAAGTAGGCAACATCAAAAAAGGCGCCCCGCTCACGTAAACAGGAAGTAGGCAACATCCAACACGGCGCCCCCCCTCATGTAAACAGGAAGTAGGCAACATCAAAAAAGGCGCCCCGCTCACGTAAACAGGAAGTAGGCAACATCCAACACGGCGCCCCGCTCATGTAAACAGGAAGTACAAATGACAAGGCAACATCCAACACGGCGCCACCCCCTCATGTAAACAGGAAGTACAAATGACAAGGCAACATCCAACACGGCGCCACCCCCTCATGTAAACAGGAAGTACAAATGACAAGGCAACATCCAACACGGCGCCCCCTCATGTAAACAGGAAGTACAAATGACAAGGCAACATCCAACACGGCGCCCCCCCCTCATGTAAACAGGAAGTAGGCAAAATCCAACACGGCGCCCCCCTCATGTAAACAGGAAGTACAAATGACAAGGCAACATGCAACACGGCGCCCCCCCCTCATGTGAACAGGAAGTACAAATGACAAGGCAACATCCAACACGGCGCCCCCTTCATGTAAACAGGAAGTCGGCAACATCCAACACGGCACCCCTCATGTAAACAGGAAGTACAAATGACAAGGCAACATCCAACACGGCGCCCCCCCCTCATGTAAACAGGAAGTAGGCAACATCAAAAAAGGCGCCCCGCTCATGTAAACAGGAAGTACAAATGACAAGGCAACATCCAACACGGTGCCCCGCCCTCATGTAAACAGGAAGTAGGCAACATCCAACACGGCGCCCCCCTCATGTAAACAGGAAGTACAAATGACAAGGCAACATCCAACACGGCGCCCCCCCCTCATGTAAACAGGAAGTAGGCAACATCAAAAAAGGCGCCCCGCTCATGTAAACAGGAAGTACAAATGACAAGGCAACATCCAACACGGCGCCCCCTTATGTAAACAGGAAGTAGGCAACATCCAACACGGCGCCCCCCTCATGTAAACAGGAAGTAGGCAACATCCAACACGGCGCCCCCTCATGTAAACAGGAAGTACAAATGACAAGGCAACATCCAACACGGCGCCCCCTTCATGTAAACAGGAAGTCGGCAACATCCAACACGGCACCCCTCATGTAAACAGGAAGTACAAATGACAAGGCAACATCCAACACGGCGCCCCCCCCTCATGTAAACAGGAAGTAGGCAACATCAAAAAAGGCGCCCCGCTCATGTAAACAGGAAGTACAAATGACAAGGCAACATCCAACACGGCGCCCCCTTCATGTAAACAGGAAGTCGGCAACATCCAACACGGCACCCCCTCATGTAAACAGGAAGTACAAATGACAAGGCAACATCCAACACGCGCCCCCCCTCATGTAAACAGGAAGCAGGCAACATCCAACACGGCGCCACTCCTCATGTAAACAGGAAGTACAAATGACAAGGCAACATCCAACACGGCGCCCCCTTCATGTAAACAGGAAGTCGGCAACATCCAACACGGCACCCCCTCATGTAAACAGGAAGTACAAATGACAAGGCAACATCCAACACGCGCCCCCCCTCATGTAAACAGGAAGCAGGCAACATCCAACACGGCGCCACTCCTCATGTAAACAGGAAGTACAAATGACAAGGCAACATCCAACACAGCGCCCCCTTCATGTAAACAGTAAGTCGGCAACATCCAACACGGCACCCCCCTCATGTAAACAGGAAGTACAAATGACAAGGCAACATCCAACACGGCGCCCCCTTATGTAAACAGGAAGTAGGCAACATCCAAGACGGCGCCCCCCTCATGTAAACAGGAAGTAGGCAACATCCAACACGGCGCCCCCTCATGTAAACAGGAAGTACAAATGACAAGGCAACATCCAACACGGCGCCCCCTTCATGTAAACAGGAAGTCGGCAACATCCAACACGGCACCCCTCATGTAAACAGGAAGTACAAATGACAAGGCAACATCCAACACGGCGCCCCCCCCCTCATGTAAACAGGAAGTAGGCAACATCAAAAAAGGCGCCCCGCTCATGTAAACAGGAAGTACAAATGACAAGGCAACATCCAACACGCGCCCCCCCTCATGTAAACAGGAAGTAGGCAACATCCAACACGGCGCCCCCTCATGTAAACAGGAAGTACAAAGGACAAGGCAACATCCAACACTCGCCCCCCTCATTTAAACAGGAAGTAGGCAACATCCAACACGCACCCCTCATGTAAACAGGAAGTACAAATGACAAGGCAACATCCAACACGGCGCCCCCCCCTCATGTAAACAGGAAGTAGGCAACATCAAAAAAGGCGCCCCGCTCATGTAAACAGGAAGTACAAATGACAAGGCAACATCCAACACGGCGCCCCGCTCTCATGTAAACAGGAAGTAGGCAACATCCAACACGGCGCCACTCCTCATGTAAACAGGAAGTACAAATGACAAGGCAACATCCAACACGGCACCCCCTCATGTAAACAGGAAGTACAAATGACAAGGCAACATCCAACACGGCACCCCCTCATGTAAACAGGAAGTACAAATGACAAGGCAACATCCAACACGGCGCCCCCCCTCATGTAAACAGGAAGTAGGAAACATCCAACACAGCGCCACTCCTCATGTAAACAGGAAGTACAAATGAGAAGGCAACATCCAACACAGCGCCCCCCCCTTATGTAAACAGGAAGTAGGCAACATCCAACACGGCGCCCCCCTCATGTAAACAGGAAGTAGGCAACATCCAACACGGCGCCCCCTCATGTAAACAGGAAGTAGGCAACATCCAACACGGCGCCCCCTCATGTAAACAGGAAGTACAAATGACAAGGCAACATCCAACACGGCGCCCCGCCCTCATGTAAACAGGAAGTACAAATGACTAGGCAAAATCTAACACGGCGCCACCCCTCATGTAAACAGGAAGTACAAATGACAAGGCAACATCCAACACGGCGCCCCGCTCATGTAAACAGGAAGTACAAATGACAAGGCAACATCCAACACGGCGCCCCGCCCTCATGTAAACAGGAAGCAGGCAACATCCAACACGGCGCCACTCCTCATGTAAACAGGAAGTACAAATGACAAGGCAACATCCAACACGGCGCCCCGCCCTCATGTAAACAGGAAGTACAAATGACAAGGCAACATCCAACACGGCGCCCCGCCCTCATGTAAACAGGAAGTACAAATGACTAGGCAAAATCTAACACGGCGCCACCCCTCATGTAAACAGGAAGTACAAATGACAAGGCAACATCCAACACGGCGCCCCGCTCATGTAAACAGGAAGTACAAATGACAAGGCAACATCCAACACGGCGCCCCGCTCATGTAAACAGGAAGTACAAATGACAAGGCAACATCCAACACGGCGCCCCGCCCTCATGTAAACAGGAAGCAGGCAACATCCAACACGGCGCCACTCCTCATGTAAACAGGAAGTACAAATGACAAGGCAACATCCAACACGGCGCCCCGCCCTCATGTAAACAGGAAGTACAAATGACAAGGCAACATCCAACACGGCGCCACCCCCTCATGTAAACAGGAAGTAGGAAACATCCAACACAGCGCCACTCCTCATGTAAACAGGAAGTACAAATGACAAGGCAACATCCAACACAGCGCCCCCCCCTTATGTAAACAGGAAGTAGGCAACATCCAACACGGCGCCCCCCTCATGTAAACAGGAAGTAGGCAACATCCAACACGGCGCCCCCTCATGTAAACAGGAAGTACAAATGACAAGGCAACATCCAACACGGCGCCCCCCCCTCATGTAAACAGGAAGTAGGCAACATCAAAAAAGGCGCCCCGCTCATGTAAACAGGAAGTACAAATGACAAGGCAACATCCAACACGGCGCCCCGCTCTCATGTAAACAGGAAGTAGGCAACATCCAACACGGCGCCACTCCTCATGTAAACAGGAAGTACAAATGACAAGGCAACATCCAACACGGCGCCCCCCTCATTTAAACAGGAAGTAGGCAACATCCAACACGCACCCCTCATGTAAACAGGAAGTACAAATGACAAGGCAACATCCAACACGGCGCCCCCCCCTCATGTAAACAGGAAGTAGGCAACATCAAAAAAGGCGCCCCGCTCATGTAAACAGGAAGTACAAATGACAAGGCAACATCCAACACGGCGCCCCGCTCTCATGTAAACAGGAAGTAGGCAACATCCAACACGGCGCCACTCCTCATGTAAACAGGAAGTACAAATGACAAGGCAACATCCAACACGGCACCCCCTCATGTAAACAGGAAGTACAAATGACAAGGCAACATCCAACACGGCACCCCCTCATGTAAACAGGAAGTACAAATGACAAGGCAACATCCAACACGGCGCCCCCCCTCATGTAAACAGGAAGTAGGAAACATCCAACACAGCGCCACTCCTCATGTAAACAGGAAGTACAAATGAGAAGGCAACATCCAACACAGCGCCCCCCCCTTATGTAAACAGGAAGTAGGCAACATCCAACACGGCGCCCCCCTCATGTAAACAGGAAGTAGGCAACATCCAACACGGCGCCCCCTCATGTAAACAGGAAGTAGGCAACATCCAACACGGCGCCCCCTCATGTAAACAGGAAGTACAAATGACAAGGCAACATCCAACACGGCGCCCCGCCCTCATGTAAACAGGAAGTACAAATGACTAGGCAAAATCTAACACGGCGCCACCCCTCATGTAAACAGGAAGTACAAATGACAAGGCAACATCCAACACGGCGCCCCGCTCATGTAAACAGGAAGTACAAATGACAAGGCAACATCCAACACGGCGCCCCGCTCATGTAAACAGGAAGTACAAATGACAAGGCAACATCCAACACGGCGCCCCGCCCTCATGTAAACAGGAAGCAGGCAACATCCAACACGGCGCCACTCCTCATGTAAACAGGAAGTACAAATGACAAGGCAACATCCAACACGGCGCCCCGCCCTCATGTAAACAGGAAGTACAAATGACAAGGCAACATCCAACACGGCGCCCCGCCCTCATGTAAACAGGAAGTACAAATGACTAGGCAAAATCTAACACGGCGCCACCCCTCATGTAAACAGGAAGTACAAATGACAAGGCAACATCCAACACGGCGCCCCGCTCATGTAAACAGGAAGTACAAATGACAAGGCAACATCCAACACGGCGCCCCGCTCATGTAAACAGGAAGTACAAATGACAAGGCAACATCCAACACGGCGCCCCGCCCTCATGTAAACAGGAAGCAGGCAACATCCAACACGGCGCCACTCCTCATGTAAACAGGAAGTACAAATGACAAGGCAACATCCAACACGGCGCCCCGCCCTCATGTAAACAGGAAGTACAAATGACAAGGCAACATCCAACACGGCGCCACCCCCTCATGTAAACAGGAAGTAGGAAACATCCAACACAGCGCCACTCCTCATGTAAACAGGAAGTACAAATGACAAGGCAACATCCAACACAGCGCCCCCCCCTTATGTAAACAGGAAGTAGGCAACATCCAACACGGCGCCCCCCTCATGTAAACAGGAAGTAGGCAACATCCAACACGGCGCCCCCTCATGTAAACAGGAAGTACAAATGACAAGGCAACATCCAACACGGCGCCCCCTTCATGTAAACAGGAAGTCGGCAACATCCAACACGGCACCCCTCATGTAAACAGGAAGTACAAATGACAAGGCAACATCCAACACGGCGCCCCCCTCATGTAAACAGGAAGCAGGCAACATCCAACACGGCGCCACTCCTCATGTAAACAGGAAGTACAAATGACAAGGCAACATCCAACACGGCGCCCCCTTCATGTAAACAGGAAGTCGGCAACATCCAACACGGCACCCCCTCATGTAAACAGGAAGTACAAATGACAAGGCAACATCCAACACGCGCCCCCCCTCATGTAAACAGGAAGTAGGCAACATCCAACACGGCGCCCCCTCATGTAAACAGGAAGTACAAATGAAAAGGCAACATCCAACACGCGCCCCCCCTCATGTAAACAGGAAGTAGGCAACATCCAACACGCACCCCTCATGTAAACAGGAAGTACAAATGACAAGGCAACATCCAACACGGCGCCCCCCCCTCATGTAAACAGGAAGTAGGCAACATCAAAAAAGGCGCCCCGCTCATGTAAACAGGAAGTACAAATGACAAGGCAACATCCAACACGGCGCCCCGCTCTCATGTAAATAGGAAGTAGGCAACATCCAACACGGCGCCACTCCTCATGTAAACAGGAAGTACAAATGACAAGGCAACATCCAACACAGCGCCCCCCCCTTATGTAAACAGGAAGTAGGCAACATCCAACACGGCGCCCCGCTCTCATGTAAACAGGAAGTAGGCAACATCCAACACGGCGCCACTCCTCATGTAAACAGGAAGTACAAATGACAAGGCAACATCCAACACGGCGCCCCGCTCTCATGTAAACAGGAAGTAGGCAACATCCAACACGGCGCCCCGCTCTCATGTAAACAGGAAGTAGGCAACATCCAACACGGCGCCACTCCTCATGTAAACAGGAAGTACAAATGACAAGGCAACATCCAACACGGCGCCCCCCTCATGTAAACAGGAAGTAGGCAACATCCAACACGGCACCCCTCATGTAAACAGGAAGTACAAATGACAAGGCAACATCCAACACGGCGCCCCCCCCTCATGTAAACAGGAAGTAGGCAACATCGAAAAAGGCGCCCCGCTCATGTAAACAGGAAGTACAAATGACAAGGCAACATCCAACACGCGCCCCCCCTCATGTAAACAGGAAGTAGGCAACATCCAACACGGCGCCCCCTCATGTAAACAGGAAGTACAAAGGACAAGGCAACATCCAACACTCGCCCCCCTCATTTAAACAGGAAGTAGGCAACATCCAACACGCACCCCTCATGTAAACAGGAAGTACAAATGACAAGGCAACATCCAACACGGCGCCCCCCCCTCATGTAAACAGGAAGTAGGCAACATCAAAAAAGGCGCCCCGCTCATGTAAACAGGAAGTACAAATGACAAGGCAACATCCAACACGGCGCCCCGCTCTCATGTAAACAGGAAGTAGGCAACATCCAACACGGCGCCACTCCTCATGTAAACAGGAAGTACAAATGACAAGGCAACATCCAACACAGCGCCCCCTTCATGTAAACAGTAAGTCGGCAACATCCAACACGGCACCCCCTCATGTAAACAGGAAGTACAAATGACAAGGCAACATCCAACACGGCACCCCCTCATGTAAACAGGAAGTACAAATGACAAGGCAACATCCAACACGGCGCCCCCCCTCATGTAAACAGGAAGTAGGAAACATCCAACACAGCGCCACTCCTCATGTAAACAGGAAGTACAAATGACAAGGCAACATCCAACACAGCGCCCCCCCCCCTTATGTAAACAGGAAGTAGGCAACATCCAACACGGCGCCCCCCTCATGTAAACAGGAAGTAGGCAACATCCAACACGGCGCCCCCTCATGTAAACAGGAAGTAGGCAACATCCAACACGGCGCCCCCTCATGTAAACAGGAAGTACAAATGACAAGGCAACATCCAACACGGCGCCCCGCCCTCATGTAAACAGGAAGTACAAATGACAAGGCAACATCCAACACGGCGCCCCGCTCACGTAAACAGGAAGTACAAATGACAAGGCAACATCCAACACGGCGCCCCCCCTCATGTAAACAGGAAGTAGGAAACATCCAACACAGCGCCACTCCTCATGTAAACAGGAAGTACAAATGACAAGGCAACATCCAACACAGCGCCCCCCCCCTTATGTAAACAGGAAGGAGGCAACATCCAACACGGCGCCCCCCTCATGTAAACAGGAAGTAGGCAACATCCAACACGGCGCCCCCTCATGTAAACAGGAAGTAGGCAACATCCAACACGGCGCCCCCTCATGTAAACAGGAAGTACAAATGACAAGGCAACATCCAACACTCGCCCCCCCTCATTTAAACAGGAAGTAGGCAACATCCAACACGGCGCCCCGCTCATGTAAACAGGAAGTACAAATGACAAGGCAACATCCAACACGGCGCCCCGCCCTCATGTAAACAGGAAGTACAAATGACTAGGCAAAATCTAACACGGCGCCACCCCTCATGTAAACAGGAAGTACAAATGACAAGGCAACATCCAACACGGCGCCCCGCTCATGTAAACAGGAAGTACAAATGACAAGGCAACATCCAACACGGCGCCCCGCTCATGTAAACAGGAAGTACAAATGACAAGGCAACATCCAACACGGCGCCCCGCCCTCATGTAAACAGGAAGCAGGCAACATCCAACACGGCGCCACTCCTCATGTAAACAGGAAGTACAAATGACAAGGCAACATCCAACACGGCGCCCCGCCCTCATGTAAACAGTAAGTCGGCAACATCCAACACGGCACCCCCCTCATGTAAACAGGAAGTACAAATGACAAGGCAACATCCAACACGGCGCCACCCCCTCATGTAAACAGGAAGTAGGAAACATCCAACACAGCGCCACTCCTCATGTAAACAGGAAGTACAAATGACAAGGCAACATCCAACACAGCGCCCCCCCCTTATGTAAACAGGAAGTAGGCAACATCCAACACGGCGCCCCCCTCATGTAAACAGGAAGTAGGCAACATCCAACATGGCGCCCCCTCATGTAAACAGGAAGTACAAATGACAAGGCAACATCCAACACGGCGCCCCCTTCATGTAAACAGGAAGTCGGCAACATCCAACACGGCACCCCTCATGTAAACAGGAAGTACAAATGACAAGGCAACATCCAACACGGCGCCCCCCCTCATGTAAACAGGAAGTAGGCAACATCAAAAAAGGCGCCCCGCTCATGTAAACAGGAAGTACAAATGACAAGGCAACATCCAACACGGCGCCCCCTTCATGTAAACAGGAAGTCGGCAACATCCAACACGGCACCCCCTCATGTAAACAGGAAGTACAAATGACAAGGCAACATCCAACACGCGCCCCCCCTCATGTAAACAGGAAGTAGGCAACATCAAAAAAGGCGCCCCGCTCATGTAAACAGGAAGTACAAATGACAAGGCAACATCCAACACGGCGCCCCCTTCATGTAAACAGGAAGTAGGCAACATCCAACACGGCGCCCCCTCATGTAAACAGGAAGTACAAATGACAAGGCAACATCCAACACGCGCCCCCCCTCATGTAAACAGGAAGTAGGCAACATCCAACACGCACCCCTCATGTAAACAGGAAGTACAAATGACAAGGCAACATCCAACACGGCGCCCCCCCCTCATGTAAACAGGAAGTAGGCAACATCAAAAAAGGCGCCCCGCTCATGTAAACAGGAAGTACAAATGACAAGGCAACATCCAACACGGCGCCCCGCTCTCATGTAAACAGGAAGTAGGCAACATCCAACACGGCGCCACTCCTCATGTAAACAGGAAGTACAAATGACAAGGCAACATCCAACACAGCGCCCCCCCCTTATGTAAACAGGAAGTAGGCAACATCCAACACGGCGCCCCGCTCTCATGTAAACAGGAAGTAGGCAACATCCAACACGGCGCCACTCCTCATGTAAACAGGAAGTACAAATGACAAGGCAACATCCAACACGGCGCCCCGCTCTCATGTAAACAGGAAGTAGGCAACATCCAACACGGCGCCACTCCTCATGTAAACAGGAAGTACAAATGACAAGGCAACATCCAACACGGCGCCCCCCCCTCATGTAAACAGGAAGTACAAATGACAAGGCAACATCCTCATGTAAACAGGAAGTAGGCAACATCCAACACGGCGCCTCCCTCATGTAAACAGGAAGTACAAATGACAAGGCAACATCCTCATGTAAACAGGAAGTAAGCAACATCCAACACGGCGCCCCCCTCATGTAAACAGGAAGTACAAATGACAAGGCAACATCCTCATGTAAACAGGAAGTAGGCAACATCCAACACGGCGCCCCCCTCATGTAAACAGGAAGTACAAATGACAAGGATATATCTAACACGCGCCCCCCCTCATGTAAACAGGAAGTAGGCAACATCCAACACGGCGCCCCCTCATGTAAATAGGAAGTACAAATGACAAGGCAACATCCAACACGGCGCCCCCTCATGTAAACAGGAAGTACAAATGACAAGGCAACATCCAACACTCGCCCCCCCTCATGTAAACAGGAAGTAGGCAACATCCAACACGGCGCCCCGCCCTCATGTAAACAGGAAGTACAAATGACAAGGCAACATCCAACACGCGCCCCCCCTCATGTAAACAGGAAGTAGGCAACATCCAACACGCGCCCCCCCTCATGTAAACAGGAAGTCGGCAACATCCGACACAGCACCCCCTCATGTAAACAGGAAGTACAAATGACAAGGCAACATCCAACACGGCGCCACCCCCTCATGTAAACAGGAAGTAGGAAACATCCAACACAGCGCCACTCCTCATGTAAACAGGAAGTACAAATGACAAGGCAACATCCAACACGGCGCCACCCCCTCATGTAAACAGGAAGTAGGAAACATCCAACACAGCGCCACTCCTCATGTAAACAGGAAGTACAAATGACAAGGCAACATCCAACACAGCGCCCCCCCTTATGTAAACAGGAAGTAGGCAACATCCAACACGGCGCCCCCCTCATGTAAACAGGAAGTAGGCAACATCCAACATGGCGCCCCCTCATGTAAACAGGAAGTACAAATGACAAGGCAACATCCAACACGGCGCCCCCTTCATGTAAACAGGAAGTCGGCAACATCCAACACGGCACCCCTCATGTAAACAGGAAGTACAAATGACAAGGCAACATCCAACACGGCGCCCCCCCTCATGTAAACAGGAAGTAGGCAACATCAAAAAAGGCGCCCCGCTCATGTAAACAGGAAGTACAAATGACAAGGCAACATCCAACACGGCGCCCCCTTCATGTAAACAGGAAGTCGGCAACATCCAACACGGCACCCCCTCATGTAAACAGGAAGTACAAATGACAAGGCAACATCCAACACGCGCCCCCCCTCATGTAAACAGGAAGTAGGCAACATCAAAAAAGGCGCCCCGCTCATGTAAACAGGAAGTACAAATGACAAGGCAACATCCAACACGGCGCCCCCTTCATGTAAACAGGAAGTAGGCAACATCCAACACGGCGCCCCCTCATGTAAACAGGAAGTACAAATGACAAGGCAACATCCAACACGCGCCCCCCCTCATGTAAACAGGAAGTAGGCAACATCCAACACGCACCCCTCATGTAAACAGGAAGTACAAATGACAAGGCAACATCCAACACGGCGCCCCCCCCTCATGTAAACAGGAAGTAGGCAACATCAAAAAAGGCGCCCCGCTCATGTAAACAGGAAGTACAAATGACAAGGCAACATCCAACACGGCGCCCCGCTCTCATGTAAACAGGAAGTAGGCAACATCCAACACGGCGCCACTCCTCATGTAAACAGGAAGTACAAATGACAAGGCAACATCCAACACGGCGCCCCGCTCTCATGTAAACAGGAAGTAGGCAACATCCAACACGGCGCCACTCCTCATGTAAACAGGAAGTACAAATGACAAGGCAACATCCAACACAGCGCCCCCCCCTTATGTAAACAGGAAGTAGGCAACATCCAACACGGCGCCCCGCTCTCATGTAAACAGGAAGTAGGCAACATCCAACACGGCGCCACTCCTCATGTAAACAGGAAGTACAAATGACAAGGCAACATCCAACACGGCGCCCCGCTCTCATGTAAACAGGAAGTAGGCAACATCCAACACGGCGCCACTCCTCATGTAAACAGGAAGTACAAATGACAAGGCAACATCCAACACGGCGCCCCCCCCTCATGTAAACAGGAAGTACAAATGACAAGGCAACATCCTCATGTAAACAGGAAGTAGGCAACATCCAACACGGCGCCTCCCTCATGTAAACAGGAAGTACAAATGACAAGGCAACATCCTCATGTAAACAGGAAGTAAGCAACATCCAACACGGCGCCCCCCTCATGTAAACAGGAAGTACAAATGACAAGGCAACATCCTCATGTAAACAGGAAGTAGGCAACATCCAACACGGCGCCCCCCTCATGTAAACAGGAAGTACAAATGACAAGGATATATCTAACACGCGCCCCCCCTCATGTAAACAGGAAGTAGGCAACATCCAACACGGCGCCCCCTCATGTAAATAGGAAGTACAAATGACAAGGCAACATCCAACACGGCGCCCCCTCATGTAAACAGGAAGTACAAATGACAAGGCAACATCCAACACTCGCCCCCCCTCATGTAAACAGGAAGTAGGCAACATCCAACACGGCGCCCCGCCCTCATGTAAACAGGAAGTACAAATGACAAGGCAACATCCAACACGCGCCCCCCCTCATGTAAACAGGAAGTAGGCAACATCCAACACGCGCCCCCCCTCATGTAAACAGGAAGTCGGCAACATCCGACACAGCACCCCCTCATGTAAACAGGAAGTACAAATGACAAGGCAACATCCAACACTCGCCCCCCCTCATTTAAACAGGAAGTAGGCAACATCCAACACGGTGCCCCCTCATGTAAACAGGAAGTACAAATGACAAGGCAACATCCAACACTCGCCCCCCCCTCATGTAAACAGGAAATAGGCAACATCCAACACGGCGCCCCCTCATGTAAACAGGAAGTACAAATGACAAGGTAACATCCAACACGGCGCCACCCCCTCATGTAAACAGGAAGTAGGCAACATCCAACACGGCGCCCCCTCATGTAAACAGGAAGTACAAATGACAAGGCAACATCCAACACTCGCCCCCCCCCTCATGTAAACAGGAAGTAGGCAACATCTAACTTGGCGCCACTCCTCATGTAAACAGGAAGTACAAATGACAAGGCAACATCCACCACGGCGCCCCGCCCTCATGTAAACAGGAAGTACAAATGACAAGGCAACATCCAACACTCGCCCCCCCTCATGTAAACAGGAAGTAGGCAACATCCAACACGGCGCCACCCCTCATGTAAACAGGAAGTACAAATGACAAGGCAACATCCAACACTTGCCCCCCCCTCATGTAAACAGGAAGTAGGCAACATCCAACACGGCGCCCCCTCATGTAAACAGGAAGTACAAATGACTAGGTAAAATCCAACACGGCGCCACCCCTCATGTAAACAGGAAGTACAAATGACAAGGCAACATCCACCACGGCGCCCCGCCCTCATGTAAACAGGAAGTACAAATGACAAGGCAACATCCAACACTCGCCCCCCCTCATGTAAACAGGAAGTAGGCAACATCCAACACGGCGCCACCCCTCATGTAAACAGGAAGTACAAATGACAAGGCAACATCCAACACAGCGCCCCGCCCTCATGTAAACAGGAAGTAGGCAACATCTAACTTGGCGCCACTCCTCATGTAAACAGGAAGTACAAATGACAAGGCAACATCCAACACAGCGCCCCGCCCTCATGTAAACAGGAAGTAGGCAACATCTAACTTGGCGCCACTCCTCATGTAAACAGGAAGTACAAATGACAAGGCAACATCCAACACTCGCCCCCCCTCATGTAAACAGGAAGTAGGCAACATCCAACACGGCGCCCCGCCCTCATGTAAACAGGAAGTACAAATGACAAGGCAACATCCAACACGCGCCCCCCCTCATGTAAACAGGAAGTACAAATGACAAGGCAACATCCAACACTCGCCCCCCCCTCATGTAAACAGGAAGTAGGCAACATCCAACACGGCGCCCCCTCATGTAAACAGGAAGTACAAATGACAAGGCAACATCCAACACGGCGCCCCGCCCTCATGTAAACAGGAAGTACAAATGACAAGGCAACATCCAACACGCGCCCCCCCTCATGTAAACAGGAAGTCGGCAACATCCGACACAGCACCCCCTCATGTAAACAGGAAGTACAAATGACAAGGCAACATCCAACACTCGCCCCCCCTCATTTAAACAGGAAGTAGGCAACATCCAACACGGCGCCCCCTCATGTAAACAGGAAGTACAAATGACAAGGTAACATCCAACACGGCGCCCCGCCCTCATGTAAACAGGAAGTACAAATGACAAGGCAACATCCAACACTCGCCCCCCCCTCATGTAAACAGGAAGTACAAATGACTAGGTAAAATCCAACACGGCGCCACCCCTCATGTAAACAGGAAGTACAAATGACAAGGCAACATCCAACACTCGCCCCCCCCTCATGTAAACAGGAAGTAGGCAACATCCAACACAGCGCCCCGCCCTCATGTAAACAGGAAGTAGGCAACATCTAACTTGGCGCCACTCCTCATGTAAACAGGAAGTACAAATGACAAGGCAACATCCAACACTCGCACCCCTCATGTAAACAGGAAGTAGGCAACATCCAACACGGCGCCCCGCCCTCATGTAAACAGGAAGTAGGCAACATCCAACACGGCGCCCCGCCCTCATGTAAACAGGAAGTAGGCAACATCCAACACGGCGCCCCGCCCTCATGTAAACAGGAAGTCGGCAACATCAGACACAGCACCCCCTCATGTAAACAGGAAGTACAAATGACAAGGCAACATCCAACACAGCGCCCCCCCCTTATGTAAACAGGAAGTAGGCAACATCCAACACGGCGCCCCCTTCATGTAAACAGGAAGTCGGCAACATCCGACACAGCACCCCCTCATGTAAACAGGAAGTACAAATGACAAGGCAACATCCAACACGCGCCCCCCCTCATGTAAACAGGAAGTAGGCAACATCCAACACGCGCCCCCCCTCATGTAAACAGGAAGTCGGCAACATCCGACACAGCACCCCCTCATGTAAACAGGAAGTACAAATGACAAGGCAACATCCAACACTCGCCCCCCCTCATTTAAACAGGAAGTAGGCAACATCAAAAAAGGCGCCCCGCTCATGTAAACAGGAAGTTGGCAACATCAAAAAAGGCGCCCCGCTCATGTAAACAGGAAGTACAAATGACAAGGCAACATCCAACACGGCGCCCCCCCCTCATGTAAACAGGAAGTAGGCAACATCAAAAAAGGCGCCCCGCTCATGTAAACAGGAAGTAGGCAACATCAAAAAAGGCGCCCCGCTCATGTAAACAGGAAGTACAAATGACAAGGCAACATCCAACACGGCGCCCCCCCCCTTATGTAAACAGGAAGTAGGCAACATCCAACACAGCACCACTCCTCATGTAAACAGGAAGTACAAATGACAAGGCAACATCCAACACAGCGCCCCCCCCCTTATGTAAACAGGAAGTAGGCAACATCCAACACGGCGCCCCCTTCATGTAAACAGGAAGTCGGCAACATCCGACACAGCACCCCCTCATGTAAACAGGAAGTACAAATGACAAGGCAACATCCAACACGCGCCCCCCCCTCATGTAAACAGGAAGTAGGCAACATCCAACACGCGCCCCCCCTCATGTAAACAGGAAGTCGGCAACATCCGACACAGCACCCCCTCATGTAAACAGGAAGTAGGCAACATCCAACACGGCGCCCCCTCATGTAAACAGGAAGTACAAATGACAAGGTAACATCCAACACGGCGCCACCCCCTCATGTAAACAGGAAGTAGGCAACATCCAACACGGCGCCCCCTCATGTAAACAGGAAGTACAAATGACAAGGTAACATCCAACACGGCGCCACCCCCTCATGTAAACAGGAAGTAGGCAACATCCAACACGGCGCCCCCTCATGTAAACAGGAAGTACAAATGACAAGGTAACATCCAACACGGCGCCCCGCCCTCATGTAAACAGGAAGTACAAATGACTAGGTAAAATCCAACACGGCGCCACCCTTCATGTAAACAGGAAGTACAAATGACAAGGCAACATCCAACACAGCGCCCCGCCCTCATGTAAACAGGAAGTAGGCAACATCTAACTTGGCGCCACTCCTCATGTAAACAGGAAGTACAAATGACAAGGCAACATCCACCACGGCGCCCCCCCCTCATGTAAACAGGAAGTAGGCAACATCCAACACGCGCCCCCCCTCATGTAAACAGGAAGTCGGCAACATCCGACACAGCACCCCCTCATGTAAACAGGAAGTACAAATGACAAGGCAACATCCAACACTCGCCCCCCCTCATTTAAACAGGAAGTAGGCAACATCCAACACGGCGCCCCCTCATGTAAACAGGAAGTACAAATGACAAGGTAACATCCAACACGGCGCCACCCCCTCATGTAAACAGGAAGTAGGCAACATCCAACACGGCGCCCCCTAATGTAAACAGGAAGTACAAATGACAAGGTAACATCCAACACGGCGCCCCGCCCTCATGTAAACAGGAAGTACAAATGACAAGGCAACATCCTCATGTAAACAGGAAGTAGGCAACATCCAACACGGCGCCCCCTCATGTAAACAGGAAGTACAAATGACAAGGCAACATCCAACACGCGCCCCCCCTCATGTAAACAGGAAGTAGGCAACATCCAACACAGCGCCCCCTCATGTAAACAGGAAGTACAAATGACAAGGCAACATCCAACACGGTGCCCCCCCTCATGTAAACAGGAAGTACAAATGACAAGGCAACATCCAACACGGCGCCCCCCTCATGTAAATAGGAAGTAGGCAACATCCAACACGGCGCCCCCCTCATGTAAACAGGAAGTATAAATGACAATGCAACATCCAACACGGCGCCCCCCTCATGTAAATAGGAAGTAGGCAACATCCAACACGGCGCCCCCCTCATGTAAACAGGAAGTACAAATGACAAGGCAACATCCAACACGCGCCCCCCCTCATGTAAACAGGAAGTAGGCAACATCCAACACGGTGCCCCCTCATGTAAATAGGAAGTACAAATGACAAGGCAACATCCAACACGGCGCCCCCTCATGTAAACAGGAAGTACAAATGACAAGGCAACATCCAACATGGTGCCCCCCCTCATGTAAACAGGAAGTACAAATGACAAGGCAACATCCAACACGGTGCCCCCCCTCATGTAAACAGGAAGTAGGCAACATCCAACACGGCGCCCCCCTCATGTAAACAGGAAGTACAAATGACAAGGCGACATCCAACAAGACACCCCCCCTCCCCCATGTAAACAGGAAGTAGGCAACATCCAACACGGCACCCCCCCCTCATGTGAACAGGAAGTACAAATGACAAGGCAACATCCAACACGGCGCCCCCCCTTATGTAAACAGGAAGTAGGCAACATCCAACACGGCGCCCAACTCATGTAAACAGGAAGTACAAATGACAAGGCAACATCCAACACGGCGCCCCCCCTCATGTGAACAGGAAGTACAAATGACAAGGCAACATCAAACACGGCGCCCCCCCATCTAAACAGGAAGTAGGCAACATCCAACACGGCGCCCAACTCATCTAAACAGGAAGTACAAATGACAAGGCAACATCCAACACGGCGCCCCCCCCTCATGTGAACAGGAAGTACAAATGACAAGGCAACATCCAACACGGCGCCCCCCTCATGTAAACAGGAAGTATAAATGACAAGGCAACATCAAACACGGCGCCCCCCCATCTAAACAGGAAGTAGGCAACATCCAACACGGCGCCCAACTCATGTAAACAGGAAGTACAAATGACAAGGCAACATCCAACACGGCACCCCCCCCTCATGTGAACAGGAAGTACAAATGACAAGGCAACATCCAACACGGCGCCCCCCCTTATGTAAACAGGAAGTAGGCAACATCCAACACGGCGCCCCCCTCATGTAAACAGGAAGTAGGCAACATCCAACACGGCGCCCCCTCATGTAAACAGGAAGTACAAATGACAAGGCAACATCCAACACGGTGCCCCCCCTCATGTAAACAGGAAGTACAAATGACAAGGCAACATCCAACACGGTGCCCCCCCTCATGTAAACAGGAAGTACAAAAGACAAGGCGACATCCAACAAGACGCCCCCCCTCCCCCATGTAAACAGGAAGTAGGCAACATCCAACACGCCCCCCCCCCTCATGTAAACAGTTAGTACAAATGACAAGGCAACATCAAACACGGCGCCCCCCCATCTAAACAGGAAGTAGGCAACATCCAACACGGCGCCCAACTCATGTAAACAGGAAATACAAATGACAAGGCAACATCCAACACGGCGCCCCCCCCTCATGTAAACAGGAAGTAGGCAAAATCCAACACAGCGCCCCCCTCATGTAAACAGGAAGTACAAATGACAAGGCAACATGCAACACGGCGCCCCCCCCTCATGTGAACAGGAAGTACAAATGACAAGGCAACATCCAACACGGCGCCCCGCTCATGTAAACAGGAAGTACAAATGACAAGGCAACATCCGACACAGCACCCCCTCATGTAAACAGGAAGTAGGCAACATCCAACACGGCACCCCCCCCTCATGTGAACAGGAAGTACAAATGACAAGGCAACATCCAACACGGCGCCCCCCCTTATGTAAACAGGAAGTAGGCAACATCCAACACGGCGCCCAACTCATGTAAACAGGAAGTACAAATGACAAGGCAACATCCAACACGGCGCCCCCCCTCATGTGAACAGGAAGTACAAATGACAAGGCAACATCAAACACGGCGCCCCCCCATCTAAACAGGAAGTAGGCAACATCCAACACGGCGCCCCCTCATGTAAACAGGAAGTACAAATGACAAGGCAACATCCAACACGGTGCCCCCCCTCATGTAAACAGGAAGTACAAATGACAAGGCAACATCCAACACGGTGCCCCCCCTCATGTAAACAGGAAGTACAAAAGACAAGGCGACATCCAACAAGACGCCCCCCCTCCCCCATGTAAACAGGAAGTAGGCAACATCCAACACGCCCCCCCCCCTCATGTAAACAGTTAGTACAAATGACAAGGCAACATCAAACACGGCGCCCCCCCATCTAAACAGGAAGTAGGCAACATCCAACACGGCGCCCAACTCATGTAAACAGGAAATACAAATGACAAGGCAACATCCAACACGGCGCCCCCCCCTCATGTAAACAGGAAGTAGGCAAAATCCAACACAGCGCCCCCCTCATGTAAACAGGAAGTACAAATGACAAGGCAACATGCAACACGGCGCCCCCCCCTCATGTGAACAGGAAGTACAAATGACAAGGCAACATCCAACACGGCGCCCCGCTCATGTAAACAGGAAGTACAAATGACAAGGCAACATCCAACACGGCGCCCCCTTCATGTAAACAAGAAGTCGGCAACATCCAACACAGCGCCCCCCTCATGTAAACAGGAAGTACAAATGACAAGGCAACATGCAACACGGCGCCCCCCCCTCATGTAAACAGGAAGTAGGCAACATCCAACACGGCGCCCCGCTCATGTAAACAGGAAGAACAAATGACAAGGCAACATCCAACACGGCGCCCCGCCCTCATGTAAACAGGAAGTACAAATGACAAGGCAACATCCAACACAGCGCCCCCTTCATGTAAACAGTAAGTCGGCAACATCCAACACGGCACCCCCTCATGTAAACAGGAAGTAGGAAACATCCAACACAGCGCCACTCCTCATGTAAACAGGAAGTACAAATGACAAGGCAACATCCAACACGGTGCCCCCCCCTCATGTAAACAGGAAGTACAAATGACAAGGCAACATCAAACACGGCGCCCCCCCATCTAAACAGGAAGTAGGCAACATCCAACACGGCGCCCAACTCATGTAAACAGGAAGAACAAATGACAAGGCAACATCCAACACGGCGCCCCCCCCTCATGTGAACAGGAAGTACAAATGACAAGGCAACATCAAACACGGCGCCCCCCCATCTAAACAGGAAGTAGGCAACATCCAACACGGCGCCCAACTCATGTAAACAGGAAGAACAAATGACAAGGCAACATCCAACACGGCGCCCCCCCCTCATGTGAACAGGAAGTACAAATGACAAGGCAACATCCAACACGGCGCCCCCCTCATGTAAACAGGAAGTATAAATGACAAGGCAACATCAAACACGGCGCCCCCCCATCTAAACAGGAAGTAGGCAACATCCAACACGGCGCCCAACTCATGTGAACAGGAAGTACAAATGACAAGGCAACATCCAACACGGCGCCCCCCCTTATGTAAACAGGAAGTAGGCAACATCCAACACGGCGCCCCCCTCATGTAAACAGGAAGTAGGCAACATCCAACACGGCGCCCCCTCATGTAAACAGGAAGTACAAATGACAAAGCAACATCCAACACGGTGCCCCCCCTCATGTAAACAGGAAGTACAAATGACAAGGCAACATCCAACACGGTGCCCCCCCTCATGTAAACAGGAAGTAGGCAACATCCAACACGGCGCCCCCCTCATGTAAACAGGAAGTACAAAAGACAAGGCGACATCCAACAAGACGCCCCCCCTCCCCCATGTAAACAGGAAGTAGGCAACATCCAACACGCCCCCCCCCCCCTCATGTAAACAGTTAGTACAAATGACAAGGCAACATCAAACACGGCGCCCCCCCATCTAAACAGGAAGTAGGCAAAATCCAACACGGCGCCCCCCTCATGTAAACAGGAAGTACAAATGACAAGGCAACATGCAACACGGCGCCCCCCCCTCATGTGAACAGGAAGTACAAATGACAAGGCAACATCCAACACGCGCCCCCCCTCATGTAAACAGGAAGTAGGCAACATCCAACACGGCGCCCCCTCATGTAAACAGGAAGTACAAAGGACAAGGCAACATCCAACACTAGCCCCCCCTCATGTAAACAGGAAGTAGGCAACATCAAAAAAGGCGCCCCGCTCACGTAAACAGGAAGTAGGCAACATCCAACACGGCGCCCCCCCTCATGTAAACAGGAAGTAGGCAACATCAAAAAAGGCGCCCCGCTCACGTAAACAGGAAGTAGGCAACATCCAACACGGCGCCCCGCTCATGTAAACAGGAAGTACAAATGACAAGGCAACATCCAACACGGCGCCACCCCCTCATGTAAACAGGAAGTACAAATGACAAGGCAACATCCAACACGGCGCCACCCCCTCATGTAAACAGGAAGTACAAATGACAAGGCAACATCCAACACGGCGCCCCCTCATGTAAACAGGAAGTACAAATGACAAGGCAACATCCAACACGGCGCCCCCCCCTCATGTAAACAGGAAGTAGGCAAAATCCAACACGGCGCCCCCCTCATGTAAACAGGAAGTACAAATGACAAGGCAACATGCAACACGGCGCCCCCCCCTCATGTGAACAGGAAGTACAAATGACAAGGCAACATCCAACACGGCGCCCCCTTCATGTAAACAGGAAGTCGGCAACATCCAACACGGCACCCCTCATGTAAACAGGAAGTACAAATGACAAGGCAACATCCAACACGGCGCCCCCCCCTCATGTAAACAGGAAGTAGGCAACATCAAAAAAGGCGCCCCGCTCATGTAAACAGGAAGTACAAATGACAAGGCAACATCCAACACGGTGCCCCGCCCTCATGTAAACAGGAAGTAGGCAACATCCAACACGGCGCCCCCCTCATGTAAACAGGAAGTACAAATGACAAGGCAACATGCAACACGGCGCCCCCCCTCATGTGAACAGGAAGTACAAATGACAAGGCAACATGCAACACGGCGCCCCCTTCATGTAAACAGGAAGTCGGCAACATCCAACACGGCACCCCTCATGTAAACAGGAAGTACAAATGACAAGGCAACATCCAACACGGCGCCCCCCCCTCATGTAAACAGGAAGTAGGCAACATCAAAAAAGGCGCCCCGCTCATGTAAACAGGAAGTACAAATGACAAGGCAACATCCAACACGGCGCCCCGCCCTCATGTAAACAGGAAGTAGGCAACATCCAACACGGCGCCACTCCTCATGTAAACAGGAAGTACAAATGACAAGGCAACATCCAACACAGCGCCCCCCCCCCCCCCTTATGTAAACAGGAAGTAGGCAACATCCAACACGGCACCCCCTCATGTAAACAGGAAGTACAAATGACAAGGAAACATCCAACACGGCGCCACCCCCTCATGTAAACAGGAAGTAGGCAACATCCAACACAGCACCACTCCTCATGTAAACAGGAAGTACAAATGACAAGGCAACATCCAACACAGCGCCCCCCCCCCTTATGTAAACAGGAAGTAGGCAACATCCAACACGGCACCCCCTCATGTAAACAGGAAGTACAAATGACAAGGCAACATCCAACACAGCGCCCCCCCTTATGTAAACAGGAAGTAGGCAACATCCAACACAGCACCACTCCTCATGTAAACAGGAAGTACAAATGACAAGGCAACATCCAACACAGCGCCCCCCCCCTTATGTAAACAGGAAGTAGGCAACATCCAACACGGCGCCCCCTTCATGTAAACAGGAAGTCGGCAACATCCGACACAGCACCTCCTCATGTAAACAGGAATTACAAATGACAAGGCAACATCCAACACGCGCCCCCCCTCATGTAAACAGGAAGTAGGCAACATCCAACACGCGCCCCCCCTCATGTAAACAGGAAGTCGGCAACATCCGACACAGCACCCCCTCATGTAAACAGGAAGTACAAATGACAAGGCAACATCCAACACTCGCCCCCCCTCATTTAAACAGGAAGTAGGCAACATCCAACACGGCGCCCCCTCATGTAAACAGGAAGTACAAATGACAAGGTAACATCCAACACGGCGCCACCCCCTCATGTAAACAGGAAGTAGGCAACATCCAACACGGCGCCCCCTCATGTAAACAGGAAGTACAAATGACTAGGTAAAATCCAACACGGCGCCACCCCTCATGTAAACAGGAAGTAGGCAACATCCAACACGGCGCCACCCCTCATGTAAACAGGAAGTACAAATGACAAGGCAACATCCAACACAGCGCCCCGCCCTCATGTAAACAGGAAGTAGGCAACATCTAACTTGGCGCCACTCCTCATGTAAACAGGAAGTACAAATGACAAGGCAACATCCACCACGGCGCCCCGCCCTCATGTAAACAGGAAGTACAAATGACAAGGCAACATCCAACACTCGCCCCCCCCCTCATGTAAACAGGAAGTAGGCAACATCCAACACGGCGCCACCCCTCATGTAAACAGGAAGTACAAATGACAAGGCAACATCCAACACAGCGCCCCGCCCTCATGTAAACAGGAAGTAGGCAACATCTAACTTGGCGCCACTCCTCATGTAAACAGGAAGTACAAATGACAAGGCAACATCCACCACGGCGCCCCGCCCTCATGTAAACAGGAAGTACAAATGACAAGGCAACATCCAACACTCGCCCCCCCTCATGTAAACAGGAAGTAGGCAACTACCAACACGGCGCCCCGCCCTCATGTAAACAGGAAGTAGGCAACATCCAACACGGCGCCCCGCCCTCATGTAAACAGGAAGTACAAATGACTAGGTAAAATCCAACACGGCGCCACCCCTCATGTAAACAGGAAGTACAAATGACAAGGCAACATCCAACACAGCGCCCCCCCCCCCTTATGTAAACAGGAAGTAGGCAACATCCAACACGGCGCCCCCTTCATGTAAACAGGAAGTCGGCAACATCCGACACAGCACCCCCTCATGTAAACAGGAAGTACAAATGACAAGGCAACATCCAACACTCGCCCCCCCTCATTTAAACAGGAAGTAGGCAACATCCAACACGGCGCCCCCTCATGTAAACAGGAAGTACAAATGACTAGGTAAAATCCAACACGGCGCCACCCCTCATGTAAACAGGAAGTACAAATGACAAGGCAACATCCAACACGGCGCCCCGCCCTCATGTAAACAGGAAGTAGGCAACATCCAACACGGCGCCCCCTCATGTAAACAGGAAGTACAAATGACAAGGTAACATCCAACACGGCGCCCCGCCCTCATGTAAACAGGAAGTACAAATGACTAGGTAAAATCCAACACGGCGCCACCCCTCATGTAAACAGGAAGTACAAATGACAAGGCAACATCCAACACTCGCCCCCCCCTCATGTAAACAGGAAGTAGGCAACATCCAACACGGCGCCCCCTCATGTAAACAGGAAGTACAAATGACTAGGTAAAATCCAACACGGCGCCACCCCTCATGTAAACAGGAAGTAGGCAACATCTAACTTGGCGCCACTCCTCATGTAAACAGGAAGTACAAATGACAAGGCAACATCCACCACGGCGCCCCGCCCTCATGTAAACAGGAAGTACAAATGACAAGGCAACATCCAACACTCGCCCCCCCTCATGTAAACAGGAAGTAGGCAACATCCAACACGGCGCCACCCCTCATGTAAACAGGAAGTACAAATGACAAGGCAACATCCAACACTCGCCCCCCCTCATGTAAACAGGAAGTAGGCAACATCTAACTTGGCGCCACTCCTCATGTAAACAGGAAGTACAAATGACAAGGCAACATCCAACACAGCGCCCCGCCCTCATGTAAACAGGAAGTAGGCAACATCTAACTTGGCGCCACTCCTCATGTAAACAGGAAGTACAAATGACAAGGCAACATCCAACACTCGCCCCCCCTCATGTAAACAGGAAGTAGGCAACATCCAACACGGCGCCCCGCCCTCATGTAAACAGGAAGTACAAATGACTAGGTAAAATCCAACACGGCGCCACCCCTCATGTAAACAGGAAGTACAAATGACAAGGCAACATCCAACACTCGCCCCCCCCTCATGTAAACAGGAAGTAGGCAACATCCAACACGGCGCCCCCTCATGTAAACAGGAAGTACAAATGACTAGGTAAAATCCAACACGGCGCCACCCCTCATGTAAACAGGAAGTACAAATGACAAGGCAACATCCAACACAGCGCCCCGCCCTCATGTAAACAGGAAGTAGGCAACATCTAACTTGGCGCCACTCCTCATGTAAACAGGAAGTACAAATGACAAGGCAACATCCACCACGGCGCCCCGCCCTCATGTAAACAGGAAGTACAAATGACAAGGCAACATCCAACACTCGCCCCCCTCATGTAAACAGGAAGTAGGCAACATCCAACACGGCGCCCCCCCTCATGTAAACAGGAAGTAGGCAACATCAAAAAAGGCGCCCCGCTCACGTAAACAGGAAGTAGGCAACATCCAACACGGCGCCCCGCTCATGTAAACAGGAAGTACAAATGACAAGGCAACATCCAACACGGCGCCACCCCCTCATGTAAACAGGAAGTACAAATGACAAGGCAACATCCAACACTCGCCCCCCTCATGTAAACAGGAAGTAGGCAACATCCAACACGGCGCCCCCCCTCATGTAAACAGGAAGTAGGCAACATCAAAAAAGGCGCCCCGCTCACGTAAACAGGAAGTAGGCAACATCCAACACGGCGCCCCGCTCATGTAAACAGGAAGTACAAATGACAAGGCAACATCCAACACGGCGCCACCCCCTCATGTAAACAGGAAGTACAAATGACAAGGCAACATCCAACACGGCGCCACCCCCTCATGTAAACAGGAAGTACAAATGACAAGGCAACATTCAACACGGTGCCACCCTTCATGTAAACAGGAAGTACAAATGACAAGGCAACATCCAACACGGCGCCCCCTCATGTAAACAGGAAGTACAAATGACAAGGCAACATCCAACACGGCGCCCCCCCCTCATGTAAACAGGAAGTAGGCAAAATCCAACACGGCGCCCCCCTCATGTAAACAGGAAGTACAAATGACAAGGCAACATGCAACACGGCGCCCCCCCCTCATGTGAACAGGAAGTACAAATGACAAGGCAACATCCAACACGGCGCCCCCTTCATGTAAACAGGAAGTCGGCAACATCCAACACGGCACCCCTCATGTAAACAGGAAGTACAAATGACAAGGCAACATCCAACACGGCGCCCCCCCCTCATGTAAACAGGAAGTAGGCAACATCAAAAAAGGCGCCCCGCTCATGTAAACAGGAAGTACAAATGACAAGGCAACATCCAACACGGTGCCCCGCCCTCATGTAAACAGGAAGTAGGCAACATCCAACACGGCGCCCCGCTCATGTAAACAGGAAGTACAAATGACAAGGCAACATTCAACACGGCGCCCCCCCCTCATGTAAACAGGAAATACAAATGACAAGGCAACATTCAACACGGCGCCCCCCCCTCATGTAAACAGGAAGTAGGCAAAATCCAACACGGCGCCCCCCTCATGTAAACAGGAAGTACAAATGACAAGGCAACATGCAACACGGCGCCCCCCCTCATGTGAACAGGAAGTACAAATGACAAGGCAACATGCAACACGGCGCCCCCTTCATGTAAACAGGAAGTCGGCAACATCCAACACGGCACCCCTCATGTAAACAGGAAGTACAAATGACAAGGCAACATCCAACACGGCGCCCCCCCCTCATGTAAACAGGAAGTAGGCAACATCAAAAAAGGCGCCCCGCTCATGTAAACAGGAAGTACAAATGACAAGGCAACATCCAACACGGCGCCCCGCCCTCATGTAAACAGGAAGTAGGCAACATCCAACACGGCGCCACTCCTCATGTAAACAGGAAGTACAAATGACAAGGCAACATCCAACACAGCGCCCCCCCCCCCCTTATGTAAACAGGAAGTAGGCAACATCCAACACGGCACCCCCTCATGTAAACAGGAAGTACAAATGACAAGGAAACATCCAACACGGCGCCACCCCCTCATGTAAACAGGAAGTAGGCAACATCCAACACAGCACCACTCCTCATGTAAACAGGAAGTACAAATGACAAGGCAACATCCAACACAGCGCCCCCCCCCTTATGTAAACAGGAAGTAGGCAACATCCAACACGGCACCCCCTCATGTAAACAGGAAGTACAAATGACAAGGCAACATCCAACACAGCGCCCCCCCTTATGTAAACAGGAAGTAGGCAACATCCAACACAGCACCACTCCTCATGTAAACAGGAAGTACAAATGACAAGGCAACATCCAACACAGCGCCCCCCCCCCTTATGTAAACAGGAAGTAGGCAACATCCAACACGGCGCCCCCTCATGTAAACAGGAAGTACAAATGACAAGGTAACATCCAACACGGCGCCACCCCCTCATGTAAACAGGAAGTAGGCAACATCCAACACGGCGCCCCCTCATGTAAACAGGAAGTACAAATGACAAGGTAACATCCAACACGGCGCCCCTCCCTCATGTAAACAGGAAGTAGGCAACATCCAACACGGCGCCCCCTCATGTAAACAGGAAGTACAAATGACAAGGTAACATCCAACACGGCGCCCCCCCTCATGTAAACAGGAAGTAAAAATGACAAGGTAACATCCAACACGGCGCCCCGCCCTCATGTAAACAGGAAGTACAAATGACAAGGCAACATCCAACACTCGCCCCCCCCTCATGTAAACAGGAAGTAGGCAACATCCAACACGGCGCCCCCTCATGTAAACAGGAAGTACAAATGACAAGGCAACATCCAACACGGCGCCCCGCCCTCATGTAAACAGGAAGTAGGCAACATCTAACTTGGCGCCACTCCTCATGTAAACAGGAAGTACAAATGACAAGGCAACATCCACCACGGCGCCCCGCCCTCATGTAAACAGGAAGTAGGCAACATCCAACACGGCGCCCCCTCATGTAAACAGGAAGTACAAATGACAAGGTAACATCCAACACGGCGCCACCCCCTCATGTAAACAGGAAGTAGGCAACATCCAACACGGCGCCCCCTCATGTAAACAGGAAGTACAAATGACAAGGTAACATCCAACACGGCGCCACCCCCTCATGTAAACAGGAAGTACAAATGACAAGGCAACATCCAACACTCGCCCCCCCCTCATGTAAACAGGAAGTAGGCAACATCCAACACGGCGCCCCCTCATGTAAACAGGAAGTACAAATGACAAGGCAACATCCAACACGGCGCCCCGCCCTCATGTAAACAGGAAGTAGGCAACATCTAACTTGGCGCCACTCCTCATGTAAACAGGAAGTACAAATGACAAGGCAACATCCACCACGGCGCCCCGCCCTCATGTAAACAGGAAGTAGGCAACATCCAACACGGCGCCCCCTCATGTAAACAGGAAGTACAAATGACAAGGTAACATCCAACACGGCGCCACCCCCTCATGTAAACAGGAAGTAGGCAACATCCAACACGGCGCCCCCTCATGTAAACAGGAAGTACAAATGACAAGGTAACATCCAACACGGCGCCACCCCCTCATGTAAACAGGAAGTAGGCAACATCCAACACGGCGTCCCCTTCATGTAAACAGGAAGTCGGCAACATCCAACACGGCACCCCCCTCATGTAAACAGGAAGTAGGCAACATCCAACACGGCGCCCCAATCATGTAAACAGGAAGTACGCAACATCCAACACGGCACCCCACTCATGTAAACAGGAAGTACGCAACATCCAACACGGCGCCCCAATCATGTAAACAGGAAGTACAAATGACAAGGCAACATCCAACACGGCGCCCCCCTCATGTAAACAGGAAGTAGGCAACATCCAACACAGCGCCCCAATCATGTAAACAGGAAGTACAAATGACAAGGCAACATCCAACACGGCGCCCCCCTCATGTAAACAGGAAGTAGGCAACATCCAACACAGCGCCCCCTTCATGTAAACAGGAAGTACAAATGACAAGGCAACATCCAACACGGCGCCCCTCCCTCATGTAAACAGGAAGTAGGCAACATCCAACACGGCGTCCCCTTCATGTAAACAGGAAGTACGCAACATCCAACACGGCACCCCACTCATGTAAACAGGAAGTACGCAACATCCAACACGGCGCCCCAATCATGTAAACAGGAAGTACAAATGACAAGGCAACATCCAACACGCCGCCCCCCCTCATGTAAACAGGAAGTAGGCAAAATCCAACACGGCGCCCCCTCATGTAAACAGGAAGTACAAATGACTAGGTAAAATCCAACACGGCGCCACCCCTCATGTAAACAGGAAGTAGGCAACATCCAACTTGGCGCCACTCCTCATGTAAACAGGAAGTACAAATGACAAGGCAACATCCAACACGGCGCCCCCCTCATGTAAACAGGAAGTAGGCAACATCCAACACAGCGCCCCCTTCATGTAAACAGGAAGTACAAATGACAAGGCAACATCCAACACGGCGCCCCTCCCTCATGTAAACAGGAAGTAGGCAACATCCAACACGGCGTCCCCTTCATGTAAACAGGAAGTCGGCAACATCCAACACGGCACCCCACTCATGTAAACAGGAAGTAGGCAACATCCAACACGGCGCCCCAATCATGTAAACAGGAAGTAGGCAACATCCAACACGGCACCCCACTCATGTAAACAGGAAGTAGGCAACATCCAACACGGCGCCCCACTCATGTAAACAGGAAGTACGCAACATCCAACACGGCGCCCCACTCATGTAAACAGGAAGTACGCAACATCCAACACGGCGCCCCAATCATGTAAACAGGAAGTAGGCAACATCCAACACAGCGCCCCCTCATGTAAACAGGAAGTACAAATGACAAGGCAACATCCAACACGGCGTCCCCTTCATGTAAACAGGAAGTAGGCAACATCCAACACGGCGCCCCACTCATGTAAACAGGAAGTACGCAACATCCAACACGGCGCCCCAATCATGTAAACAGGAAGTACAAATGACAAGGCAACATCCAACACGGCGCCCCCCTCATGTAAACAGGAAGTAGGCAACATCCAACACAGCGCCCCCTCATGTAAACAGGAAGTACAAATGACAAGGCAACATCCAACACGGCGTCCCCTTCATGTAAACAGGAAGTCGGCAACATCCAACACGGCACCCCACTCATGTAAACAGGAAGTACGCAACATCCAACACGGCGCCCCAATCATGTAAACAGGAAGTACAAATGACAAGGCAACATCCAACACGCCGCCCCCCCTCATGTAAACAGGAAGTAGGCAAAATCCAACACGGCGCCCCCTCATGTAAACAGGAAGTACAAATGACAAGGCAACATCCAACACGGCGCCCCCCTCATGTAAACAGGAAGTAGGCAACATCCAACACGGCGCCCCCCCTCATGTAAACAGGAAGTAGGCAAAATCCAACACGGCGCCCCCTCATGTAAACAGGAAGTACAAATGACAAGGCAACATCCAACACGGCACCACCCCTCATGTAAACAGGAAGTACAAATGACAGTAAATCTGTGCCAAGCTGGACAAAATGTTGATATTGGTATATATTTAAGTCAAAGTGTTGGGATGTAGGTGAATCCATGTATGGTTTAGGTACAAACTAATACAAACTACAAACCCCGTTTCCATATGAGTTGGGAAATTGTGTTAGATGTAAATATAAACGGAATACAATGATTTGCCAATCCTTTTCAACCCATATTCAGTTGAATATGCTACAAAGACAACATATTTGATGTTCAAACTGAAACTTTTTTTTTTTGCAAATAATTGTTAACTTTAGAATTTGATGCCAGCAACACGTGACAAAGAAGTTGGGAAAGGTGGCAATAAATACTGATAAAGTTGAGGAATGCTCATCAAAGACTTATTTGGAACATCCCACAGGTGTGCAGGCAAATTGGGAACAGGTGGGTGCCATGGTTGGGTAGATTCCATAAAATGCTTAGTCATTCACAAACAAGGATGGGGCGAGGGTCACCACTTTGTCAACAAATGCGTGAGCAAATTGTTGAACAGTTTAAGAAAAACCTTTCTCAACCAGCTATTGCAAGGAATTTAGGGATTTCACCATCTACGGTCCGTAATATCATCAAAGGGTTCAGAGAATCTGGAGAAATCACTGCACGTAAGCAGCTAAGCCCGTGACTTTCGATCCCTCAGGCGGTACTGCATCAACAAGCGACATCAGTGTGTAAAGGATATCACCACATGGGCTCAGCAACACTTCAGAAACCCACTGTCAGTAACTACAGTTGGTCGCTACATCTGTAAGTGCAAGTTAAAACTCTCCTATGCAAGGCGAAAACCGTTTATCAACAACACCCAGAAACGCCGTCGGCTTCGCTGGGCCTGAGCTCATCTAAGATGGACTGATACAAAGTGGAAAAGTGTTCTGTGGTCTGAAGAGTCCACATTTCAAATTGTTTTTGGAAACTGGATGTCGTGTCCTCCGGATTAAAGAGGAAAAGAACCATCCGGATTGTTATAGGCGCAAAGTGTAAAAGGCAGCACTGTGTGATGGTATGGGGGTGTATTAGTGCCCAAGACATGGGTAACTTACACATCTGAAGGCGCCATTAATGCTGAAAGGTACATACAGGTTGTGGAGCAACATATGTTGCCATCCAAGCAACGTTACCATGGACGCCCCTGCTTATTTCAGCAAGACAATGCCAAGCCACGTGTTACATCAACCTGGCTTCATAGTAAAAGAGTGCAGGTACTAGACTGGCCTGCCTGTAGTCCAGACCTGTCTCCCATTGAAAATGTGTGGTGCATTATGAAGCCTAAAATACCACAACAGAGACCCCCGGACTGTTGAACAACTTAAGCTGTACATCAAGCAAGAATGGGAAAGAATTCCACCTGAGAAGCTTCAAAAATGTGTCTCCTCAGTTCCCAAACGTTTACGGAGTGTTGTTAAAAGGAAAGGCCATGTAACACAGTGGTGAACATGCCCTTTCCCAACTACTTTGGCATGTGTTGCAGCCATGAAATTCTAAGTTAATTATTATTTGCAAAAAAAAAATAAAGTTTATGAGTTTGAACATCAAATATGTTGTCTTTGTAGTGCATTCAACTGAATATGGGTTGAAAAGGATTTACAAATCATTGTATTCCGTTTATTTACATCTAACACAATTTCCCAACTCATATGGAAACGGGGTTTGTAGTATAACAAGTGTGTCCTTACACTACTGGTGTCCAAAGTGCGGCCCTGTGGTCACTTATTGTCCACAGCATGTTATTTAATGGCCATTAACATTGTAGAAATACAATGATAATAAAAGAAGTTATTAGATCATATTACACTAATTTGATCATCACCCAGAAAGCTGAAATGTGGATGCGTTGATTAGCCGTCTTGGCATATACACTATTGACATACATCAGCTTGGTTTTAGTATCTTTAAAGGTGAACATTATCACCAGACCTATGTAAGCGTCAATATATACCTTGATGTTGCAGAAAAAAGACCTTTTTTTTTTTTAACCGATTTCCGAACTCTAAATGGGTGAATTTTGGCGAATTAAACGCCTTTCTATTATTCGCTCTCGGAGCGATGACGTCACAGCGTGACGTAACATAGGGAAGCAATCCGCCATTTTCTCACTTTCGTCGGTGTGTTGTCGGAGGGTGTAACAACACGAACAGGGACCGATTCAAGTTGCACCAGTGGCCCAAAGATGCGAAAGTGGCAAGAAATTGGACGAAATTTGTTCAAATTACGAGGGTGTGGGGAAAGCCGACGAAATGGTCAGTCGTTTGTTCCGCACACTTTACCGATGAAAGCTATGCTACGACAGAGGTGGCAAGAATGTGTGGATATCCTGCGACACTCAAAGCAGATGCATTTCCAACGATAAAGTCAAAGAAATCTGCCGCCAGACCCCAATTGAATCTGCCGGAGTGTGTGAGCAATTCAGGGACAAAGGACCTCGGTAGCACGGCAAGCAATGGCAGCAGTTTGTTCCGGCAGACGAGCGAGCTAAACCCCCTGGATGTCTTGGCTCACACCGTCCCTTATGCCACCGAAGATGATCAAGAGAAGAATATCGACCCTAGCTTCCCTGGCCTGCTGACATCAACTCCAAAACTGGACAGATCAGCTTTCAGGAAAAGAGCGGATGAGGGTATGTCTACAGAATATATTAATTGATGAAAACTTTATTCATTACTCGCAGTTTTACATAAATTATTATACATAAACTGTTTACCAATAATTTAGCTTAAAAGCATTTATTTTTTTCAATCATTCGAGTACATTCAGGTAGTCTTGTGTAATGCAGTATTTTGTGTCTATTTAGGTATGGTTAACCGGAGTGCTGAAATCGTGGAAAAATATATGTTCTTAGCGCGCCTGAAATGGGCTGTCTGCACTCTCAAAGTGCATGTTGTCGCCAAATGTATTTCATATGCTGTAAACCTAGTTCACAGTTGTTAGTAATTATCTTATCAGACAGTGTTAAGCCGCTGAAATCCGAGTCTGAATCCGAGCTAATGTCGCTATAGCTTGCTGTTCTATCCGCCATGTTTGTTTGTGTTGGCATCACTATGTGACGTCACAGGAAAATGGACGGGTGTATATAACGATGGTTAAAATCAGGCACTTTGAAGCTTTTTTTTAAGGATATTGCGTGATGGGTAAAATTTTGAAAAAACTTCGAAAAATAAAATAAGCCACTGGGAACTGATTTTTAATGGTTTTAACCCTTCTGAAATTGTGATAATGTTCCCCTTTAATGAACAAAGTGTATGAAAGTGGCCTCCTCATCATTCAATTTGTCTAAACGTGACCCTCCTCGTGAATTTCCCCCAGGGATCAATAAAGTACTTTCTATTCTATTCTATAAGCGGTAGAAAATGGATGGATGGATAAATGTGGCCCTTGGTAGGAGTGGATTCTGGACAGCATTCTGTCACCAGCAGGACAATAGAATGTATGTCAATCAGAATCAGAATCAGAAATACTTTATTAATCCCCGAGGGGAAATAAAAAAATTTCCGCACAATCCCATTCAAGAGCAGACAATCATTACAGGGAGACATAACAGGATCGCTGACGGGTCTGTCAATTTCTGGCGCCCCTTACAAAAAAAAGGTGAGATACAGGTATACAACGGGGGTGAGGAAAAAAAACAGCCATCTTTGATTGTTTTTTATTACCATGAAGATACTTTGTCCTTGTTCAGTGATGTATTTATCTATGATGACTTCAAAATAGGTCAGATAGTTTGTCCATCTTTTACATGTTCATTAGTGATGGGTCCGGCAACACCGATGCATCGGCGCATGCGTCGAGCTCATAGAGCGAAACCCTGTGTCGGTGCGCGTACCGCCTTTAGAAAGTCACGTGACCGATCATGCGCTGTTTTGGTCACGTGACCGATACGCGAACTGTGTCGCACTCCCGCCTCCTCTGTGACCTGTGAGCGGGTCTTTTCTACAGCCGGAGAAATAATAACTAAGAAGAGACGACTGAAGTGTTGATAACAACCAAACTTAACCCCCCCTCCCTATATCCCACACCCCGGATTGTAAATAATGTAAATAATTCAATGTATATACTCTGATGATTAACTTGTGTGATGACTGTATTATCGGCTGGGAACATCTCTGCGCTGCTGACCCGTCTCCGCTCGGGATGGTGTCCTGCTGGCCCCACTATGGACTGGACTCTTACTATTATGCTGGATCCACTATGGACTGGACTCTCACAGTATTATGTCAGACCCACTCGACATCCATTGCTTTCGGTCTCCCCTAGAGGGGGGGGTTACCCACATATGCGGTCCTCTCCAAGGTTTCTCATAGTCATTCACATCGACGTCCCACTGGGGTGAGTTTTTCCTTGCCCTTAAGTGGGCTTTGTACCGAGGATGTCGTTGTGGCTTGTGCAGCCCTTTGAGACACTTGTGATTTAGGGCTATATAAATAAACATTGATTGATTGATTGATGATGTTAGTATATATCTATCATGAATCAGGGACCCCGACTTAAACAAGTTGAAAAACTTATTGGGGTGTTACCATTTAGTGGTCAATTGTACGGAATATGTACTTCACTGTGCAATCTACTAATAAAAGTCTCAATCAATCAATGAAAGAAATAGTCTAAAATTGAATACGTTGGAAAAACTGTTTTTTTTTTAATAAAAATGTGTAAAAAATTAATTTAAAAAAATCCCAGTCCACAAGCCTCCTCATTCACAACACATTCTCTTAGATTTCCATGTTATGATACATGTTCAAATTTTTTATTGACTGTATCTAAAAAAGATACAAATATATTTTTATTTAAATGAAGATATGAACTAATCCTAAATGAAATACAATGACTTGGTTTATATTATTGTATATATTAGGTCATAAAATCAGTGTCAGTTGAGTCGGTCCATATAGGTTGCCTGTAGGGATTTTTAATGTCCAGCAGATGTCAGTATTTAGTGACACAGTATCAATACAGTTTTGCAATATGTCGAAACGCTTCATGACACCTCATCAACCCATCACTATTGTTCATCATTGGCAATGTCACGTTGTAGAAAACATCTAAATGGAGTTGACATTTTAGCAGTGAAATCCAAATATTGCACCTCTGCCTTTTACAGTCCAAAAATGTAGAAAATCTGAGTGAAATTTGCATATTCTCCTTGTGGGTTTCAGGTCTCCGGATACTCTTGTCTTCCTCCGACATCCCAAAAACATGCAAGTCAATTGTGAGTGTGCACGCTTTTTTGTCTGTATGTGCCCAACAATTGACTGGTGATCAAATAGTTCAAGTTTGGCATTAGGACTACAGTCCCCATGTCAGCTAATTACTGTGAAAAGTTGCCCTCAAGTTGGACCTTTAAAATCTTCAATACATTTGCAAAGCTCCCCATGTCTTCCTGAGGCCTCTGTTTGGAAAAGGCAAATATTTCAACCTTGTTATGAGCTCACAATGTATCCTCTTACCTTTGTTAGCGCCCGTATCAGCCGCTGTAACACCGCATCTTCTCTGTGTGGACACAGGCGGGTCACTGTGCTCACACAGCTCAACAAACAATAAATGGTGTGTCTCTGTGACTGGAAAGACAAGCAAAGTACCAATTGCAATCCTTCTAGGAATGGTATGCGATTCCTGAGAGACTCAAACCAAAAGGACTGAAATTGTGGATCAATAATCAACCCGTTCATTGACATCCAACGGTAACAGCACACAACAGTACCGTATTTTTCGGACTATAAGGCGCACTTAAAATCTTTTAATTTTCTCAAAAATCAACAGTGCACCTTATAACCGGTGCGCCTAATGTACGGAATAATTTTGTTTGTGCTTACCAACCTCGAAGCTATTTTATTTGGTACATGGTGTAATTATAAGTGTAACCAGTAGATGACAGTCACACATAAGAGATAAGTGTGGACTGCAATTGTCAGGCTTGTCCCTGACAGTTTGACTGTGTTTTAGTTTTTCCTCTGCGTTTGTCTTAGTATTTCCTGTCAGCGCTCTTGTTTTGGTTCTGTTTCCTGTTTGTCTCCCTGAGTGCTGTGTCTCCTCAGCTGTGGCTGATTGGCACCTGGCCACACCTGGTGTCAATCAGCCAGCTATTTATACCTGCCCTACCCTCCAGTCACTGCTGGATTATTGTCATTGTCATTACTACTACCTGTCTTAATACTTGTCGTTGTAGCTCTGTCTACTTTTGTTTCACTCTGCTCATGTCCTAGTTCCTTCGTGTCACAGTAAGTGTTTTTGTTTCTTGTCCACAGTTAGCCTCTGTGCTATTTTAGTTCATAGCCAAGTTTGTTCTCCGCCTTGTACGCGCCTTTTGTTGTTACCTTTTTGTTTGTTGTTTTGCCATAGTGTTTAATTAAATCATGTTTTCTCACTCAATGCCTGCCGTCATCTCTGCATCTTGGGGTTCGTCACCAACAAACTCTGACAGCAATATGACGCCAGTACGCAACACCAAACTTTAAATCTGCGTTCAAATAACTCCGGCTTATTAGTGATTCCCAGAGTCCATTGCTTTCGGTCTCCCCTAGGGACTGGACTCTCACTATTATGTTAGATCCACTATGGACTGGACTCTCACTATTATGTTAGAGCCACTATGGACTGGACTTTCACAATATTATGCTAGACCCACTCGACGTCCTATGCATCCGGTCTCCCCTGGGGGGAGGGGAAGGGGTTTACCCACATCTGCGATCCTCTTCAAGGTTTCTTATAGTCATTCACATTGACATCCCACTGGGTTGTGTGTTTTTCCTTGCCCTTATGTGGGGTCTGAACCAAGGATGTCGTTGTGGCTTGTGCAGCCCTTTGAGACACTTGTGATTTAGGGCTATATAAATAAAAATTGATTGATTGAAATGTTCCATTGAGAATATATAACATTACACACGGCACTCAAAAAGCTGTGAAGCCGCACCGCTTGATGGATTGTCGGCGCGTTACAGCTACAGTAGTCAGACGTACTCTTCAACATTATGGTGTGTATAAGGATCGCAAAATAGCACCTATTAGCAGACATTTTATCGGGTGTTTTGTTTCGCAATATTATGCAAAAGCAACTTTTCTCACTTTCTGGTACCTGCTAATGTGTATTTGGGATCTGCATAAGTCCTGAAAATTTGCGGAAATCCGCCTTTGTAGTCTGCGCTGACACCGTAGTCGATAAGCTTCTTTTTCTCTATCTTCTTGTTATGGGACATTCATCTTCCACTGTTTCCATTTCTAATATAAAGTAGTGTAAAGTTCTTACTTATATCTGTCAATCGACTCGCTTTGGAAGCGCTAAAAACTACAGGTGTAGTGGGTTTACATTACTCACCCAGGGAACTTTAGTTATTAGAGAGTTCCGGTCGGATGGTTATTCACGGGACACATTTTCGGGCGTTGTTGTTGCACTAGTGAGCCACGGATGAGGAGATGCCGCTCCGTTATTGATTGAAGTAAAGTCTGAATGTCATTAAAACAGTTAGCGCCATCTTTTGACACTTCTTCCACTCCCGTCCTTGCACGCTACAACAAAGATGACGGGGAGAAGACGCTGTCCAAGGTGAGCCACGTAAATAAGACCGCCCACAAAAACGGCGCATCCTGAAGCATACTTGCCAACCCTCCCGGATTTTCCGGGAGACTCCCGAAATTCAGCGCCTCTCCCGAAAACCTCCCGGGACAAATTTTCTCCCGAAAATCTCCCGAAATTCCGGCGGAGCTGGAGGCCACGCCCCCTCCAGGTTTATTGTTAGGCAGTTTCATTAACGTCCTCCCAGCACGGCAACAACACACAACAGCAGCAGTCACGTTTTCGTCTACCGTAAAGCAGTTTGTCTGCCGTAAACAGCAATGTTGTGACACTCTTAAACAGGACAATACTGCCATCTATCTACTGTACATGCATATGTGACATTAACATCTAGGGCTTTTAGAGAGTGCAGTGCACAACTGCGCACACAACAAGGAGACGAAGCAGAATGCATCATCAGAGAGGGTGTTCAGCATGGTTAGAAAAATAGTGACAGAGAATAGAACAAGGATGGACAATTCAACCCTTAACTCAACAATGAGTAGATGAGTGTTATGTGTGTGTATATGTGTAAATAAATGAACACTGAAATTCAAGTATTTCTTTTATATATATATATATATATATATATATATATATATATATATATATAATAAAATAAAAATAAAAAATATATATATATAGCTAGAATTCACTGAAAGTTAAGTAGTCAAGTATTTCTTTTATTTATACATATATATATATATATATATATATATATATATATATATATATATATATATATATATATATATATATATATAAAAGAAATACTTGACTACTTAACTTTCAGTGAATTCTAGCTATATATATATATATTTCCTTCCGCCCGCTTGTAGCTGAGATAGGCTCCAGCGCCCCCCGCGACCCCAAAGGGAATAAGCGGTAGAAAATGGATGGATGGATGGATATATATATATATTTTTTTATTTTTATTTTATTTTATATATATATATATATATATATATATAAAATAAAATTAAAAAAAAAAAAATATATATATATATATATAGCTAGAATTCACTGAAAGTTAAGTAGTCAAGTATTTATTGTATATATATATATATATATATATATATATATATATATATATATGAAATACTTGACTTGGGGAATTCTAGCTGTAAATATACTCCTCCCCTCTTAACCACGCCCCTCGCCCCACCCCTTTGTGACTTCAATAATAAATATGGCAGTGCCATGTTGGCATTTTTTTCCATAACTTGAGTTGATTTATTTTGGAAAACCTTGTTACATTGTTTAATGCATCCAGCGGGGCATCACAACAAAATTAGGCATGATAATGTGTTCATTCCACAACTGTATATATCGTATCGGTTGATATCGGAATCGGTAATCAAGAGTTGGACAATATCGGAATATCGGCTATTGGCAAAAAAGTCATTATCGGACATCTCTAATTAATAATACGACTGCTTTAATGCGCCTTATAATCCGGTGCGCCTTTTGTATGAAAATAGACCTGTGGGCGGTATAGCTCGGTTGGTAGAGTGGCCGTGCCAGCAACTTGAGGGTTCCAGGTTCGATCCCCACCTCCGCCATCCTAGTCACTGCCGTTGTGTCATTGGGCAAGACACTTTACCCACCTGCTCCCAGTGCCACCCACACTGGTTTAAATGTAACTTAGATATTGGGTTTCACTATGTAAAGTGCTTTGAGTCACTAGAGAAAAGCGCTATTTAATTATAATTCACTTCACCTGAATAGACCCGCGCATCGGCAGCGCGCCTTCAAATCCGGTGCGCCCTATGGTCCGGAAAATTTGGTAATAGAAGAATTCTTTACCTTGTTGAGCACGCCAAGGGGCTTGTTGCTTCCTGCACAAGATAACTTGGCTACATCTTCAACACTAAGAACAGGCTCCTGTGTAAAGATTGGGGAAGCATTGGGTTGCGTGTAAACATTGCCGTGATAGCGTTCACTGACCTTGAGCTTCTCCAGCCAGGTCCACAGCAGACACGCCAGAACATGAGGATCCGATTCCGTCACCATGAGAGCCCAGCCATGGTGGCTACTGTTCATCTCCTCCTGTTGGGCAGGTGAGTGAACTAAACCCCTTGAATGCTACGCGGAAAGGTGTATCGAGTAGGCACCTGCAGCAGAGACGATCGCTGCAGAACAGCTTCTCCCGGTGGAGCATGGTCCGCCATGGCCTTGGCAATGGCGCGGGCCACACGGGTTGTGCCCACATCATGCCAGTTCCTGCACAACTGTTAACGTAAGGGTCGTGTTTTAGACCGGAGTAGTTCACTTTTGTTCATCAAAAATGATCATTTACCTCAGTGTTGGAGCTATATTTGGGTAGAGCCTTTCTGACCGTGCACCTTGACCTCTTGGCAAAGGTGCCGTTTGGTTGCATATTGCGTGTGTGAGCGTGGTTCTTGTGGATCACATCTGGTAAAAGTGTCCTGGAGCTAAATGGTCTCCGATCTTGTCCTTTCACATCCTGTGCACACCAGTGACCCTCATTCTCAAAAGTAGGAGCACTGTGTGGACTCGTCTCCAGATCCTGTGGGACAAAATATAATTTCACAGGAGGGACATCAACTCCATTTACCGGTAGTTATAGAGGAAAAGGGGGGATTTTTGGCTGGCTGAAAATTGTGTAAATTCCTTTATAAAATGTTCTGGTTGAGTCCTCATACAGAATGTTTAGCAGGCTGAATATTACATGTTAATAATGCATACTTGCCAACCCTCCCGGATTTTCCGGGAGACTCCCGAAATTCAGCGCCTCTCCCGAAAACCTCCCGGGACAAATTTTCTCCCGAAAATCTCCCGAAATTCAGGCGGAGCTGGAGGGGCCTGAGTCCGCTTTCCCACAATATAAAGAACGTCTACAGTAAAGCAGTCCGTCTGCCGTAAACAGCAATGTTGTGACACTCTTAAACAGGACAATACTGCCATCTAGTGCATTTGATGAAAGCACTTTTGTGCGTGCCACACAGCAATGCATAATCAGAGAGGGTGGACAATTCAACCCTTAACTCAACAATGAGTAGATGAGTGTTATGTGTGTGTATATGTGTAAATAAATGAACACTGAAATTCAAGTATTTCTTTTATTTATATATATATATATATATATATATATATATATATATATATATATATATATATATATATATATATATATATAGCTAGAATTCACTGAAAGTCAATTATTTCTTATATATATATATATATATACATACATACATACATACATACATACATACATACATTTCCTACCGCTTATTCCCTTCGGGGTCGCAGATATATATATATATATATGTGAAATACTTGACTTGGTGAATTCTAGCTGTAAATATACTCCTCCCCTCTTAACCATGCCCCCGCCCCAACCACGCCCCCCGCACCCACCCCCCACCTCCCGAAATTGGAGGTCTCAAGGTTGGCAAGTATGTATTAATGAATAGAGAAGGTTAAGACATTTTCATGTAACGTACAGAATATCAGAAGCATTTATTCAGGTAGAAATATCACAGATTACTAGAGATGTCCGGCTGAGGTGGAGGGGTAGGGGGTAGCGGGGGTGTATATTGTAGTGTCCCCGGAAGAGGGGTTCTGGTTATTTGTTCTGTTGTGTTAATGTTGTGTTACGGTGCGGATGTTCTCCCGAAATGTGTTTGTCATTCTTGTTTGGTGTGGGTTCACAGTGTGGCGCATATTTGTAACAGTGTTAAAGTTGTTTATACGGCCACCCTCAGTGTGACCTGTATTGCATTCACTTGTGTGTGTGAAAAGCCGTAGATGTTATTAGGGATGTCCCGATCCAGGTTTTTGCACTTCCGATCCGATACCGATATTGTTTTTGCACTTCCGATCCGATACCGATACTGACCGATACTGGCCTATCCGAGCATGTATTAAAGTTTAAAGTTATTTAGCCTACTTAGTTGTCAGAATCATGTTGAAAAGGGTTTTAGTACTCTTGATAACAACTAGCCAGCTGAATTAGGGGAGTTTGAATAATACACAATGGTTGGTAACAAGAAACTGACCTGTTTATTTAAGGATAAACACAAAATAGACAAAATTATACATGACAAACAGAAATGGCATCATTGAAACTAGGGCTGGGCGATATGGCCTTTTTTAAATATTGCGATATTTTAAGGCCATATTGCGATACACAATATATATGTGGATATTTTGCCTTAGCCTTGAATGAACACTTGATGCATATAATCACAGCAGTATGATGATTCTATGTGTCTACATTAAAACATTCTTCATCATACTGCATTAATATATGCTACTTTTAAACTTTCATGCAGAGAAGGAAATCACAACTAAAAAAAAATCACAATTTTTTTCATACGGTGTTGATCTGGAAATGTTTGCCTCAGCATTTTGATGGCGTGGACGTGTGGCACCGAACGGAGATAAGCGTCTCGACAGACGTTACAATATTTGAACAATGATGACGAAAATTGTTTTCTCTGGTGCGTCCGTGTGTCGAAAATTGTTTTGCGCTTATTTTTTTATTTGATTTTGTGCGTAGCATAGATTTGCAGTGCGCAATTGCACAGGTGCGCACCCTAGAGGGAAGGTTGCTAGCCCGGCTGCGCTAGCATCACAGCTAACGTTAGCATGCTGCTACCTCTCTGCTGGGAGAGGGCGTATACGTATGTGACGTATGACGTGACAGTATGTGACGTGTGTAAGAAGGTGTCTGTGAGAGGGAGACACAGGAAAGAGTGAGAAGAGCCTGTCGTGTAATGCCAGCAGCTAAAAGCAACTGCGTGAGAATCCACAGACCTGTGGATGTGTTGAAGGTGTGCTGGAAAATGCGGAACGGAAATTAGGGAGCAGCAGAAAAGTGGAATATATTATTTAAATCGGTGCGTTGGAAAACACAGACAGGAGTTTTTTTTAAACTGGATCTGGATCGGCATTTTCCCATGCCTTGCCGAGCCGCATTTTTTTGCAAATATCGGCGGCCGATCCGATCCAAATATCGGATCGGGACATCCCTAGATATAATGTGATTGGGCCGGCACGCAGAGGAAGTGCATTTAAGGTTTATTGGCGCTCTGTACTTCTCCCTACGTCCGTGTACACAGAGGCGTTTTAAAAAGTCATACATTTTACTTTTTGAAACCAATACCGATAATTTTGAAACCGATAATTTCCGATATTACATTTTAAAGCATTTATCGGCCGATAATATCGGCAGTCCGATATTATCGGACATCCCTACAGATTACATGAACAAACATCTTCGACAATCAAAGCATGATCCTAACAATCCACATTTTGTGTTAGCAATGCGTGAAACTGGTATCAAAACGTGGAAGTGTAGCTCCTCCTCTAAATGCAAGTGCTCCTAAAGTAGGAATACAAATTCTGTATTCCTAAAAAAATACAAAATATGGCCAATGTACTTCGACCTTTTTTTTTTTAAATGTCAGTAAAAGCGTTTACATGATTTTGTATTGAGCTGTTAAAATACATGTTTGAAAAACATTTAGTCAAAGAAAATTTATTGTCCAGTCATGGTTATGAAACCTTAAAATGATCTGTCTACGGTACACTAAATAATGATATCTATCTTTGATTAAGTTTTGAGTTAACTATGAAGAAAATGATATTAATTGGGACACATATTTGAATCGTTAGACAGCCCTAATTAAAATAGGTCTACATGGCAGGCGACAAACATGCTGCCTCAGCTCCAGACAATGGCGCGTATCTTTGCTTACGTCATCACTATCACCGCTTTTTGACAGTGCTGTTTCGCTGATCAAAGTCTTTTTTTCAGTGCATCCCTAGTTGATTTAAAATAATATATTCATAGCCATTCATTAAGGGTGTAAAGGTACGTGTATTTGTATTGAACCGTTTCGGTACGGGGGTTTCGGTTTGGTTCGGAGGTGTACCGAACGAGTTTCCACACGGACATATTAAGTAGCGTACCGCACATTGTGTAAACAATGCACGCTGAGGCACAACACACGGCATGCTAGCAACGACCGGGCTACGACAACATGTAAAAGACAGAGCTGGAAGACCCTCCTGCCTCGTTAAGATCTCCCGTTTGGGAACACTTCGGCTTCGCAGTGCGATACAACAATGGAGGACGGAGGTTTGCCGACATTGTTCAGCAGAGGTAGGGTATGCTTCTGACAACACGTCAAACATGCTAACCCATTTGAAGCGTCACCACCCCCAAGTGAACATCGCTTCAACGAAGAGAAAGACGAGCGTGGTGCAAACACAGCATTCAAGCAGCCTCTCCTCGGCGAGTCAGACAGGGCTAAAGCAAAAACAAATGTTTTTATAGCAGCAGATTTAAGACCATATTGCATTAAAAACTACATTTTGACCCACTTCTATGGTGGAAGAACAATGAGCCCATATATCCTCTTACTGCCAAGTTAGCCAGGCTGGGGGGGGGGGAAGAAAAGTTAATCTGAGGCTGAGTTGACTTGAAACTGTTTAATGTTGCACTTTTGATATGTAGAAGAAAAGTTTTGTCATTTTATTTAATCTGAGCAACAACTTGAGGCAGTTTAATGTTGATTAACGTGGACCCCGACTTAAACAAGTTGAAAAACGTATTCGGGTGTTACCATTTAGTGGTCAATTGTACGGAATATGTACTGTACTGTGCAATCTACTAATAAAAGTCTCAATCAATCAGTAGCCTCTCCTCGGCGAGTCAGACAGGGCTAAAGCAATAACAAATGTTTTTATAGCAGCAGATTTAAGACCATATTGCATTAAAAACTAGATTTTGACCCACTTCTATGGTGGAAGAACAATGAGCCCATATATCCTCTTACTACCAAGTTAGCCAGGCTGGGGGGGGGGGGAAGAAAAGTTAATCTGAGGCTGAGTTGACTTGAAACTGTTTAATGTTGCACTTTTGATATGTAGAAGAAAAGTTTTGTCATTTTATTTAATCTGAGCAACAACTTGAGGCAGTTTAATGTTGATTGATAACGTGGAGTTGAAAAACGTATTCGGGTGTTACCATTTAGTGGTCAATTGTACGGAATATGTACTGTACTGTGCAATCTACTAATAAGTTTCAATCAATTAATCAAAAAAAGCACTTTATATGTGGAAAGGTTTTGTTAAGAAACCATTCTGAGCCTTATCTTATTTAGATTTTTATTTGATGTATGTTGACCACATTAACCCTGGCAATGGACCCTGTGTGTATATGTATGTTATTATTCATTCATGACTGCCTGCTGTTGCACTGATCAGCCTAGTGGTGGCTCACATCCATCACACACACAGCTATTTCTATTTTGGGGCACAGCTATTATACATACTTGCCAACCTTGAGACCTCCGATTTCGGGAAGTGGGGGTGGTGGGGCGGGGGCGTGGCTAAGAGGGGAGGAGTATATTTACAGCTAGAATTCACCAAGTCAAGTATTTCATATATATATATATATATATACTGTCTATATATATATCAAGAGGGACAGAGACAGCGCACAGTGCATGTGGATCACATGTTACCATGGCGAGAAAACATGGAGAGACTGCCAGTTATCTAGTCTCCACCAGTTGCAGAAAATGTGCCATCAGTACAACTGGACAGTGCTGTTTCAGTTCCATCACCAGGACCATCAGTGAGTCAGACACAAACTAGTCTCATCATTGAACCAGATTCAAGGGCTGCCGAGTTGCCATCATCAGAACCCAGATCACCCACAACAAAAACCCCACCAGTGATCCGCAGGTACCCAGAAAGGTTTCGAGTACCACCAAAAAAACTGAATCTCTGAAGACAGTATAAAAATATGTGTTAAAGATGTACAAATACTGTTTGTATAATAAGCATGTTATTGTTTACAAATGAGGGTTAAGAGTTCAGTACTAAAAAAAAAAGAAGAAGAATGTGGCTTAAGCACAGTTTTTTAATTGAGCTGTAGCATTTTTTGGTTGGGTTGTTTATTTCTTTTGAGTAACTTCTACAATTCTAAAAGGGGAGGAATGAAATCGAGTGATCTATGTTTGTCTGTTGCCATCTCCTGGTGAATGTTGGCTATAGCGTACTGGGGTTACTTTTTGGTTGGCCAACGATTTACGTGGTGTTGCGCACCTGACGTCAAGTGTGTGAGTCTGTTCTGAAGTCTACAGTAAAGAGACGTACTTCATCCCCTCGCCCGTTTATTGCCTCCGACTCAATATATTACAACAACATTGCTCCATGCAGACTCTCCAGGTCCGCCTGAATTTCGGGAGATTTTCGGGAGAAAATTTGTCCCGGGGAGGTTTTCGGGAGAGGCGCTGAATTTCGGGAGTCTCCCGGAAAATCCGGGAGGGTTGGCAAGTATGCTATTATAGTGTTCACATTGTTAAAAGGATAAAGCCATTGTTTACAAATTTGGTAAATAAATAACCAAAAAATTTATATTTTGTTGTTTTCTTACTGTACCGAAAATGAACCGAACCGAAATTTGTGTGTACCGTTACACCCTTACCATTCATACAGTATATTACTTCAATGTGTTTTAAAGGTAGGGATATTGACCTGTCATAGGTCCCCTTTCATAATAAAACGTAGCTGTGCAGTTTGCATTTATTTCTTTTAATATCGTCATATTGTATTTGGTAGCCAGAAAAAGCACTTCAAGTCGTACTTCCGTTTCTATCGTTGTCATCTTATTTTCCTCTCATTCTGAGCCTTCTGTGGTGCCATTTAGAATCAGCCCACCCAAAATGACATATATACATTCTTATTAGACTAAGGTCTGACTTGGTGAGATTTGTCATTCCCTCAATTTGAGGTCAAATTTCCAATTGCATTTACCGCAATCTTGCCGAGGTCAGAGTCGCTGTAGCTGCGTTTGTTGAGCAGCAAATCTCTCTTCCTCCCTGAGGACCCCAGCGGCTCATCCCAGGAGGACACGGCGCCCGAGCCAGGCCGTGGGAGATTGTGATGCTCCCTCAGCAAGGGCAGATGCTGTTTGGACACCAGCGTTTCCCTCACGGTCCTGCTCAAGATCCTCAGTGCGGACCTCTTCTCTAATTCAGCATCAATCTCTGGAGCTGTAGGGAGCGCCAGAGCCAGGCAGGAGAGGCGCACACACAGGAGGTAGACCACCTGAGAACAAGAGGGTGGGCGAGTGACACTCAACCTTCAGTCAGACGCGGTGTGTTTAGGGTACCTTGGGTGTGTATTTGAGCTTGCGTGCCTCCTGGCCGTGCAGCAGTAGAGCCTGGCGGTTGAGGTAGTGCTGCAGGGTGACGGGGGCTCCGTGTCGTAAGCCGAGGTCCGGGTACTGAAGCAGTTGTGTACCAAGCAGGCGGGCAAAGTCAAACACCTGACTGATCTGCGCTCGCGTTTGGATGGAGCGCGGCCTTTTGATGCGGACGTAGTGCACGGCCTCACTGGGACTGATCCGCAAAGTGTAGACTAAGTAGCAGGCTATTAGGACACCTGTGGAGCAGTCAGTGTCAAGTTGTGTATCCACACCCCCTAGCGCAAATCCCAACCCAGACCTGTTCTACCCAGACCTGTTCTGCCCAGACCGGCGTGGCAGTGCACAGCAACCCTTCCCTCCCCCGCGGCGAATGCCAACACCTTTACGCCATCGATGATGCCGACGAGGGAGGACACGCCGAAATCTGGCATCCCAAAGTTGTAGAAATAAACTGAACAATCACACAAAGAACATCAAATGGTTTGAGTCACAACATTAGGTACAGTGTCTGCAAAACACAATGAAGAATTCAGGCTTCTACTAATATACTGCAGCTATGCTCGATTTCCCAAAACCGTTAAAAACATAGAAATTGTCATAGAGTTTTGATGGGCCGATAACAAATTTTGCTGGACGATATGTTGTCCTATAAATTGTTGCCGATAAACGACAATATTGTCAGCAATATTTGGAGACGAAATTACGCATGATAATGCAAATATTCCTTTCAAATGTACTAAACTTTGATTTAATAGGTTTTTTTTTAACCATAATTAGAAGTTCAGTAACCTTTAAAGTGTCTTCAAGAAATAAAACTGTCAATCGGACGAATAGAACAGACAAGCCATTGTAATGTCTGCTCGCGGAAAAACAAAAATCCTAATCTACGATTTGACTCCCTCAAATGGCCTTGACGCAGGAGCAGGCTGTTCTGTAAGCATCCCCAAGGACACCTCAATGGTGGACGCTTTTGACCTCCCTCCCTCCTCAACGACACCTGGAGTCGAACTTTTGCTTGCATGCAGAACGGCCCCAGGCCTATGGACACTACATCAACACTAGGGATGTCCCGATCCAGGTTTTTGCACTTCCGATCCGATACCGATATTGTTTTTGCACTTCCGATCCGATACCGATACTGACCGATAATGGCCTATCCGAGCATGTATTAAAGTTTAAAGTTATTTAGCCTACTTAGTTGTCAGAATCATGTTGAAAAGGGTTTTAGTACTCTTGATAACAACTAGCCAGCTGAATTAGGTGAGTTTGAATAATACACAATGGTTGGTAACAAGAAACTGACCTGTTTATTCAAGGATAAACACAAAATAGACAAAATTATACATGACAAACAGAAATGGCATCATTGAAACAAGGGCTGGGCGATATGGCCTTTTTTTAATATTGCGATATTTTAAGGCCATATTGCGATACACGATATATATCTCGATATTTTGCCTTAGCCTTGAATGAACACTTGATGCATATAATCACAGCAGTATGATGATTCTATGTGTTTTGATTGATTGATTGAGACTTTTATTAGTAGGTTGCACAGTGAAGTACATATTCCGTACAATTGACCACTAAATGGTAACAACCGAATAAGTTTTTCAACTTGTTTAAGTCGGGGTCCACTTAAATTGATTCATGATACAGATATATACTATCAGATATATACTATCATCATAATACAGTCATCACACAAGATAATCACATTGAATTATTTACATTATTTATAATCCAGGGTGTGGAGGGGGGCGCCGGATGTAAGTGTCAAAAAGACAGCCAAAAGAGTTTGATATGAGAATAAATCTAAAGTTAAAATATAGGGTAGAAATGCATCCATTTGCAGGAAATGTAGTCTTGATTTTCAACATTTTCTTTCAAGGCTTGCATGTCTACATTAAAACATTCTTCTTCATACTGCATTAATATATGCTACTTTTAAACTTTCATGCAGAGAAGGAAATCACAACTAAAAAAATCACAAATTTTTTATACGGTGTTGATCTGGAAATTTTTGCCTCGGCATTTTGATGGTGTGGACGTATGGCACCGAACGGAGATAAGCGTCTCGACAGACGTTATAATATTTGAACAATGATGACGAAAACTGTTTTCTCTGTCGTGTCCGTGTGTCGAAAATTGTTATGCGCTTATTTTTTTATTTGATTTTGTGCGTGGCATATAATTGCTATGCGCAGAGGACGTTTAAACAGTGCGCAATTGCACAAGCGCGCACCTTAGAGAGAACGTTGCTAGCATCACAGCTAACGTTAGCCATGCTGCTACCTCTCTGCTCGGGGAGGACGTATACGTATGTGACGTATGACGTGACAGTATGTGACGTGTGTAAGAAGGTGCGCTTGCTGTCTGTGAGAGGGAGACACAGAAAAGAGTGAGAAGAGCCTGTCGTGTAATGCCAGCAGCTAAAAGCAACTGCGTGAGAATCCACAGACATGTGGATGTGTTGAAGGTGTGCTGGAAAATGCGGAACGAAAATTAGGGAGCAGCAGAAAAGTGGAATGTACTATTTAAATAGGTGCGTTGGAAAACACGGAGCGTAGTTTTTTGTTTTTTTAACTGGATCTGGATCGGCATTTTTCCATGCCTTGCCGATACGCATTTTTTTGCAAATATCGGCGGCCGATCCGATCCAAATATCGGATCGGGACATCCCTAATCAACACACCCAAGACAATGGGCATATACACGCACCCTCCCCAACCCCACCCCACGCCTTCACCACCGCTTGATTCCCCTTCGGGGTGATGGACGGCTGGCAGCGCTTCATAGCAGCAGTCGACCCCCAGGGCCCCAACTCCCCCACCCTCTGTTGCAAGTTGTCGTGATTAAATGTAACATGTTTATGTGTGCATGGCATGGAGGTTTTTCCCACTCCAGACTAGGCCCCCTTAGTATTTTTTACTCATCTTCTTCCCCAGCGTTTTACCTTTTTCCCACCTTCAAGCCCCGCAGGACGACACATCCAGCCAAGAGTTGTTTTTTTTTATACATGTCTTGTATTGGCGCTCATTCAATTGTACAGGTCAAGCTAATGAAGGCTCTACTACAACTTGTGGTATCTTAAAAAGGTCTCACTGTCATTCTCCATGAAGATCTGCGGCAGGTATGTGAAGCCACTTCCAGGGTCCAAAGGGGGTCCACAGTGCGCATGTTCGCCAGGTACTTGCATGTTTATGATGGATCTTATATTTAATCTGTAGAGGCAATCAAGATGGCACTTGTACTTGTGTACAAAGGCAAATTAATCTTGAAGGTATACCTCTGAAATTGTTGTATAATGTTGAACTTTTCAATCAAGCTCGTGGACGGCCGTGCCATAGCGATGATGTCATCAGTCACCCTGAGATTTTTGGTAGAAGTCACGTCCCCAACACATGACAAAATTGTACTGCAAAGAGTCTTACCATGAGGAGAAAATGCCACGGATGACCTGCTGGCTTGCTTTCCAACACTCTGGTCCTTCGTAACGACAGTCTAGTCCCCCGCAGGCCAGCAAGCAGAGGAGTTTGGGCGGGATGGCCTTCACCAGGTTTTCCCGGGCTTGGGAGTAAGCGGCCCGAGGGAAGGGGACATGCTGGGTCAAGGTCTGCATCCTGGACCGGGAGAACCGCATCAGCCTATTCTCAAGTGTAAGTTTGAAATGGAACACTCACCCGTCTGCTTGATTGACACGAATTGAGTCCAATGAACAAGTCAAGTAAAGCAAAGTAGACGTAAGGGCGATGGAGCGACGGTGAAGTGTACACACACGGGAGTTGACCCAGATTCACTAAGCCTGATTAGCTGTCATAAATGCTTTAGACCAATTAAATAGTGCTTATATTGAAAACACTGTATCCATGTCCTCGTTATCAGTCACACAATTCTACTGTAGTTTTGCTTCACTTTCCTTATTTAGCTACAGGACTAATAATCAAGGATGCGGTGTTGTTAAAGGCGAACATTATCACCAGACCTATGTAAGCGTCAATACATACCTTGATGTTGCAGAAAAAACACCATTTTTTTTTTTTTTTACCAATTTCCGAACTCTAAATGGGTGAATTTTGGCGAATTAAACGCCTTTCTAATATTCGCTCTCGGAAGCAATCCGCCATTTTCTCAAACACCGAGTCAAATCAGCTCTGTTATTTTCCGTTTTTTCGACTGTTTTCCGTACCTTGGAGACATCATGCCTCGTCGGTGTGTTGTCGGAGGGTGTAACAACACGGACAGGGATGGATTCAAGTTGCACCAGTGGCCCAAAGATGCGAAAGTGGCAAGAAATTGGACGTTTGTTCCGCACACTTTACCGACGAAAGCTATGCTACGACAGAGATGGCAAGAATGTGTGGATATCCTGCGACACTCAAAGCAGATGCATTTCCAACGATAAAGTCAAAGAAATCTGCCGCCAGACCCCCATTGAATCTGCCGGAGTGTGTGAGCAATTCAGGGACAAAGGACCTCGGTAGCACGGCAAGCAATGGCGGCAGTTTGTTCCCGCAGACGAGCGAGCTAAACCCCCTGGATGTCTTGGCTCACACCGTCCCAAAGATGATCAAGAGAAGAATATCGACCCTAGCTTCCCTGGCCTGCTGACATGAGGGTATGTCTACAGAATATATTAATTGATGAAAACTGGGCTGTCTGCACTCCCAAAGTGCATGTTGTTGCCAAATGTATTTCATATGCTGTAAACCTAGTTCATAGTTGTTAGTTTCCTTTAATGCCAAACAAACACATACCAATCGTTGGTTAGAAGGCGATCGCCGAATTTGTCCTCGCTTTCTTCCGTGTCGCTGGCTGTCGTGTCGTTTTCGTCGGTTTCGTTTGCATACGCGTCAAACCGATATGGCTCAATAGCTTCAGTTTCTTCAATTTCGTTTTCGCTACCTGCCTCCACGCTACAACCATCCGTTTCAATACATTCGTAATCTGTTGAATCGCTTAAGCCGCTGAAATCCGAGTCTGAATCTGAGCTAATGTCGCTATAGCTTGCTGTTCTTTCCGTCATGTTTGTTTGTGTTGGCATCACTATGTGACGTCACAGGAAAATGGACGGGTGTTTATAACGATGGTTAAAATCAGGGACTTTGAAGCTTTTTTTAGGGATATTGCGTGATGGGTAAAATTTTGAAAAAAACTTTGAAAAATATAATAAGCCACTGGGAACTGATTTTTAATGGTTTTAACCATTCTGAAATTGTGATATAAATGTTCCCCTTTAAAGTACCAATGATTGTCACACACACACACGAGGTGTGGTGAAATTATTCTCTGCATTTGACCCATCACCCTTGATCATCTGCGGTCACTCGAACGAGTATGACGATCCTCCTGGTAGGGGTGTATCCCTTTATGGAGGATGCCTATGTGTGACTTAGTTTAACGCGGGGACACTGGTGCGCAGATGGTCACCACACAATCCTTGACAGAATCGGGTCAGGGTCCAGTGGCATGGAGTCCAAGACGACTGGGGACCCTTTTCTGCTGCAGCCTTCTTCCGCCATCGCAGCCGTTGTGGTAGTTCTTAAATCTACCGTCTTCCGCCTGCTCCGCCGTTGAGGTCTTCACCGTATCCCTGGCTAGGGGGCAGTCAGGTACTAGGCCTTTGCCAAGGGCCACCTGGGCTAACAGTAGTAAAGGGGTTAACCTCCTAGTGCCCCAAGACCCCATAGAGGAGAGACCCTTGATCACAACTACATTTAGATGAATAGTTGTATCTGACCACGTCAATCAAAACTGAGCATTATCTTTTGCAAATACATTAATTTCATTTTCTTTGGTTTTGTGAAATAATGTTATTGAGCACAAAATTATTCTCTGGAGATATGTATGTATGATGTGGAACTAAATATGACACTCAAACTGAATCCATACTTTTTTTCTTAGTTGTGTGTATTAACTTGACGTAAGAGTTGATTGCAAAAGATTTTTCTTCCTTTCAAAAACAATTTCCAAACAAATACATTACGAATAACAATCAGGTAATGCTAGTAAACATTTTTTTGCAAACCATTTGACATCAAATACTTGAATTATCTGGAACTGCAGGCATGATATATTTGTAAATATTACAGATAGAGATGTCCGATAATGGCTTTTTTGCCGATATTCTGAGATTGTCCAACTCTTAATTACCGATTCCGATATCAACCGATACCGATATATACAGTCGTGGAATTAACACATTATTATGCCTAATTTTGTTGTGATGCCCCACAGGATGCATTAAACAATGTAACAAGGTTTTCCAAAATAAATCAACTCAAGTTATGGAAAAAAATGCCAACATGACACTGCCATATTTTTTTATTATTGAAGTCACAAAGTGCATTACTTTTTTTAACATGCCTCAAAACAAGCAGCTTGGAATTTGGGACATGCTCTCCCTGAGAGAGCATGAGGACGTTGAGGTGGGCGGAGTTGGGGTAGGGGGTAGCGGCAGTGTATATTGTAGCGTCCCGGAAGAGTTAGTGCTGCAAGGGGTTCTGGGTATTTGTTCTGTTGTGTTTATGTTGTTATGGTGCGGATGTTCTCCCGAAATGTGTTTGTCATTATTGTTTGGTGTAGGTTCACAGTGTGGCGCATATTTGTAACAGTGTTAAAGTTGTTCATACGACCACCCTCAGTGTGACCTGTATGGCTGTTGACCAAGTATGTTGCATTCACTCGTGTGTGTGTGTGAAAAGCCGTAGATATTATGTGACTGGGCCGGCACGCAAAGGCAGTGCCTTTAAGGTTTATGGCGCTCTGTACTTCTCCCTACGTCCGTGTACACAGCGGCGTTTTAAAAAGTCATAAATTTTACTTTTTTAAACTGTTCCCGATAATTTCCTATATTACATTTTAAAGAATTTATCGGCCGATAATATCGGCAGTCCGATATTATTGGACATCTCTAATTACAGATAATTATGAAGTGTTTTTCAAGTGCTTGCTGCCACAAAGAAAAACAAACAAATGCTACTTGATCATGTCATGCTACCGCCTGGTCTATGTTAGTATGTTCCTGGTCTGGTTGGCCGTTTCTTTGCTAGACTGGAATGACTGTTGTTTAGGTTCATGCAAACTACAAGTTGCTTATAAACACATCCAACTTCGTTTTTTTGCTCCCCAAAAAAGATTGCGTTGGTGCAAGAGGGCAAAAGGAAGGCACAATGTTCCTTTGTGGATTCATTTAGTGGCAGGCAACATGGTTCACTGAATGTTAGGCCACACGACCATCAACTGTTCAAGAATTCAGTTGCATTGTGTTCAAAAGGATTGCTGGTCTTAGAATGGAATGCAAAGGTAAGAAGAATAAAGCAAACTAAACAAAGATAATATGGAATAGGCTTCAAGATACAAGTTGGGGACTTAACCACCCCAATCAAAAAACATCCTCCTACTAGTCTGCTGCTGGAGGACCAAATGTTTCCCGATTGAATGTCCGTGAAAAGGTCACTCTTTCATCCGTCCGGTCCATCTACTTGGACAGCTCTGTGGAAAGCCATTCCAGTCCTTCATACAGCCCGGTGCCTTGGGTGGCGCAGGTGGACTCAATGTGCCACTGTGGGGATGCAATGAGGAAGTGAGGAGAAGGATGCTTTCTGCATTGGGAGTCTGGAGTGACTTACAGCTTTGGTGCGGAGGGCATTGAGACCCAGTGTGTCTGAGAGATCGCTGACTGTCAGGGCGTTGGGGAGGTCCTGTTTGTTGGCGAAGACCAGCAGAACGGCGTCGCTCAACTCCTGCTCCTGCAACTGCAAGCACAAACACCAGACTTGACAACACCAAATGTCTTCTTTTGTTTAATGGCGGTTGGCAAGCAACCTTCTGGTGTGCATTACCGCCACCTACTGAAATGGAGTGTGGACCGAGGTGGATCCCCACTCTATACTCTTATTTAACCCAGTGTTTTTAAAATATGTGTATAATGCTTTATAACCTGTGTGTTCTGAGTGCAATCCTAAAATATCTTCCACTGCTAACCTAATCTCCTCTTTTGCTAACTTACTTTCCAGTATTTCCCTTTTTCTATTGTATTTCCTACAATGTATTAAAACATGTCCTACACTCATACTTGCCAACCTTGAGACCTCCGATTTCAGGAGGTGGGGTGTGGGGGCGTGGTTAAGATATATATATAAGAAATACTTGACTTTCAGTGAATTCTAGCTATATATATATATATATATATATATAAAAGAAATACTTGAATTTCAGTGTTCATTTATTTACACATACCGTATTTTCCGCACCATAAGCCGCCCTGGGTTATAAGCCGCGCCTTCAATGAACGGCATATTTCAAAACTTTGTCCACCTATAAGCCGCCCCGTGTTATAAGCCGCATCTAACTGCGCTAAAGGGAATGTCAAAAAAACAGTCAGATAGGTCAGTCAAACTTTAATAATATATTAAAAACCAGCGTGATGTGGGCGCGCATGGAGTCGTATATCAACATGGACGGAGCTGCGTGAAAAAAGCCACCCGGCCTCTTTGCGTAAACTTCCCTTAACCACTCGCTCATCTTTTCTTCATCCATCCATCCCTTCGAGTTAGCTTTTATGATGACGCCGGCTGGAAAGGTCTCTTTTGGCAAGGTCTTCCTTTTGAATATCACCATGGGTGGAAGTTTCTGGCCATTAGCATGGCAAGCTAGAACCACAGTGAAGGATGACTTCTCATTCCCTGTGGTGCGAATATTCACCGTACGTGCTCCCGTTGTATCCACAGTGCGGTTCACAGGAATATCAAAAGTCAGCGGAACCTCGTCCATGTTGATAATGTTCTCTGGCCGGATCTTTTTTTCAGCTATCTTGTTTTTACAATATGCACGGAAAGTAGCCAGCTTTTCTTGAAAGTCTTTAGGCAGTTGCTGTGAAATAGTAGTCCGTGTGCAGATGGAGAGATTGCGTCTTTTCATGAACCAGAAACCTGTCGCTTAGTAGGAGCCATTTTGTGGTCTTTACAGATGTAAACACACAAAGGAAATGAAACGTAATATCCGCGCCCTTCTTCTTCTTCTACGGGGGCGGGTGGTTGCTTACAGTAGAAGAAGAAGCGCTTCCTCTTCTATGGGGAAAAAAGATGGCGGCTGTTTACCGTAGTTGCGAGACCTAAACTTTATGAAAATGAATCTTAATATTAATCCATATATAAAGCGCACCGGGTTATAAGCCGCACTGTCAGCTTTTGAGTAAATTTGTGGTTTTTAGGTGCGGCTAATAGTGCGGAAAATACGGTATACACACACATAACACTCATCTACTCATTGTTGAGTTAAGGTTGAATTGTCCATCCTTGTTCTATTCTCTGTCACTATTTCAGAACACACACATTATGCAAATATACATTATAAAATCAATAAGAAAACGGGAGCTCTAATTTGGGAGTCTGAATTAGGATCAGAAGTTCCTATATAAACATTGCGCACTCACGTCGCCTTTTTTGTATTGATTACTGCAGCTGTGCACTGGATTCATTCACAAATACAAACTACAACTCACAAACACTTTAGAGTTAGGCTCCACCATCAGAATGTGTACTTAAACTTATAAAGATCACATGGATATTATTCAGTGAGTTGATTCACCAAAACTAACCTGTTATACAGGAGGAAAAAGCACACAGGACGTTTCAATTGTTCACAGACTGGTCGCGCTCATCAGAATGACAAGACACTTCCGGTCTGCAGGTGATAGCATTCAATTGGGAAGAAACGCCCTACTGCCCCCTACTGACCAATGTGAATACTGATAAATGTGTAATGACAGCTCCAAAAACGAATTCAAACCACAAAATAAAATAAATAAATCAACACAAAAATGTGACACATTATGGGTGGGTCACATATGCATGTAAAGTAGATGGCAGTATTGTCCTGTTTAAAAGTGTCACAACTTTGCTGTTTACGGCAGACGAACTGCTTTACGGTAGACGAAAACTTGACTGCTGTTGTTGTGTGTTGTTACCGCGCTGGGAGGACGTTAATGAAACTGCCTAACAATAAACCCACATAAGAAACCAAGAACTCGCCCTCCATCATTAGCTGTTTATATTGTAGGAAAGCGGACGTGAGAACAGGCTGTCAACACGTCACTCAGGTCCGCATGGAGCTGGAGGGGGCGTGGCCTCCAGCTCCGCCTGAATTTCGGGAGAAAATTTGTCCCGGGAGGTTTTCGGGAGAGGCGCTGAATTTCGGGAGTCTCCCGGAAAATCCGGGAGGGTTGGCAAGTATGCCTACACTTTCTATCTGATGGTTATAGTCACATATCCCTGTATTATGTTTCCCTATCAATTTCAATGAACTATTTAGATATGTATGTCCTAATCTCATTCTAGTAATAATGTCTTCTTCCTCCCTATTTCTATTGCCTCCTCTCATTACACCTACTCTCCTCTGGACTTTGTAATACTCCCTACCTTTTGTTTCCTTATTCCAATTATCCTGCCACTTTTTATTGTGTTCTATCTTAATTATGTTCTTCTTTACTGTGCTTAATCTCTATGTTTACTTCTGTTTTAGTGGTTGCTTGTTTTGCATATCTGTCTGCTAACTCGTTGCCCACAACTCCTACATGAGCAGGTACACAGAGAAATGTTACCACACCTCCCGCTTTATTTATTCTGCAGTTGCCTGAACTATTTCATATACCAAAAAAAACGGACCGTAGTCAGACCAACGTGGTCTGTAAATGATGCAAGGCGCTGGTCCCTACTAAGATTGGTAATGCCACACCACCTTAGCTGTGCTTACCTGAGCACAGCCGTAACCTCCTGGCACTAAACCTGAAGAAAATAGTTCTCAGGTGTCTGTATGTTTACATTCGTTATCATTACTATTTTGTTACACTTTATTAAGCATTTATTACACATTCCTTATTATTGCACCTTCATTTAAAAGAGGTGATTGTGAAGTAGGGGTGTAACGGTACACAAAAATTTCGGTTCGGTACGTACCTCGGTTTAGAGGTCACGGTACGGTTCATTTTCGGTACAGTAAAATCAAATTTGCAAAATCTCAACATTGCAATTTTTTCGAAATTACATTTAACCTTTAGCCCTGCGATGAGGTGGCGACTTGTCCAGGGTGTACACCGCCTTCCGCCTGATTGTAGCTGAGATAGGCTCCAGCGCCCCCCGCGACCCCAAAAGGGAATAAGCGGTAGAAAATGGATGGATTTAACCTTTAAGCTTTTTTATTTCACTTTTGTTATGTTTTTGTTTATTTTAATAGTATTTTTAGAATGTGCCGTGGGCCTTTAAAACATTAGCTGTGGGCCGCAAATGGCCTCCGGGGAACACTTTTGACACCCCTGCTATAGATAATAAAAAATTCAATCTGATAAATCTATGGATAAAAAGCAAAGCCTGGCGACGCATGCGCGTTTATCATAACTCTCTCACTCTCTCTGTCTCTGCCCCTCCCTCACCAATGCTGCTACGCGCACACCTCCACAATTTGTTTTGTTTTTAACCCCTTCTGAACCCTGAACGTACATTGAAAATACACACAACCCTAACTCAAAATGCCGGACATTTGAGGCATTTAAGAGACTCCGCCCGGACAGCCCCTGAAAAGAGGACGTATGGTCAGTCTATCGTAACCCGGTGTGTGTTGTGCCTCGGTGTGCATTGTTTACATAACGTGCGGTACGCTACTTAATATGTCCGTGTGGAAACTCGTTCGGTACACCTCCAAACCGAAACCCCCGTACCGAAACGGTTCAGTACAAATACACATACCGTTACACCCCTATTGTGAAGTGTTCAATGTTTGTTAAATTGACTGCTTGTGTTAACATTTCCTTTCTTCCTTGATAGCTAAGGGGTTTATAATCAGAGGAAGGTTACATTTTGAATACATTATATGTTTTTCTCCTGGTGCTTTTTTTCGATAAGTCATAATAAATATCAAAAATGTTCGCTATCTACCGATATAAGACACTTATATTGTGATAAAGTTTCCATCCATATCGCCTAGCCCAGGGGTCGGCAACATTTACCACTCAAAGAGCCATTTTGACCAGTTTCACAAATTAAAGAAAACAATGGGAGCCACAAAAATCTTTTGAAATTTAAAATGAAATAACACTGCATACAAAGTTTTTTTTTTGCTTTGTGCTATGTATAAACCAAGAGTCTCAGACACGCTGCCCACACCTTAATATGAAAATTGAATGTTAGTGCGGTCCGCGACTTTTATATGAATGGCGCTTGACAGCGTCATACTTCCCATCCCTCCCGATTCTTCCGGCAGACTTCGAATTTCAGGGCAACTGTTCTCTCGAACGGGCCGTGATGGTACAGCATTTAGCGCCCACTACAACCAGCCGGCCCAGCTACAAGTTGCGTAAGGCTTCTGCTTGCTCACGTAAGCGACAGCAAGGCATACTTGGTCAACAACCACACAGGTTACACTGACGGTGGCGGTATAAAAAACTTTAACACTCTTACTAATATGCGCCACACTGTGGACCCACACCAAACAAGAATTACAAACACATTTCGGGAGAACATCTGCACCGTAACACAACATGAACACAACAGAACAAATACCCAGAATCCCATGCAGCCCTAACTCTTCCGGGCTACATTATACACCCCCGCTACCAAACCCTGCCCACCTCAACCGACGCACGGAGGGGGGGGGGGGGGGGGTTGATGTGTGGGGGAGCAGGGTTGGGGTGGGGGCGGGGTTTGGTGGTAGCAGGGGTGCATAATGTAGCCCGGAAGAGTCAGGGCTGCATGGGATTCTGGGTATTTGTTCTGTTGTGTTTATGTTGTGTTAAGGTGCAGATGTTCTCCCGAAATGTGTTTGTCATTCTTGTTTGGTTTTGGTTCAAAGTGTGGCGCATTATTAGTAAGAGTGTTGAAGTTGTTTTATATGGCCACCGTCAGTGTAACCTGTGTGGCTGTTGACCAAGTATGCCTTGCTGTCACTTACGTGTGCAAGTCAAAGATGCATACAACAAAAGGATGGGCTGGCACGATGTTTGTACAGATTGCAGAGGGCGCTAAATACTGTACCATCATGGCACGCCCTTATTATTATTGTTAGTGTGAAAATAGGTGAATATAAATCCCGGGAGTTTTCTGCAAGAGGCACCAAAATCCGGAAATCTCCCGGGAAAAAAGCTGAGCCGCATCAGAGTGATCAAAGAGCCGCGGGTTGCCGACCCCTGGCCTAGCCCTTTAGTACCTACATGTTTTATTCTTTAAAATGTGTTAATACATGTATGATGCACATTTAAAGCTTGAACCTGGATTGTTGTTGACCAACACTGAGCTTGTGTTTATTTGCCATTTCTTCTGACAGCGGGGATTTTACTGAATTTTCAAAATTACTGGATACTACAGCCTCAATATTCTCACAGACTATAAATCTACCTTTAAAAATATAAGAATTCTTAGTTTTGAGTTGCATACATACCATCTTTGAGAGCTCATCTGCAGCCTCCTGCACTCTTTCTCGGTCATTGCTGTCCACTACAAAGATGAGGCCCTGCCAGATAAAAGCAATCGACATAGTTAGCTAATTGTATGCTTCCACGTTCATAAAAGTAAATAATCATTTGATCTATAATTTGCACAGCCAAACATAAAAAGGAAGTTTAACATGAGTAATGAGCTAGCTGCAACACAGTACAGGCCAAAAGTTTGGACACACCTTCTCATTCCCAACACAACTGATTGACCCAACCCCATTAATAAAGCAAGAAATTCCACTAATCAACCCTGATAAGGCACACCTGTGAAGTGAAAACCATTTCAGGTGACTACTTCTTGAAGCTCATGGAGAGAATGCCAAGAGTATGCAAAGCAGTAATCAGAGCAAAGGGTGGCTATTTTGAAGAAACCACAATATAAAACATGTTTTCAGTTATTTCACCTTTTTTTTGTTAAGTACATAACTCCACAAGTGTTCATTCATAGTTTTGATGTGACAATCTACAATGTAAATAGTCATGAAAATAAAGACAACGCATTGAAATGAGAAAGTGTGTCCAAACTTTTGGCCTGTACTGTATATAGTAGGCATAGCGTGTGGTGTTTTAACTGTGAACACACTGAGATCACATGCTGTAAATAACTGGTGTGGTGAGTAACAACATTTAAGTGAGACAAACACATGACTAATCAAGAGTATACATTGCTTTGTCGGAGACTTCGGCTTGATTAGCCCCGATACCTGTGTGTTCTGGAAATAATGCCTCCACATTAGGGATGTCCCGATCCAGGTTTTTGCACTTCCGATCCGATACCAATATTGTTTTTGCATTTCCGATCCGATACCGATACTGACCGATACTGGCCTATCCGAGCATGTATTAAAGTTTAAAGTTATTTAGCCAACTTAGTTGTCAGAATCATGTTGAAAAGGGTTTTAGTACTCTTGATAACAACTAGCCAGCTGAATTAGGGGAGTTTGAATAATACACAATGGTTGGTAACAAGAAACTGACCTGTTTATTCAAGGATAAACACAAAATAGACAAAATTATACATGACAAACAGAAATGGCATCATTGAACTAGGGCTGGGCGATATGGCCTTTTTTTAATATTGCGATATTTTAAGGCCATATAGCGATACACAATATATATCTCGATATTTTGCCTTAGCCTTGAATGAACACTTGATGCATATAATCACAGCAGTATGATGATTCTATGTGTTTTGATTGATTGAGACTTTTATTAGTAGGTTGCACAGTGAAGTACATATTCCGTACAATTGACCACTAAATGGTAACACCCCAATAAGTTTTTCAACTTGTTTAAGTCGGGGTCCACTTAAATTGATTCATGATACAGATATATACTATCAGATATATACTATCATCATAATACAGTCATCACACAAGATAATCACATTGAATTATCTACATTATTTATAATCCAGGGTGTGGAGGGGGAGCCGGATGTAAGTGTCAAAAAGACAGCCAAAAGAGTTTGGTATGAGAATAAATCTAAAGTTAAAATATAGGGTAGAAATGCACCCATTTGCAGGAAATGTAGTATTGATTTTCAAAATTTTCTTTCAAGGCTTGCATGTCTATATTAAAACATTCTTCTTCATACTGCATTAATATATGCTACTTTTAAACTTTCATGCAGAGAAGGAAATCACAACTAAAAAAAAAATCACAAATTTTTTCATACGGTGTTGTGGAAATTTTTGCCTCAGCATTTTGATGGTGTGGGTGTGTGGCACCGAATGGAGATAAGCGTCTCGACAGACGTCACAATATTTGAACAATGATGACGAAAACTGTTTTCTCTGTCGTGTCCGTGTGTTGAAAATCGTTATGCGCTTATTTTTTTATTAGATTTTGTGCGTGGCATAGATTTGCTATGCGCAGAGGACGCTTAAACAGTGCGCAATTGCATAGGCGAGCACCTTAGAGGGAGCGTTGCTCGCACGGCTGCGCTAGCATCACAGCTAACGTTAGCCATGCTGCTACCTCTCTGCTCGGGGAGGACGTATACGTATGTGACGTATGACGTGACAGTATGTGACGTGTGTCGTGACAGTATGTGACGTGTGTCGTGACAGTATGTGACGTGTGTAAGAAGGCGCGCTGCTGTCTGTGAGAGGGAGACACAAGAAAGAGTGAGAAGAGCCTGTCGTGTAATGCCAGCAGCTAAAAGCAACTGCGTGAGAATTCACAGACATGTGGATGTGTTGAAGGTGTGCTGGAAAATGCGGTACGGAAATTACGGAGCAGCAGAAAAGTGGAATGTATTATTTAAATCGGTGCGTTGGAAAACACGGACCGGAGGTTTTTTTTTAAACTGGATCTGGATCGGCATTTTCCCATGCCTTGGCGATACGCAATTTTTGGCAAATATCAGCAGCCGATCCGATCCAAATATCGGATCGGGACATCCCTACTCCACATTAGCCATAATACCTGTATGTTCTGGAAATAATGCCTCCACATTAGCCCCAATACCCGTGTGTTCTGGAAATAATGCCTCCACATTAGCCCTAATACCTGTGCAGTATTTCCCCCAGAAAATATGTTAGTTAAGGTGGTGTCTCTCCAGGGGGAAAGGGGTAGGTGGGTGTAAGGAACAGCGTAACTTGGCCTGTCGCCATCACGTCTCCATCTCATCGCTGCCACCACAGCCTGGGGGGGGGTAATAGACTACAGACTGTGGTGACGTAGGCCGGCTTCGTCGCATGAAGAAGCCTACAATTTTTGGTTGTGTTTTCCGCTCCATATGCCGATATACTATATATATCTCGATATTTTTTCCGTAAAGTAAAAATACACAAAACAGTCCTAGTTACCTGAGACACTAAGTATGTCATTATTATGACTTAGTAAGTCAATATTTTGACTTAGTAATTTACTAAATCAAAATAATGACAAAATAATGACTTACTAAGTCAAAATAATGACTTAATAAGTCAAATTAATGACTTACTGTAAGTAAGCGTTTCCAATAAGTGTTTGAAAAAAAAGAGTTAAAAATAGGGCCACATGCTGACATATTCTCAACTCATCATGCTTAATTTATTACAGCATTTGGGAAGCCTGTAATTTATTTTTATTATGTAACTGTTATATATTTGTATCAACATGTGATAGCAGGGACCCTGCCATTAAAAACTAGGCTGCTACATTACTAATGATTAATGTACCGTATTTTTCGGAGTATAAGTCGCACCTGCCGAAAATGCATAATAAAAAAGGAAAAAAACATAAGTCGCACTGGAGCCCGGCCAAACTATGGAAAAAACTGCGACTTATAGTCCGAAAAATACGGTAATTATAGCTAAAAAAAATAGTACAATAGCAATACGAGAGGCTATTCATCCCTGAACACCATAGCGTTCATGTAGGCTTTATGATGCAGTTACATTATTATATCAACTATCAGAGACAGCTTCAGGAAACTCTTCATTTAACATATTGTCCTTTTTTGCTGCTTCAACACAGCTCAATCAACACAGAAAAAAGGTAAAGTGAAATAACTTTGTTGTTAACTGTAGGTCAATAATGCTTGTCACTCTCAGACACAGGGGTTTTCTGTTTGTAGCACGCACACACACACCGCAAAATGAGCTAACGTTACGCTAAAAGCTAATTAGCCTTCACCTCAAGGACTGCGAGCGAGCTGAGCTGCCGCTTATGTTTCTAAAACGTCAACGGGCTCATAGTGATGTCACTAGTAGTTGACTTTGAGGTGTTTATTATAATTTGGGGAGAGTCCGCTGCCTTATGCTCACCTGCTAAACACCTTTCTGCTCACCCCACCACTGGAGCACTGACTCCAAGCGCTCTGAATACGCACTGCTGATTGGCTGTTACATGCGCTCTAAATACGCACTGCTGATTGGCTGCAGAGACGTACTGACAGAGGCAGAGGCATAACCAAGCGGAGCACCTTGTTAAGACTTTAGTTTAGGCGGTGGCTCTTTGTTGTTAAGGCAGCCGCCTTAACAACAAAGCACTGCGGGAAACCCTGCTGTGGGTTCTGGAAATAATGCCTCCACATTAGCCATAATACCTGTGTGTTCTGGAAATAATGCCTCCACAGGGGCCTGATCTTGTCCTGACCGCCCACATCCCACACCGTGAAACTGATGTTCTGATACTCTACGGTCTCCACGTTGAAACCTGTCCAAGGAGGAAATAAAATAAAAGGTAAACGAGGTTGTGTACAATCATAATCAATATTAATTAGCATTGAGGTGATTACAAAGTCCCCAGGTCTTACCAATAGTGGGGATGGTTGTTACAATTTCGCCGAGCTTCAGTTTGTATAAGATGGTGGTTTTCCCAGCAGCATCCAGCCCGACTAGGGACGGGAATGTTGAGAAATGACAAGTTACAACACGGGAGGATGACAACATGTCAAATATTACATAATAAAACAAAGAGACATCACAACTTGCTTTTTTCCAAAACAGGGATGCTAACAATATATTATGGTTAGGGCCTCGTCTAGTCCCTAAATAGCTTTTGTTTTGCTCGGTAGAAACCAAATCAATTCATTTTGCCTTTGAACATGACGTTTTTTCTTTTTTTTTCTTCCCTAATGTTACCCCTGCCCTCAAAGGTCTGCTCCAAAAATACTTTGACAAACTCTATGGGTTTTTTATCAAATAGAAACTGGCGTGGGAAAACAATGTCAAAAATGACTACTCTGTGGGCCTAAGTTCTACATAATATTACACAAGACAATTAATTGGAAACTATTTTGTTGAAAATAATGCAGAATATGTAGATATGTTTCAAAGAAGAGTTGAAAATAAGGCAGAATACGTAGATAAGTTTTAAAGAGTTAAAAATAAATATGTAGATATGTTTCAAAGAAGAGTTCATCTACTGTTGAAAATATGGCAGAATATGTAGATGTTTAAAAGAAGAGTTGAAAATAAGGCAGAATATGTCGATATGTTTCAAAGTTAAAAATAAATATGTAGATATGTTTCAAAGAGTTAAAAATAAATATGTAGATAAGTTTCAAAGTTAAAAATAAATATGTAGATATGTTTCATAGAAGAGTTAAAAATAAGGCAGAATATGTAGATGTTTCAAAGAAGAGTTAAAATTAAATATGTAGATATGTATCAGAGTTAAAAATAAATATATAGATGTTTCAAAGAGTTAAAAATAAATATGTAGATGTTTCAAAGAAAAGTTAAAAATAAATATGTAGATATGTATCAAAGAGTTAAAAATAAATATGTAGATATGTATCAGAGTTAAAAATAAGTATGTAGATATGTTTCAAAGTTAAAAATATGTAGATATGTTTCATAGAAGAGTTAAAAATAAGGTAGAATATGTAGATGTTTCAAAAAAGTTAAAAATAAATATGTAGATATGTATCAAGAGTTAAAAATAAATATGTAGATATGTTTCAAAGAGTGAAAAATAAATATGTAGATATGTATCAAAGAGTTAAAAATAAATATGTAGATGTTTCAAAGAAGAGGTAAATAAATATGTAGATATGTTTCAAAGAGTTAAATAAATATGTAGACATGTATTAAAGAGTTAAAAATAAATATGTAGATATGTTTCGAAGAGTTAAATAAATATGTAGATATGTTTCAAAGAGTTAAAAATAAATATGTAGATATATTTCAAGGAAGAGTTATATAAATATGTAGATATATTTCAAGGAAGAGTTAAATATGTAGATATATTTCAAGGAAGAGTTAAATAAATCTGAAGATATGTTTCAAAGAAGAGTTCAATATATGTAGATATGTATCAAAGAGTTAAAAATAAATATGTAGATATATTTCAAGGAAGAGTTAAATAAATATGAAGATATGTTTCAAATAAGAGTTAAATAAATATGTAGATATGTTTCAAAGAGTTAAATAAATATGTAGACATGTATTAAAGAGTTAAAAATAAATATGTAGATATGTTTCAAAGAGTTAAATAAATATGTAGATATGTTTCAAAGAGTTAAAAATAAATATGTAGACATATTTCAAGGAAGAGTTAAATAAATATGTAGATATATTTCAAGGAAGAGTTAAATATGTAGATATATTTCAAGGAAGAGTTAAATAAATCTGAAGATATGTTTCAAAGAAGAGTTCAATATATGTAGATATGTATCAAAGAAGAGTTAAAAATAAATATGTAGATATATTTCAAGGAAGAGTTAAATAAATATGAAGATATGTTTCAAATAAGAGTTAAATAAATATGTAGATATGTTCCAAAGAGTTAAATAAATATGTAGATATGTATCAAAGAAGAGTTATAAATAAATATGTAGATATGTATCAAAGAGTTAAAAATAAATATGTAGATAATTTTCAAAGAAGAGTTAAATAAATATGTAGATATGTAACAAAGTTAAAAATAAATATGTATTCAAAGAAGAGTTAAATAAATATGTAGATATGTATCAAAGAGTTAAAAATAAATATGTAGATGTCTCAAAGAAGAGTTAAATAAATATGTTTCAAAGAAGAGTTAAATTACTTCCCTGCGACAGCAGAGGAAAACGTCGACTTCCAGTTGACAAACTGCCTTTAAAAATTAACTCATTTGTTTATTGACTCATGACTATTTTACCACGTTTACGCCACTAAAGTGAACCTTCATATGTTGTCCGTCAATTGGGAGCCCTTGTTTATGTATTTTTTTCAAACTTTAACTTGTGAAAACGACGAGGCTTCGCGCAAGCTAGCAAGTAGCTAAGCTAAGCTAACCGTCAAAACAACGCTTTTTTGTACTCACCCATCAAAATCCTCATTTGTTTTTTGCCAAAAAGTCGTCCGAAGACTGAAGATAATACCAGCCCCATGAATGGAGTGTGGTGTGTGATAGTTTGGGTAAAAGGTGGATGTTAAAGCCCCGTACAAAGCGTTGAGGTTGTTTCACCAGGAGACTCTGCCACGTCCGGCCAACGTGGAACCCGTGACGTCACCGCTTTCAATCAACTTTATCCACAACAACGGAACAGGAACTTGTGACGTCACTGCTTTCAATCAACTTTATCCACAACAACGGAACAAGAAATATCGCACACATTTTTATCCCGGACGTTTTTAAAATGTGAATTTTACACATCAATTATGTTAACCCACTAAATAATGTTAACCTAAATATTGTCTAATTATATATGACCAAACATTCAAACCATTTTTTAAATATAAATAAATACTAAGTTATCCATCAAATTGTGCAATGTAAAATTAGCAATAGATTTCAAGGTCAAATTGTGGCATTTACTGTGCTTTTTACAGCATTTTCCTCTATATAAAAATTGTGTTAATTTTTTTTACTGTAATAAACGGTGGTGCCGTGTTGGCATTTACAGTAATACACCAAACATTTACAATTGTTGATTTGCGGGGGGGCAAACAAACTGGCAGCTCAGGTGCCAACATTTTATTGTAAAATTGCATTTTTTTTTAATTTACAGTAAAAAAACAAAAGTACATTTTACAGTAAAATTCTGGCTACTGAGCTGCTTTTGTTTAACCATAAAATGTATTGTTTTTCTATTTACAGTAATATATACTACATTTACAGTAATGTACATCAAATGTTGAGGTGAAATGATTGCAATTTACCTTTTTTTTTTTTACATTTTAATTTTTTTTAAATCTACTAATGAAATACTTACAAATATGGTTTAATAATAGTATTCATTGTTAGAAGCGGTCCTCTGGGGCCAAACATAACGTCCAAGTGGCCCTCAGTGAAAAGGACTTTGACACCGTTTTAATTTTCCTGAGGGAACTCTCCTGAAGGAATCAATAAACATTTTTTTGTGTAACAATACACAAAAAATTTGGTTGGGTACTGTTGCGTTTGGACCAGTTGTTCCTCCCAGGGATTTCAAGTTTCTGGTCGTCGCTCCCAAGCTCTTTACGACACTTAAAGCTGAGTAAAAGAACCACCAGAGACAGAATAGGTATTTTGTATATATTTGCAAAGCTTTGTAAATATAAATGAGACCAGTCCAGCATAGAACATTCAATCACGCAGCTAAGATGGTCTCCTCTCAAAAATGGAAACCTTCTCTTCTATAAAGTCTCTCTCCCTCCCACCCTCGCTGTCTTGTCTTTCCAGCCCAAACACATGCCCATTTTCCTCTGCAGCTGGACAGAAGAATAGATAAGAAGAAGGAGTATCTCTCTTTCTTACATTCCATATTCAAGGTTAGCACACAGTATTTGCAGACAACCAAAAGATCACAATTGGAAGAAAAACACCAGCTGTTTTGTAATATGATTATGAAAATAAAGAAGTAACACTTAAATACGGATATATGTAAATATCTGCCTCCGACAGTACGTACCTCAGTTTAGAGGTCACGGTTTGGTTCATTTTCGGTACAATAAGAAAACAACAAAATATAAATGTTTTGGTTATTTATTTACCAAATTTGTAAACAATGGCTTTATCCTTTTAACATTGGGAACACTATAATAATTCTTCCCACGTTAATCCACATTAAACTGCCTCAAATTGTTGCTCAGATTAAATAAAATGACAAAATATGCACTGCTGATTGGCTGTTACCGCTCTGTATGTAACCAATCAGATGGTTGTGTGGGTGGGACAATGCTGGGTGCTATGTAGAGTTCTGACAGAGACAGGCAGAAGGAAGCGGAGCAGCTTGTTAAGACTTTAGTTTAGCTTAATATGTTCGTGTGGAAACTCGTTCGGTACACCTCCGAACCGAACCGAACCCCCCATACCGAAAGGGTTCAATACAACGTACCGTTACACCCCTACTATCTATCTATCTATCTACCTCTGCGTTATTGCATAAAAGACCTCAACGGTGGAGTGGGCGAATGATGGTTGCATGGAAGCTCCACAATGGTCACAAAGGCGGAAGAAGGCTGCAGCAAAGATGGGTCCCCAATTGGCTTGGTCTCCATGCCATTGGACGCTGGCCTTCTCTTTGCCAATGACAGTGTGGTGGCTGTCTGTGCACCAATCTCCCCACTTTAAAAGATTCCACGCACAGGCGTTCTCCTGAAGGCAGTCCCACCAACAGGAGGACAATCATACTCGTTTCGAGTGATCGCCGACGAATTGCGTCGGTGCAGCAACATCAATTACACTTGGACAATTTAATGAACATATTAGGATGAATAATACAAACATTCTGTCATTACGAATACAAAGATACTCCGTTTAGATTATATATTTTTTGGGGTGCTTATTCGCCTACATATCTTGTACTGCAACCTAGCCACAACTAGCCACAAAAATAAAACATTGTTACATGATTACCTTTGAGCATTTTTGTCTTTGTATAGCATACTTTTGTAATATACTGTAGCTCTTGCATTGGAGCTTATTAGATTGGGTACCTAATGACTTGTCCAGGGTATGTTCACTATAGGATTTCTATTGATACAAACCCCGTTTCCATATGAGTTGGGAAATTGTGTTAGATGTAAATATAAACGGAATACAATGATTTGCAAATCCTTTTCAACCCGAATGCACTACAAAGACAAGATATTGATGTTCAAACTCATAAACTTTTTTTTTTGTTTTTTTGCAAATAATAATTAACTTAGAATTTCATGGCTGCAACACGTGCCAAAGTAGTTGGGAAAGGGCATGTTCACCACTGTGTTACATCACTTTTTCTTTTAACAACACTCAATAAACGATTGGGAACTGAGGAAACTAATTGTTGAAGCTTTGAAAGTGGAATTCTTTCCCATTCTTGTTTTATGTAGAGCTTCAGTCGTTCAACAGTCCGGGGTCTCCGCTGTCGTATTTTCAATCAATCAATCAATCAAAGTTTATTTATATAGCCCTTAATCACAAGTGTCTCAAAGGGCTGCACAAGCCACAACTACATCCTCGGCTCAGATCCCACATATAAAATATGTATATATATATATATATATATATATATATATATATATATATATATATATATATACACATACATATATATACATATACATACACACAAATATACATATATATACATACATATATATATACATACATACATACACATACATATACGCTTCATAATGCGTCACACATTTTCGATGGGAGACAGGTCTGGACTGCAGGCGGGCCAAGGAAGTACCCGCACTCTTTTTTTACGAAGCCACGCTGTTGTAACACGTGCTGAATGTGGCTTGGCATTGTCTTGCTGAAATAAGCACGGGCGTCCATGAAAAAGACGGCGCTTAGATGGCAGCATATGTTGTTCCAAAACCTGTATGTACCTTTCAGCGTTAATGGTGCCTTCACAGATGTGTAAGTTACCCATGCCTTGGGCACTAATGCACCCCCATACTATCACAGATGCTGGCTTTTCAACTTTGCGTCGATAACAGTCTGGATGGCTCGCTTCCCCCTTTGACACGATGTCGAATATTTCCAAAAACAATTTGAAATGTGGACTCGTCAGACCACAGAACATTTTTCCACTTTGCATGAGTCCATCTTAGATGATCTCGGGCCCAGAGAAGCCGGCGGCGTTTCTGGGTGTTGTTGATAAATGGCTTTTGCTTTGCATAGTAGAGTTTTAACTTGCACTTACAGATGTAGCGACCAACTGTATTTAGTTCTTTGAGGTAGAGGGGGGCATTTCCATGGAGGCACTGGTGGGTTAGTAGGGAGACTTTGAATTCAATCCTGAGTAGAACAGGAAGCCAGTGAAGGGATTTGAGAGTTGGTGTGATGTGGTCGTATTTTCGTACTCTCATCAGGATCCTAGCCATACTTGCCAACCCTCCCGGATTTTCCGGGAGACTCCCGAAATTCAGCGCCTCTCCCGAAAACCTCCCGGGACAAATTTTCTCTCGAAAATCTCCCGAAATTCAGGCGGACTCAGGTCCTCATGGGTTTATTGTTAGGCAGTTTCATTAACGTCCTCCCAGCGCGGCAACAACACACAACAACAGCAGTCACGTTTTTGTATACCGTAAAGCAGTTCGTCTGCCGTAAACAGCAATGTTGTGACACTCTTAAACAGGACAATGCTGCCATCTAGTGCATTTGATGAAAGCACTTTTGTGCGTGCCACACATTTTGCATCATCAGAGAGGGTGTTCAGCATGGTTAGAAAAATAGTGACAGAGAATAGAACAAGGATGGACAATTCAACCCTTAACTCAACAATGAGTAGATGAGTGTTATGTGTGTGTATATGTGTAAATAAATGAACACTGAAATTCAAGTATTAATTTTATATATATATATATATATAATAAAATAAATATATATATATATATATATATATATATATATATTAGAGATGCGCGGTTTGCGGGCACAACCGCGGAGTCCGCGGATTATCCGCGGATCGGGCGGATGAAATTTAAAAAAATTAGATTTTATCCGCGGGTCGGGTCGGGTCGGGTGGTTGAAATAAAAAAAATTAGATTTTAAATAGATTCAGGCGGGTGGCAGTTAAACCAATTCGGAAATATATATACATAGTTAAATGTTGTTACCCACATACGAAAAACGAGCAGGCACCTGCAGCATATGCCACAACAGAAGAAAAAAAAAAAAAGAGATGGACACTTTTACGGAGCGGAGAAGGGACGCCTCGCCGGGGTCTGGGACCGAGACCCCTTCCCCCGAGACGGCCCCACCAGGAGCCGTAGCTGAGGCGATCCGCGAGAAGGGCCCGACGCACGTCCAGGGTCACCACCGCGCCCACCGCACCGACACCCCGCCTCGTCCGCCTTCGCCGCGGCCAGCGTCACGCGCAGCAGGTAAGCAGCTTACCTGCCCGCCACCCCCGTGGCCGGGGGCTCGTAACAGGGGTCACTCCGCACGCTCCGCCCGCGCAGCTTACCTGCCCGCCACCCCTGTTGCCGGGGGCGCGTAACAGGGGTCACTCCGCGCGCAGTGCGCTCACGAAAGGGGTGGGGCTCACCCTGGTTGATATAGACAGCAGGACGGTGGCCATGGAAGTTGGAACCCGCTAAGGAGTGTGTAACAACCCACCTGCCGAATCAACTAGCCCTGAAAATGGATGGCGCTGGAGCGTCGGGCCCATACCCGGCCGTCGCCGGCAGCGAGACGCGCTTGGAGGTGCGCTCAGCGCGGCTCCCATATGATTGCGCACTGGTGTGCGTCTGGGTCGTGACAGCGTGGCACGCGAATGTCTGTGCTGCATTGGATCAGTCTCCTTTCTTTAACAGGCAAAAGCTTTATAACCTCACTAATGCCTTGCATCGTCTATATTAGATATATAACAACGGGCGGGTGCGGGCGGGTGCGGTTCTGATCAAATGTTAGGCCGGTTGGATGGCGGATGGTTGACGACTTTCTGATGCGGTTGCGGATGAAATAATTGTCTATCCGCGCATCTCTAATATCTATATATATATGAAATACTTGACTTGTTGAATTCTAGCTGTAAATATACTCCTCCCCTTTTAGCCACGCCCCCAACCACGCCCCCGTCTCACCCCGACCCCGCCCACTCCCACCCCTCCCCCCACCTCCCGAAATCGGAGGTCTCAAGGTTGGCAAGTATGATCCTAGCAGCACTATTCTGTACGTATTGCAGCTTCTGGATGTTCTTGCTGGGGATCCCGACAAGAAGTGTGTTGCAGTAGTCTAGCCTGGAGGAGACAAATCATTAAAAAGGTTTCCCTTTAGGGGACCTGTTTTTTTGTCCCCATACTGTCAGAGGTCCCCTAAAGGTGACTGTGTAAACAGAGCCATGTCCCCATTAAGTAAGCATTGCCAGAACATACACACACACACACACACACACACACACACACACACAATCGGGCAGGTGAAGTGAAAGCAGCATCACGTGACTTTTTTTTTTTTCTCCCGCTCTGACTTTTTTGTTGTCGCAGGTGAGTGAGTGCACATTTCTTCTAAAGTCTGTCATGGGGGAAGTTAGTTTCTCTCCGAGTTTACAACGTGACTTTTTGCCCTGACTGATTTCTCCACCATGGATCTCAACGGGACACTGAGTGCTTATCAGGTAAAGAATACTCAATTCTGGCTGTGTGGAAATGAACTAGAAAAAAACACTTGATTATCTCAGTGTGGCCTTTTATTTTATTCATTTGCTTTCCAGATTGATGTTCTCTCCACAGTGTATTTGATTTCACTAACTCCCAGGTAACCATTCTTTTTTATCTCTGACTTCTCCTGGGTGGTTAAAGCATGCCTGTTCTGTAATGTACTGACTTATTGCACTACAAGATGATGCTTTTGTTCAACATCATTTGTCCGAAATAATCGGCATGACTTGAAATTTCTCATATGCGCCCTACAAAACACCCACACTGCAAAAACTGGAATCTAAGTAAGATTAAATATCTCAAATAAGGGTGATATTTGCTTATTTTCTGTCTGATAAGATAATTCTTATCACTAAGCAGATTTTATGTTAGAGTGTTTTACTTGTTTTAAGTGTTTTGGACCTAAATGATCTCAGTACGATATTACAGCTTGTTGCTGAGATTTGATGACCTATATTGAGTAAAAAATGCTTGAAACTAGAATATCAACTGTTGCAAAGCTGTGCCATCAACACTCACAAGTATAAAACTGCTTTTTTGAAGTAATAATTTCTTATTTCAAGCACTGAGTTAATATTTAACATGTGACATTTCTAACAATTTTGAACAGAAATAGTTCATGCACATTCAAATGAATTCTTCAAAATTACAATTAAAGCATTTTTTGCCGGAGGCCGGGCTGTATATATACATATATATATATATATATATATATATATATATATATATATATATATCTTTCAGTCAATTAGTGCACGAGGAATATATATATATATGTATATATATTTACATACATATATATATACATATATATATATATATATATATATATATATATATATATATATATATATGTATATATATATATATATATATATATATATATATATATATATATATATATATATATATATATATATATATATATATATATATATATGTATATGTATGTGTGGGGAAAAAATCACAAGACTACTTCATCTCTACAGGCCTGTTTCATGAGGGGTTCCCTCAATCATCAGGAGATTTTAATTGAGGGAACCCCTCATGAAACAGGCCTGTAGAGATGAAGTAGTCTTGTGATTTTTTTCCCACACTTACATATATTGCGCTCTACTACGGTATCGAGCACTATTTTTTGGATAACCTTATTAAGACATATATATATATGTATATATATATATATATATATATATATATATATATATCAGTGATGTACGGTGAGGTTCATGACTGGTGAGTCACTGACTTCATCACAGTCAGATTTACAAACATATGAACACTAAAGAGTATCTTATTCACCATTTGATTGGCAGCAGTTAACGGGTTATGTTTAAAAGCTCATACCAGCATTCTTCCCTGCTTGGCACTCAGCATCAAGGGTTGGAATTGGGGGTTAAATCACCAACAATTATTCCCGGGCGCGGCGCCGCTGCTGCCCACTGCTCCCCTCACCTCCCAGGGGGTGATCAAGGGATGGGTCAAATGCAGAGGACACATTTCACCACACCTAGTGTGTGTGTGACAATCATTGGTACTTTAACTTAACTTTAACTTTACACATACAAACTGTAGCACACAAAAAAGCACATTTAATAAAAAAAAACGTTTTTTTGGTCTTACCTTTATTTATAAGTGCGGGAACAGTGGTGTTCGTGTTGGAGGAGTTGTGAATGAATGAAATATGAAATCCGTGCTGCAGTCTGCAGGTGTACCTAATGTTGTGTCCCTGCAGTCGTTCACGGCTCCTCCGGCGCGAGCATTGTTGTTTTTGCACTTTTTGGCTTCTTGTTAAGTGACTTTTTTGGGTGGATTCGGTCTTGCACGTGGAGGGTTAGGGTGTGGGCTTTGGTTGGTGTGGCGCTCTCGTCTGGGGGTGCATTCTGCAGCGGAGGTGCATTAACCGGCACCAGGAGGCAGGATTACGCGAGCCTCACACAGTGTGTCTTCGCAGCAGTTTTATGATTGCTCAGCACAAGAAATACTTTACACACATACAATTGTTGACAAAATACACTGTACATTATATACCTCAGCTAACTAAACTATGGAAATGTATAATATAGTTCATATAGCAATACGGTCTCACTGCACAGCAGGCCAGCAGTTAGCCGAGTCCGCAATCCATGGTGAGGCACAATTGAGTGACATGCCTCAACTGGCTGCTGTTCACCGCACCGTCTCTTCTCAGTATTTGAACGGCAAATGTGAAAATTCAGCAATTTTGAATAAAAATAATCTAAAACTAAGTGAAGTTAAACGGAAAATAACTTCATAGTATAATCACTGGATGCATATAACAATTTAATTTTTTTTTTTTTCTTTTTACATTTTTTTTCTTTCCATGATGGCCGCCAGTGACCGCACGTCACTGATATATATATATATATATATATATATATATATATATATATATATATATATATATATATATATATATATATATATATATATATATGCCTCGCGTACTAATTGACTGAAAGAGCACGCACTTGGCGCGATGATGTCATGTTATCGATGGAAAAATGCATCTTTAGACAATATGATTTGCCTGAGCGGCTAGGAGACCCCGAGAGTAACAAGCGGTTGCCTTGTTGCCTTTTCATTAAGAACAATAAATTAGTTTTTAGCATAAGTTTGCTGGTTTCAAGAAATGTAATGCCGAGTGCATATCATTATGTCAAGATAATGGCACTAGCATTTACCTAATTTAAGAATATTTTTCAACATATTGAGCAAAAAGGTCTCTTTTTTTTCTACCAATAAAGGTGCACTTGTTATTAGTGAGAATATACTTATTTTAAGGTATTTTTGGGTTCATTAAGGTTAGCTAATTTGACTTGTTTTGGAAAGTCTTGACAAGCCACATTTTCTTGTTCTATTGGCAGCTAATTTTGTTTAGTTCAAGTAAAATACACCAATTTTTTTTTTTTTCTTGTTTTTGAACACTGACTTTTTGCAGTGCACTGTAAGTTTCTGATCCAAATCAGTGATTTCCTATGAGGGGTGGATGGTACTTAGTCAAGCAACGTGTCCGCATGAGTTCTCAGAAAACACCATTACATTACATTACAGGCCAACATTTTGAATAAAGACAAGGCAAAGGTTTTATTTAACAAGTACATTTTATATGTTGAAATGAAATGAAATGAATGAATGAAATACGTTTATTTCGGTCATATAATCAACCATCAACCATTTTCTGTGACCAGTTTAACAGTACAGATTATACATACACTGCAAAAAGTCAGTGTTCAAAAACAAGAAAAAAAAAAAAGAGGGGTATTTTATTTGAACTAAGCAAAATTATCTGCCAATAGAACAAGAAAATGTGTCTTGTCAAGACTTTCCAAAACAAGTAAAATTAGCTAACCTCAATGAACCCAAAAATACCTTAAAATAAGTATATTCTCACTAATAACAAGTACACTTTTCTTGGTATGAAAAAAAGAGAAAAATATTCTTAAATGAAGTAAATGCTAGTGTCATTATCTTGACATAATGATATGCGCTCGGCATTACATTTCTTGAAACCAGCAAACGTACAGTAAAAACTAATTTATTGTTCTTAATGGAAAGGCAACAAGGCAACCGCTTGTTACTCTTGGGGTCTACTAGCCGCTCAGGCAAATCATACTGTCTAAAAATGCATTTTTCCTTATATACATATATATATATATATATATATATATATATATATATATATATATATATATATATATATATATATATATATATATATATGTATGTGTGGGAAAAAAATCACAAGACTACTTCATCTCTACAGGCCTGTTTCATGAGGGGGTTCCCTCAATCATCAGGAGATTTTAATGGGAGCATTCACATACCATGGTTTATATAGGGCACAGAGTGGGAGGGTACAGGCTGGCGTAGGGGCGTGGTGATTGGCTCATGTGTTACCTAGGAGGTGTTTCCGTCTGTGGCGGCATGCTGATACAATTTCGCTGCGCTTGTTGAGGGGTGACAGGTCTGGACGGTATATAATAAACAGTTTCTCTTTCAAGCATAGGTTGCATCTTTTATTACCACTATTGTAAGGTGTGCTGGATGCAAGAATTTGCCATGTTATTGAATATTCAACATTATTGTCTTTGAGGTCCCAAATGTGTTTGCTGAGTTCTGTGGTATTCCGCAGGTTTTGGTTCCTGAAAGAAGCCTTGTGATTGTTCCATCTGGTTTTAAACTCTCCCTCGGTTAATCCTACATATGTGTCGGATGTGTTAATGTCCTTGCGTGTTACCTTAGATTGGTAAACAACTGATGTTTGTAAGCACCCCCCGTTGAGAGGGCAATCAGGTTTCTTGCGGCAGTTGCAGCCTATATATATATACCGGTATATATATATATATATATATATATATATATATATATATATATATATATATATATATATATATATATATATATATACACATATATATATATATATATATATATATATATATATATATATATATATATATATATATATATATATATATATATACATCAAAATTAAATTACAGGATGTTATTTATGTAGTTTAATCATTTTCCTCGACTGGTGCACTAATGTGTTTTTTTTGTGTGTTTTTTTTTACATATGTAGCATAATCTACAAAGATACAAAAAATTGCTATTGCGACATCTAGTGGACACTTTTAGAACAGCTGTTTCTTTCATTCAAAAATGTTGGCTCATTTTTATACTTAGCAAAATTACCATGAATTGATTAACGATTAATTGATTAATCAAAGAACTACTCACCCCCAAATCCTCCACACGACACCTCCGCTCCGGACTGGCTAACCTCCTCCAACCTCCGAGGACAAAGCTACGAACAATGGGAGACCGGGCTTTCTGCTCCGCCGCTACCAGTCTGTGGAACGCTCTCCCTGACCACCTGAGGGCACCACAGACTGTGGATGTTTTTTTAAAAAGGCTTAAAAACCCTTCTTTTAAAAAAAAAAAGCCATTTTTTTAGATATATGCATACTAGTTTTAGCTATTTGGCTGTTCTAGTTTTTATTTTTATTTATATTTAGTATTATCTTTTTATTTTTATTTTTTAATACACTGTAGCACTTTGAGGTTGTTTACTCAATGTAAAGTGCTTTTTACAAATAAAATCTATTATTATTATTATTATTATTATTATTATAATAAATAAGTTGAAAAACTTATTCGGGTGTTACCATTTAGTGGTAAATTGTACGGAATATGTACTGTACCGTGTAATCTACTAATAAAAGTTTCAATCAATCAATCAATCAAATCCCGCTGACCGGATAAAACCTGTTCGCGGGCCTGATGCGGCCCTCGGGCCGTACGTTTGACACCCCGCACTAGTGGTACACGTGCCACAGTCTGAGAATGGCTGCACTAGACTTCCCAAGATAAGAAGTGAGTAATAAAAGACTCCAGGCTGGGTTGGTGCCAAAGTGCCTTCAGGTGTGCACGTGTGTGGTTCTGAGATCTTACCTGCTTTGCAGCGTGATGGGCAGCTTCTCCGTGCTGCTGGTTTCCGTGCTGAGATGGAGGCACCTGAAAGACCAGGTTTGTGCCCACTTTGCGGGTGGAGAGTGGAGTGATGGCATTAAAGTCGGCTGTTTTGTGTTTCAAGGTGCACCTCCTGGTCCAGCTGGCCCTGGCAGACCTTGTGGCTGCTCTCATTCAGATGTTTACTAGCGCCATGAACAAAGTTGGCAGCGACAACAGCGTCACGATCTGTCAGTACAGCCTGCCTCTGGCACTGGTGAGGAACTATTTGACTTACTCAAAAAGAAATACATAGATTATTTTTTTTCAACAGATTTAACACTGAAAAAATACATTTAACCTGTTTTACCTTATCGATTTTTTTGTACAATACTGTACTAAGTCAACTTCTATTGAGAATGACTAGAAAAATGATTGGACGGGGGGACTTTTTGACATATCTGGCAACCATTTTCCCAGAGAATAGCTTATATCACAATCTCCACTCTTATGTATGTAGTATCTGTTAGCCTATAAAATAACATGTTCGGTGGAAGATTGCGTTCTTTTGGAAATAAGCTGGCAGCCAGTTTGCTCCATCATGGTGGGCAGGTAATAAAGTGTAACCATTAAGTATGACATGTGGTGTAGCTTATATCACATTCTCCACTCGTATGTATGTAGTATCTGTTAGCCTACAAAATAACATGTTTAGTGGAAGATTGCGTTCTTTTGGAAGCAAGCTGGCAACCAGTTTGCTCCATCATGGTGGACAGGTAATAAAGTGTAGCCATTAAGTGTGACATGTGGGATAGCTTATATCACAATCTCTACTCTTATGTATGTAGAATCTGTTAGCCTACAAAATAACATGTTTAGTGGAAGATTGCGTTCTTTTGGAAGCAAGCTGGCAACCAGTTTGCTCCATCATGGTGGGCAGGTAATAAAGTGTAACCATTAAGTGGGACATGTGGGATAGCTTATATCACAATCTCTACTCTTATGTATGTAGAATCTGTTAGCCTATAAAATAACATGTTTGGTGAAAGATTGCGTTCTTTTGGAAGCAAGCTGGCAACCAGTTTGCTCCATCATGGTGGGAAGGTAATAAAGTGTAACCATTAAGTGTGACATGTGGGATAGCTTATATCACAATCTCCACTCTTATATATGTAGAATCTGTTAGCCTATAAAATAACATGTTTGGTGGAAGATTGCGTTCTTTTGGAAACAAACTGGCAACCAGTTTGCTTCATCATGGTGGGCAGGTAAATAAGTGTGACATGTGGTGTAGCTTATATCACATTCTCCACTCGTATGTATGTAGTATCAGTTAGCCTACAAAATAACATGTTTGGTGGAAGATTTTGTTCTTTTGGAAGCGAGCTGGCAACCAGTTTGCTCCATCATGGTGGGCAGGTAATAAAGTGTAACCATTAAGTGTGACATGTGGTGTACCTTATAACACATTCTCCACTCGTATGTATGTAGAATCTGTTAGCCTACAAAATAACATATTTGGTGGAAGATTGCGTTCTTTTGGAAACAAACTGGCAACCAGTTTGCTCCATCATGGTGGGCAGGTAATTAAGTGTGACATGTGGTGTAGCTTATATCACCTTCTCCACTCGTATGTATGTAGTATCAGTTAGCCTACAAAATAACATGTTTGGTGGAATATTTCGTTCTTTTGGAAGCAAGCTGGCAACCAGTTTGGTCCATCATGGTGGGCAGGCAATAAAGTGTAACCATTAAGTTTGACATGTGGTGTAGCTTATATCACATTCTCCACTCGTATGTATGTAGAATCTGTTAGCCTATAAAATAACATGTTTGGTGGAAGATTGCGTTCTTTTGGAAGCAAGCTGGCAACAAGTTTGCTCCATCATGGCGGGCAGGTAATAAAGTGTAACCATTAAGTGTGACATGTGGGATAGCTTATATCACTTTCTCCACTCTTATGTATGTAGAATCTGTTAGCCTATAAAATAACATGTTTGGTGGAAGATTTCGTTCTTTTGTAAACAAACTGGCAACCAGTTTGGTCCATCATGGTGGGCAGGTAATAAAGTGTAACCATTAAGTGTGACATGTGGGATAGCTTATATCACAATCTCCACTCTTATGTATGTAGAATCTGTTAGCCTACAAAATAACATGTTTGGTGGAAGATTTTGTTCTTTTGGAAGTGAGCTGGCAACCAGTTTGCTCCATCATGGTGGGCAGGTAATAAAGTGTAACCATTAAGTGTGACATGTGGGATAGCTTATATCACAATCTCCACTCTTATGTATGTAGAATCTGTTAGCCTACAAAATAACATGTTTGGTGGAAGATTGCGTTCTTTTGGAAACGAACTGGCAACCAGTTTGCTCCATCATGGTGGGCAGGTAATAAAGTGTAACCATTAAGTGTGACATGTGGGATAGCTTATATCACAATCTCCACTCTTATGTATGTAGAATCTGTTAGCCTATAAAATAACATGTTTGGTGGAAGATTGCGTTCTTTTGGAAACAAGCTGGCAACCAGTTTGGCCCATCATGGTGGGCAGGTAATAAAGTGTAACCATTAAGTGTGACATGTGGTGTAGCTTATATCACAATCTCCACTCTTGTGTATGTAGAATCTGTTAGCCTATAAAATAACATGTTTGGTGGAAGATTGCGTTCTTTTGGAAGCAAGCTGGCAACCAGTTTGCTCCATCATGGTGGGCAGGTAATTAGGTGGGAAAAGCGGTAGAAAATGGATGGAGGGGTGTTTAGCAAAACTCCTCCATATCCAAATACAAATGTTGTCAGGTTGTCAAAAATCATGTTCATGGTTTGACCGACATAAAAAAAACGGCACTATTTGTAGTATCATACTATTGTGCAAGTGTCGAAACAGTGGTGATGGAATGTGTGACTCCATTCTAAACGCAACTATGGAAAATATGCCCAATATCAAGCCCAATATTTGTAGAAGAACGGTGAGCAAGACATACTGCAGAAGTCTACTAAAGGCAACATACAATTGAGTTATTTGGATTATAGCAATACTTCAAATGTTGCTGCCTGAAGTTGTAAAGTACATTTACAATATGTCACTCAAATGGTGTGTGGAAAAAACTAACATTACCAATTAGTCAAAGACTTTAATGTGCTCGTACTCCATAACGAAATATCAGTGATGGGCATGAAAATAGCATAAATGTATCTAAATGAAGCGAAAGGGGAACATGGAGCGTCAAAGTCATTCAGTGGGAAGTAAAGCACGTGTGTCATAAATCCCAGAAATGTGAGGGAGCCAATTTGTGAGAAAAAAAAATGACATCATTGTCACAAGGAGGACTTCTGTTTTTATTGGCGTGTTTTGAAACATTGTACAGTGATAATGACTACCACGTGAGCCAATGTCACAATAAAACGCTTAGACAGGTGCGTTTTAAAGCAATGCCGCTTTAAATGAACAACCTGAATGTCATTTGAATCAGTGGTCCCCAACCACCGGGCCGCGGCCCGGTACCGGTCCGTGGATCGATTGGTACCGGGCCGCACAAAAAATAAAAAATAAATTAAAAAAAATTAAAAATTTTTTTTTTTTTTTTATTAAATCAACATAAAAAACACAAGATGCACTTACAATTAGTGCACCAATCCAAAAAAAACTCCCTCATTCACACTCATTCGCACAAAAAGGTTGTTTCTTTCTGCCACGGCGTGGACTATAGGGGCTTTGTTTTCCCGGGATGCAAGAGAAGTTGGTAGGTAAATACATATTTATTTTTACACTAACAAAAGAACAAACAAAAGGCCGCGCACAAGGCGTAGATAAAACTCGGCTATGAAAACAATACCGACACATGGACAGAAACTATGGACATAAAACAAAACTTACTAACGGTGACATGAAAAAACAAAACTTACGTGGCATGGCATGAAGCATAAACTAGGAACAGGCATGAGTATTAGAAGTAGTAGAAGTCATCATGGCATGAAGTACGCAGAGGTAGCAGAAGCAAACAGAGTTAATGTCGCCAGGCCGACCAACAGAAAAAGACAGGTGACATGATTGGTGACAGGTGTGTGAGTCCAAAACGTGGAAGAGGTGGAACTAATGGGTAACCATGGAAACAAAACAAGCAAGAGTGCACAACCAGGAACTAAAAAGCGTCCAAAAAACAAACAGCACATGGCCAAACAAAAGCATGATCAACACAGACATGACACTTTCTGTTATTAATATTTCTGGTTCCTACATTATATATCAATATAGATCAATACAGTCTGCAAGGGATACAGTCCGTAAGCACACATGATTGTATTTTTTGTGGGACAAATTTTCAAGCGTTGACCGGTCCGCAGTTACAAAAAGGTTGGGGACCACTGATTTGAATAACAGTACAGGTCAAAAGTTTGGACACACCTTCTCCTCATTCAATGCATTTTCTTTATTTTCATGACTATTTACATTGTAGATTGTCACATCAAAACTACGAATGAACACATGTGGAGTTATGTACTTAACCAAAAAAAAGGTGAAATAACATGTTTTATAGTCTAGTTTCTTCAGAATAGCCACCCTTTGCTCTGATTACTGCTTTGCACACTCTTGGCATTCTCTCCATGAGCTTCAAGCATAATTGCCAATCCTCCCGATTTTCCCGGGAGACTCCCGAATTTCAGTGCCCCTCCCGAAAATCTCCCGGGCCAACCATTCTACCGAATTTCTCCCGATTTCCACCAGGACAACAATATTATAATAATAATAATAATGGATTAGATTTTATATCGCGCTTTTCTATTATTAGATACTCAAAGCGCTCACAGAGAAGTGGGAACCCATCATTCATTCACACCTGGTGGTGGTAAGATACATTTGTAGCCACAGCTGCCCTGGAGTAGACTACTACGGCCCCTCCGACCACCACCTATCATTCATTCACCAGCGTGAGCGGCACCGGGGGAAAGGGTGAAGTGTCCTGCCAAAGGACACAGTGGCAACAATTTGGATGTCAAGAGGCGGGGCGCGAACATGCAACCCTCAGGCCGCTCTACCCACTACGCCTTAAAGGCACTGCCTTTAGCGTCCTCTACAATTTGTCGTCACGTCCGCTTCTCCTCCATACAAACAGCGTGCCTGCCCAGTCACGTATTATATGCGGCTTTTAAACACACATAAGTGAATGCAACACATACTTGGTCAACAGCCATACAGGTCACACTGAGGGTGGCCGTATAAACAACTTTAACACTGTTTCAAATATGCGCCACACTGTGAACCCACACCAAACAAGAATGACAAACACATTTCGGGAGAACATCCGCACCGTAACACAACATAAACACAACAGAACAAATACCCAGAACCCCTTGCAGCACTAATTCTTCCAGGACGCTACTATATACACCCCTCCGCTACCACCAAACGCTGTCAAAATGAAAATAATTGTAAAAACATATGAAAAAAATCAAATCAAATATTTAAACTCACAATTTGCATCACCCGTCGGAATTCGGAAGCAAGGTGTAGCGCTCCTAAATGGTTGATTCAATTGGAACAGCTTTGCTAGCTTGGGGATCTCGTCTCACCAGATTGAGCTTCTCTTTAAATGTCCTTCTTGAAAATGGACTTGCGAGTATATCTGCAACCTAATCAACGATTTGCTCTCCTTCGGCCTTTGTAAGTTAAACAAGCGAGTAAATATCAGATTCATTCATTCAGTGTTTGCAAAACAAGCTCGCTGAATTGGATAAAAGCAAACATAAAAACAGCAACACCGCAGCCTAAAATGACATGAAGAGAATATGATGAATACTTTTAGATATTTAGGGAAAGTTAATCCAAAATGAAATTAAAATTGATCAATTTATGATTATGATTTATGTTAGTTATGAACAGAATCGGTGACAAAGGGTTGGTGAAGTCCAACCCTCACTGGAAACGGGTCCGACTTACTGCCGGCAATGCGGACCAAGCTCTGACACTCATCACCGATTCTGTTCATAACTTTTATGGACAGAATTTCTAGGCGCAGTCAAGGCGTTGAGGGGATCTGGTTTGGTGGCTGCAGGATTAGGTCTCTGCTTTTTGCAGATCATATGGTCCTGATGGCTTCATCTGGCCAAGATCCTCAGCTCTCACTGGATCGGTTCGCAGCCGAGTGTGAAGAGACTGGGATGGGAATCAGCACCTCCAAGTCCGAGTCCATGGTTCTCGCCCGGAAAAGGGTGGAGTGCCATCTCCGGGTTGGGGAGGAGATCTTGCCCCAAGTGGAGGAGTTCAAGTACCTCGGAGTCTTGTTCACGAGTGAGGGAAGACTGGATGGTGAGATCGACAGGCGGATCAGTGCGGCGTCTTCAGTAATGCGGACGCTGTATCGATCCGTTGTGGTGAAGAAGGAGCTGAGCCGGAAGGCAAAGCTCTCAATTCTACGTTCCCATCCTCACCTATGGTCATGAGCTTTGGGTTATGACCGAAAGGACAAGATCACGGGTACAAGCGGCCGAAATGAGCTTCCTCCGCCGGGTGGCGGGTCTCTCCCTTAGAGATAGGGTGAGAAGCTCTGTCATCTGGGAGGAGCTCAAAGTAAAGCCGCTGCTCCTCCCCATGGAGAGGAACCAGATGAGGTGGTTTCGGGCATCTGGTCAGGATGCCACCCGAACGCCTCCCTAGGGAGGTGTTTCGGGCACGTCCGACCGGTAGGAGGCCACAGGGAAGACCCAGGACACATTGGGAAGACTATCTCTCCCGGCTGGCCTGGGAACGCCTCGGGATCACCCGTGAGGAGCTGGACGAAGTGGCTGGGGAGAGGGAAGTCTGGGCTTCCCTGCTTAAGCTGCTGCCCCAGCGACCCGACCTCGGATAAGCGGAAGAAGATGGATGGATGGATGGATGCATTTATGTCAGGCCAGCAGAGAAGGCACTGGTTATTAGAATTAATTCACTCTTCACTTAACTGTCGTTATTCCTTCCAACTTCTCTAGCATGTCTTAACATATTTTCAACCGTGTAAATACATCGTTTTTTGTTCGCAGACATTTTACTTCATCTCATTTCTGCTGGTGGTGGTCTACGCATGGAAGTCCACCAAAGCCATCCGAGGATGGAGAACAGCACCAGCGCAGGATGAGGTCAGATGGGTGAGATTGATATGATATTTTCAACGTATGTACAGTAAATACATATTTGACCTGTTTTACACGCAGAGTCCTTGCAGAAGTCATCTAGTGGCCATACCTGTGTACTTGCTGGTATGGTGAGTGTGAGCCTCCTCTTCTTTAAAGCCTTTTTATAGGTTGTTGACGTGTATTGTCTGATATCACAGGTTGATCCCGACTGTGGTCTACTTGACGTACGTCTTCACTCCTTTCATCAAAGCCACTTTAGTCATTCCAGACCCCGACGCCTCTCTCAGCGTCGTCATCCAGAATGATGCTAAATACTGCACCAGGTAACCACTTCATTCTACAAATGTGTGAGGAGTCCCTTGACTTTAAGGGCCCTTTTCAGTACAACACACTTCTTAGATACCGGACTGAGCAAAAGTTTGACTCTTTTTTGTTGGCTTTTCTCCTCAGTTGTATTTTGTTCTTGCACGTCTGGAAAGATGCCTGCTCAGATGCTGTGAGTTGAACATTTTACTGAAAAGGATTGTTTTTAAACTACAAAATACTGCAAATGATCAATTTATTCTTTATTCTGGGAATTCATTGGAGAGTTATTTATAGAGTTTGGAAATTCCTCAATACTGTATTATTTTACATTTAAAGTGTTCATATTATGATTTGTGTTTTCCATTTTTATAAACACTTCATTTTGGTTTATAGAACAAGTAGTGATGGTCAAACCTTTGCTTCGATTTTGCTGTAAAGACCTATTTTCAAGCCAATTTTAGCCCCTCGGCAGGCTTGTTTAGTACAATAGTTGTTTTTTTGTTTGGTTTTGCTAAAACCGTATGGAATATGGAATTTTAGAATTTTATTTTTACCTGACTTTCACCACAAAACAACATCCCAGATGATATAGCGAGACCAGCTGCTTTGTCGTGGGCTGAAGGAGGAGAAAGTGTCATGTCTGTGTAATCATGTTTTGTTTTGTTTAGTTATTGGACTCTTTAGTTTCTGGCTTTTCACTCCCTTGTCTTGTTTCCATGGTTACCCAGTAGTTTCACCTGTTCCACGTTTGGACTCATTGTGCACTCTTGTTTGTCACCATAGCAACCCATTAGTTTTCACTTGTCACTTCACGCACCTGTTTCACGTTTTGAGTCACGCACCTGTTTTCGTTAATCATGTCTGTAGTATTTAAGTTCATTGTTTTCAGTTTGTCTTCGTGGCGACATCCCGCATTTATACTCTCCACACACCCTTATGACCCTTGCTGCGCTTTTTCATGCCGTTTTTTTCATCCAAATAAGTTTTATTTATTCATGCCATAGTTTGCAAGTTTTGTTTAATTGTTCATAGTTTCTGCCAATGTGCAAGTCCTGTGTTTATAGTCTAGTTTTGTACCTCCGCCATTGTGCGCGCTTTTCGTTTGTTCCTTTTTGATATATAGTGTTAAAATAAATCATGTATTCACCTTCACGTCATGTCTGGTCCAAATCACTTGCACCTCGGGAGAACAAACCACGCCACAGCCCAAGTCTTGACAGAAAGTAAGAAATCCCGGCTGCAAAACCTGGTAGTATACGCTGGCTATGGGTAAACTTCTACCGAGTCCAGTGCTAGAACCTGGACGTATACATGTGTATATTGACAATAAAACGCTTTTCTGTGCGTCAATACTTTTACTGCACTGCTGATTTGAATACTTGCAAACAATAGAGGCACAAGCCGGCTCGGGCTCATCATCGTTCGAGGTTTACGAACATAATAAAGGATTGAAACACTAACTGATCCATTGCCAAACACAGAAGGAACTGATCCAATCAAAATTAGTTTTTAGTAGAAGGCTTAGCTAGCTACACAACAAATCGAGCTCACATTGCTAACGTATCATTCACACATCCATCCATCCATCCATCTTCTTCCGCAGTCGGGTCGCAGGGACAAAACCTAAGCAGGGAAGCCCAGACTTCCCTGTCCCCAGCCACTTTGTCTAGCTTATCCCGGGGGATCCCGAGGCGTTCCCAGGCCAGCCGGGAGAGATAGTCTTCCCAACGTGTCCTGGGTCTTCCCCGTGGCCTCCTACCGGTCGGACGTGCCCAAAACATGTTCGGGTGGCATCCTGACCAGATGCCCGAACCACCACATCAGGCTCCTCTCGATGTGGAGGAGCAGCAGCTTTAGTTTGAGCTCCTCCCGGATGACAGAGCTCCTCACCCTATCTCTAAAGGAGAGACCCGCCACCCGGCGGAGGAAGCCCATTTCGGCCGCTTGTACCCGTGATCTTGTCCTTTCGGTCATAACCCAAAGCTCATGACCATAGGTGAGGATGGGAACGTAGATCGACCGGTAAATTGAGAGCTTTGCCTTCCAGATCGATACAGCGTCCGCATTACTAAAGACGCCGCACCAATCCGCCCGTCGACCTCTGTGTTGTTCTTTATCCACCATCTTTGGGAAAACCTGCACTAAGTCAGCAAGATTGAAACATGAGTTGTTCCTGATTCATCGCCATTCGTTTTTATCAGCTCTTGGTTTATTTGCTAGGAGATCATCCATGACACTTTTATGCGAGTGTTTCTTGTCCTTGTGGTGATTCCTGTGATGCTGGTTTGCTCAGTAAGTCATCAACTTTTATTCACCCGCAACGTGGGTCTTGATCTGTTTTTAACACGACTTTTTTCGTTTCATGAAAGGTTATCTACTACAAGGTCGGTCGCTGGTATGAACGGCACAAACAGGAGGGTCTTTTTCCTGTGGAAGGAGATGGACGCTCAGGCCGGAGATGGAAAAGTGTCTTTTCCACGGCCAGGAGCATGGTGATGGTCATCCTCTTCTGCTGGACCCCAGGTGTGTTCTCCCTTCACTTCTCTTACGCTGCAGGAAGGAACGACACCCACCCCACACTCTCAACAATAAATAGTATCATTTGTCTATGAAATTGTTATAAGTACACCTCTGCATAACTTAAAGGGGAACATGATCACAATTTCAGAAGGGTTAAAACCATTAAAAATCAGTTCCCAGTGGCTTATTTTATTTTTCGAAGTTTTTTTCAAAATGTTATCCATCACGCAATATCCCTAAAAAAAGTTTCAAATTGCCTGACTTTAACCATCGTTATATACACCCGTCCATTTTCCTGTGACGTCACATAGTGAAGCCAACACAAACAAACATGGCGGAAAGAACAGCAAGCTATAGCGACATTAGCTCGGATTCAGACTCGGATTTCAGCGGCTTAAGCGATTCAACAGATTACGCATGTATTGAAACGGATGGTTGTAGTGTGGAGGCACGTAGCGAAAACGAAATTGAAGAAGAAACTGAAGCTATTGAGCCATATCGGTTTGAACCGTATGCAAGCAAAACCGACGAAAACGACACGACAGCCAGCGACACGGGAGAAAGCGAGGACGAATTCGGCGATCGCCTTCTAACCAACGATCGGTATGTGTTTGTTTGGCATTAAAGGAAACTAACAACTATGAACTAGGTTTACAGCATATGAAATACATTTGGCAACAACATGCACTTTGAGAGTGCAGACAGCCCAGTTTTCATCAATTAATATATTCTGTAGACATACCCTCATGTCAGCAGGCCAGGAAAGCTAGGGTCGATATTCTTCTCTTGATCATCTTCGGGACGGTGTGAGCCAAGACATCCAGGGGGTTTAGCTCGCTCGTCTGCGGGAACAAACTGCCGCCATTGCTTGCCGTGCTACCGAGGTCCTTTGTCCCTGAATTGCTCACACACTCCGGCAGATTCAATGGGGGTCTGGCGGCAGATTTCTTTGACTTTATCGTTGGAAATGCATCTGCTTTGAGTGTCGCAGGATATCCACACATTCTTGCCATCTCTGTCGCAGCATAGCTTTCGTCGGTAAAGTGTGCGGAACAAACGTCCAATTTCTTTCCACTTTCGCATCTTTGGGCCACTGGTGCAACTTGAATCCGTCCCTGTTCGTGTTGTTACACCCTCCGACAACACACCGACGAGGCATGATGTCTCCAAGGTACGGAAAACAGTCGAAAAAACGGAAAATAACAGAGCTGATTTGACTCGGTGTTTGAGAAAATGGCGGATTGCTTCCCGATGTGACGTCACGTTGTGACGTCATCGCACCGAGAGCGAATATTAGAAAGGCGTTTAATTCGCCAAAATTCACCCATTTAGAGTTCGAAAATCGGTTAAAAAATATATGGTCTTTTTTCTGCAACATCAAGGTATATATTGACGCTTACATAGGTCTGGTGATAATGTTCCCCTTTAAACAAGTTGAAAAACTTATTGGGGTTTTACCATTTAGTGGTCAATTGTACGGAATATGTACTGAACTGTGCAATCTACTAATACAAGTTTCAATCAATCAATCAATCAAAACCTCCCTGATACCAAAGTACATGTCAAACTACTTCCATAACGTAAATGACCGCCATAACCACAACACCAGGGGGAGCTCCAGAAACCATGTTAAACCCAGATTCCGATCTAACAAAGGTCTTAAAGGGGAACATTATCACCAGACCTATGTAAGCGTCATGTATTGAAACGGATGGTTGTAACCATCCGTTTCAATACATGCGTAATCTGTTGAATCGCTTAAGCCGCTGAAATCCGAGTCTGAATCCGAGCTAATGTCGCTATAGCTTGCTGTTCTATGCGCCATGTTTGTTTGTGTTGGCATCACTATGTGACGTCACAGGAAAATGGACGGGTGTATATAACGATGGTTAAAATCAGGCACTTTGAAGCTTGTTTTTTAGGGATATTGCATGATGGGTAAAATTTTGAAAAAAACTTCGAAAAATAAAATAAGCCACTGGGAACTGATTTTTAATGGTTTTAACCCTTCTGAAATTGTGATAATGTTCCCCTTTAACTCATTCTCCTTCTATGCCACATCAATATGGAATGCACTCCCAACAGGTGTAAAAGAAAGTGCATCTCTAAAAGACCACCTCCAGGCAACTACAACCTTAGACTAACACCCTCCCCCCACCACATCCCACCTCCCCGGATTGTAAATAATCAAATGTAAATAATCAAATGTATATACTTGTTCTTATGCTTTCTGAGCTCACTATGTTCACCACTCACTGTACATATCCTACCAAGTCAGACCTGCACTGTTTCAATGTCCATTTCTCTGATAATATTATTGTTAATGACTGAAGTGCTGATATCAACCAAACCTAAAAGGAGGACGTCAGGAGTAATGGCTTTTCATGAAAAAAAAGTGACCTGTTGAGCTAATTCCTCAACCTAATTTGCTAACCTTCTCCAGCCCTCCTGGTCATCCTGCTGTCGACATGGACTGCTGTTGACCAGCACAAGCTGTTTGCTGCGTACATCATACAGGTGGCTTTCTTCTCTCTCACAAGTATTATGGAGCAATGTTTTGATGTTCCCTTTTGACTTCAGGCTGCCAGTGTGTCCCTGCAAGGCTTCCTCAACAGTCTGGTGTACGCATGGAGGCGGCCCAACTTCACAGACGCTGTCCTGGGGGAGAACACCCCCCTGGTGGCCTACCAGCACATGGCCTTCTTTGACCAATCACTCAAAAGTTCTCCTTGAGCCTCGACAAAGAGATTTTGCACGAAAAGACACTTTTTAAGATGAGTCAACACAAAGGACTTTTCAACGATGACATGTATTTATGCTGCTCTTCAGTGAAGAATTTGCACTTTCAAGCGATGACTTGACATTTTTTAAAGAAAGAAAATTTGGGGGACACTATATTAGAAAAGGAATATTTAAGAATAAATGTATTTATTGGCTCAAAAGGGTTTTGTGTGTGCGTGTGTTAGAGATGCGCGGTTTGCGGACACAACCGCGGAGTCCGCGGATAAACCGCGGGTCGGGCGGGTAAAAATAGATTTTAAATAGATGCGGGCGGGCGGCGGTTGAACCAATTCGGAAATATATATACATAGTTAAATGTTGTTACCCACATACGAAAAACGAGCAGCATTCTTTGAAACAGTCAATTATTCATCAGGCACTGCAGCACACCACAACACAACAGAAGAAGAAGAAAAAAAGAAAAAGATGGCACCGCGTCCCAGCAACAAGTGGCGCAAGTGAGCGCTCCTTCAGCGCAGCAGGGCACATTTTAGAGGCCAGGCGCTCTCGCATGAATCCTGGCACTGTAGATGCCCTTTTATTCCTGCATAGTGCTAACAAAAAAAAAAAGTAAGTCGACATACGGTTGGATATGTTAAACGAAGTAGTCTACGTTACCTAGGCTATACCAAATAAGCCCATGTCTAACCTATATTGAGTTCGGTCAGCTAAATCATTTTGATGATTACGTGTTGTTTGGGCGCACTACAATGCAAAGGAATTAAGGCAATTGCGTTGTTTATTGTGGTTTTTTTCTATTGGAGATATACTACTATGTATGAATAATTATTTGGCCTCGCTTTCAAGTGAAGCGCATCTCCGATTGGCGACAATGTAAGACTATTTAGCCTGCTTTGTTTGTCGCGACCGTCTATTTTCATTATAATTCAAGTTTGATGATAAAGTGCAGTCTGATGGGTTTGATTTCCCCCCTTCAGCTATTTGCCTTGGCCAATAAGTTGCAGGTAATTTATTATTATTATTTATTTAATGTATTTTTGTTTGAATAAAGATGACATATATATGTTATTGTATAATTTAAGTTTGTGCGCGTGATTGACAGCCTAAGGCTTATGAGGCACATTTTTTATTTTTATTTTTTATTTCAACTTAAAAACGTATGAGCCTATATGCCTATGCCTACAACATAGGCTATGTGTTCATTTTTATTTTCCTGCCTGTCGTTGACAATGGAGATTGTCTGATATTTTGTCATGGCTGCAGATCAATCAATAAAGGTTCATCTTTGTCGCGAAACTGTTCACTGCTTCACTGTGCACCCCGCCCTCGTCCCTATTTGAGCATTATAACGTTAACAAGTTAATATTCATTGAAATAAATTCAGAACATTTTTTTTACCTAACGAAAATATAGGCCTAGTCTTTCTAAAACATTGTTTTAACTTCTTAAAAGCCTCGTTCTGCTTGCTGCAACTGCGCACACAAAGTGTGAGGAACGCACTCCTGATCTGAGGGCATTGGCAACAATAGTCAACACTTTCTTAATGGAAATGACAATAATATTATAATAATGATAAATAATATTATCACGCATTAATATATCTTAGCCACTAATGCGTGGCCAAGATATATTAATGTGTGGCACGCAATCTCTGCTGCATTGGATCAGTCTCCTTTCTTTAACAGGCAAAAGCTTTATAACCTCACTAATATGCTTGCATCGTCTATATTAGATATATAACAACGGGCGGGTGTCGGGCGGGTGTGGTTTTGATAAAATGTTGTTTCGGGTGGATGGCGGATGGATGACGACTTTTGTGATGCGGTTGCGGATGAAATAATTGCCTATCCGCGCATCTCTAGCGTGTGTACAGTATATAAAGTTAAAGTTAAAGTACCAATGATAGTCACACACACACTAGGTGTGGCGAAATTATTCTCTGCATTTGACCCATCACCCTTGATCACCCCCTGGGAGGTGAGGGGAGCAGTGGGCAGCAGCGGTGGCCGCGCCCGGGAATCATTTTTGGTGATTTAACCCCCAATTCCAACCCTTGATGCTGAGTGCCAAGCAGGGAAGTAATGGGTCCCATTTTTATAGTCTTTGGTATGACTCAGCCGGGGTTTGAACTCACGACCTACTCGATCTCAGGGCGGACACTCTAACCACTAGGCCACTGAGTATATTAAGAACATGTCCAAATATACAAGTTTAGTTGTAAATGATACTAAAAGTGTACATAATAATCCATATGTTAGTACATCATTTGTCATGATCCGTGACCCGGATCATGTTTTTGTTATGTTCTGCAATTTTTGGACTCCCTTAGTTCCTGTTTGGTGCACTTCTGGGTGTGTTTTGGTTTCTATGGGGATTAATTTGGTTCACCTGCCTCCGATTAGTGGTCGGCACGCTCACCTGCAGTCGACCACTAATCAGAGAGCTATTTATTCACCTCTCTCGCCACACTCGTCCTGGCTTCTTTGTTTGCTTCATGCTCTCGTCACGTAAGTTTGCTTGTCTCCTAGCCTATGCTAAGTTAGCTTCGCGTGCGATTGGTGCGTGTTTTCTTTCGACTGGTTTTCTGTTCTTGGTGGTGCTTTGATTTTTGTCAAGAATAAACCATGCTCCTACCTGCAAGTCCTGTCCGGAGTGATCCGTTTGCATCCCGGGGGAACGAACCTCGCAGCAAGCTGCAACCCCGCCGAGACATCATTTGAGGGAAATAGAAAAGACACATTGGATGACAAAAGGATTAAAAAATGCTTGTAAGAAGAAGAATACACTATATAGGAAATTTATAGCACAAAGAACCACAGAGGCAGAAATTAAGTACAAAAAGTATAAAAACTGTCATGTCTGTCTAATCATGTTTTGTTTTAAGTCATGTTTTGTTTAGTTTCGGCTTTTCACTCCCTTGTCTTGTTTGCATGATTACCCATTAGTTTCACCTGTTCCACGTTTGGACTCATTGTGCACTCTTGTTTGTCACCATAGCAACCATTAGTTTTCACCTGTCACGTCACGCACCTGTTTCACGTTTTGAGTCACGCACCTGCTTTCACTAATCATGTCCATAGTATTTAAGTTCATTCATTTTCTGTTGTTCGTCCTGACGACATCCCCGCATTTATGCCCCCTGTCACACTCTGTCCACCTCTGCGCACTTCATGTCCACGCCAAGTAAGTTTTTGTTTATTAAGCCACAGTTAGTGTTTTTTGTTGTTCATAGTTTTTTGCCCCCGTGCAAGACTTTTGTTTTCGTTAGTCAAGTTTGTACTTCCGCCTTGAGCGCGCCTTTTGTTTCTTTGAGTGTTATTATTAAATCATGTATTTACCTTCAAGTCATATACAGTCCAATTCACTTGCACCTCGGGAGAACAAACCAAGCCAAAGTCCTAGTCTTGACAAAAACAAGTTAACATACATACTACGATCATGTAGAAAAGAATATTACAGTGAATTATTGGACAGGAACAAAAATAATATGAGAGCAATAGCATTATTAAAAATGGCACTAAGAGGGACTACCCTCAATACTTCTTAGACGGAAATAAAAAAAAATGACAACATAAAGGAAGTAGTTGAAAGCTTCAATAATTATTTTGTAAATATTGGACCAAAATTGGAAGAAAGGATTCCAGACCCAGTTTCAATTGAGGACTGTAATGATACCATAGAGCCAAATCCCAACTCCATGTTCCTCAGTAATGTGACACAGGAGGAAATAGTTACAATCGTGAAAAAATGTAAATCTAAGACTTCAACTGATTGTAACGGAATTGATATGGAAACGATAAAAAAGGTTATTGAAGAGATCTCAGAACCATTAATGTATATTAGTAACCTATCATTTCAAACAGGTAAATTCCCAAACAAAATGAAAATAGCTAAAGTTGCACCAATTTACAAGACTGGCGACAAACATCAATTTACAAACTATAGACCTGTTTCCTTACTTCCACAATTTTCTAAAACCATTGACAAACTGTTCAATAACAGATTAGAGGGTTTCATAAATAAAAATAGAATACTCGAAGAGAACCAATATGGATATAGAGCTAATGTTTCAACTTCAATATTTTAATCAAAAAACTAGAACGATATGGCATCAGAGGGTTAGTCTTAAACTGGATAAGAAGCTATCTAATGAACAGGAAACAATACGTGAAGCTAGGCGAACACACGTCTACAACGCTAAATATATCCTGTGGCTTCTGCCTTGGGCGTCCTTTGCCATGCCTGTATGATGTTTTGGCTGCAATTAGGAGCCTGTCTCGTTCAGAGGAGTTAGGACATTCACGTTGCCAGTGACCCGGCTGGTCACAGATGAAACAGTTTTCACCCTGTCTTGGCCTTAAAGCCCCGTGTCCACCACCCGAGTCCAACCGTCTGGTCGCACGTCTGTTGAGGATTCTTTCCTCCACCTGCTGGGACTCAAAAGCAAGGTCACCCACTGCTGAATATACCCTAGCTGATCTTTGACCTTTTGGTTCTTTTAACTTTTCATCTTCAGCGATCTGTAATTTAAGTAGTTGTTTCCTTGTTACTCTACCACCAGCCTTCTTGTTATCATCCTGCTCTGTCCAATTTTGCATGTGATGAATAAAATGCCCCTGCCATGTGATGTTTCTGGCACCGTGTATATCAGGGTTAGCTTTGTCCAAAGTGTTTAGCCAAAGGTTCCCTCCCTGAGGTACAGGTGGGAAAGCAAGGTCAACAATGGCTTGCATGTCTGTGACGGCAAAAGGCTTATATTGAAATTGGCCCCTAATAGCAGCTTTATGTGTCAACAATGTCTGCTTTTGGACCAGTTGTTCCTCCCAGGGAATTCGAGTCGCAAGTCGCTCCCAAATTCTTTACGACACTTAAAGCTGAGTAGAAAAACCACCAGAGACAGAATAGGTATTTTGTAATATATTTGCAAAGCTTTGTAAATATATATGAGACCAGTCCAGCATAGAACATTCAATCGCGCCGCCAAGATGGTCTGCCCCCCTCCCCTGAAAAACCCTCTCCCCTATCAAGTCTCTCTCCCTCCCACCCTCGCAGTCCTTTCCCTCCAGCCCAAACACATGCCCATTGTCCTCCGCACCTGGACATAAGGCTAGATAAGAGAAAGGAGTATCTCTCTTTCTTACATTCCTCACTCAAGGTTTAGCACACAGTATTTGCAGACAACCAAAAGACCACAATTGGAAGAAAAACACTAGCTGTTTTGTAATATGATTATGAAATAAAAAGAAGTAACACTTAAATACGGATATATGTAAATATCTGCCTCCGACAATTTACAAACTATTGACCTGTTTCCTTACTTCCGCAATTTTCTAAAACCATTGAAAAACTGTTCAATAACAGATTAGAGTTTCATGAATAAAAATAGAATACTCGAAGAGAACCAATATGGATATAGAGCTAATGTTTCAACTTCAATATTTTAATCAAAAAACTAGAATGATATGGCATCAGAGGGTTAGTCTTAAACTGGATAAGAAGCTATCTAATGAACAGGAAACAATACGTGAAGCTAGGCGAACACACGTCTACAACGCTAAATATATCCTGTGGTGTACCTCAGGGATCAATACTAGGACCTCAATTATCCAATCTCTATATAAATGACATTTGTAAAGTTACAAAAGATTTAAAGTTTGTATTATTTGCGGATGATACAACAGCGTTTTGTTCAGGAGAGAACACACAGAAGATACTACAAATAATAACAGAAGAAATTAACAAATTAAAAAGATGGTTTGACAAAAACAGACTATCGTTGAATCTCAGTAAAACTAGGTAACAGTAGAAGAGAAAGTCAGACACAAATACAAATAGACGGAATAGAAATTGAAAGAGTAAATGAAACCACATTTCTAGGTATAATGATTGATGATAAATTGAACTGGAAATCTCACGTAAAAAATATACAACATAAAGTAGCAAGAAACATGTCAATAATGAATAAAGCAAAACATGTTCTAGACAAAAAAATCACTTCATATTCTTTACTGCTCACTAGTTTTACATATCTGAGTTACTGTATATAAATATGGGGAAATAATTACAAAAGTACACTTCATTCATTAACGGTGTTACAAAAAAGATCAGTTAGAATAATACATCATGTTGGATATAGAGAACATACAAATCCTTTATTTATTGAATCAAAGATCCACGACATAGTGAATTTGCAAACAGCTAAAATTATACACAAAGCAAACTATAACCTGCTACCCAAGAATATACAACAATTATTCTCAAAAAAAAAGGAGAAATATAATCTCAGAGAGAAATGTAATTTAAAACATTTGTACGCACGTACAACACTTAAGACCTTCAGTATATCAGTATGTGGAATTAAATGATGGAATGGATTAAGCAAAGCAATCAAACAATGTACTAGTATGATCCACTTCAAGAAACTCTTCAAACTTAAAAGTGTTTACAAAGAACAAAGAAGAAGAACCATGATAAACATTCTTTCATTTTTTTCACTCTCAAAATAATCTTACTTATATCATCATATGAAATGTAACTTACTTCACCAATTATTATTTATTTACTTATTTTTATTGTGATTACTTATGGAGTATATTGTGAATAAATTGAGAACAGGAAGTGAACAAAAGTTTTAGTAACAGTTATGTAAAAGAAAAGGGGTAGGATTAAATAAGCTCTGCTTCTTCCTACTCGTTTTCGAACATGTTGAAAAGAGAAACTGGAGATTGTGATGTATCATGTTGTATGCTTGCATGTTCCAAATAAACTCAAACTCAAACTCAAACATTTTATGGCAGCACATAAATATGCTGAAATATTATGTATCCCCTACTAACTTTTTTGTCATTAATAACATGTCCAAATATACAAGTTTAGCTGTAAAATGGATGTCAACATTGACCAACTTGTCAGATTATGTCCACAACCAGGTTAGAGGCATGAGTCATAATCTCGAATGAACTTTCACCAAATCAGAGGCGATGCTGCAGCTCAGTGTGTCAATATAGCAGCATAAGCTAGTTTGCTCTCTAAAAGTAGTTCCTCTGTGTTAGCTCTTGTAATAACAATATGGTTGATACTGTTATGATTTGTCACAGCAGGTTATATTCTGTGTTTCGTATTATTCTCCTTATTATTCTCCTGAGGAGAATAATAAGGATAGTCGGATAGTCGAACCTCGGATTCAGGAGGAACAGTGTGGTTTCCGTCCTGGTCGTGGAACTGTGGACCAGCTCTATACTCTCGGCAGGGTCCTTGGATGGGAGTTTGCCCAACCTGTCTACATGTGCTTTGTGGACTTGGAGAAGGCATTCGACCGTGTCCCTCGGGAAGTCCTGTGGGGAGTGCTCAGAGAGTATGGGGTATCGGACTGTCTGATTTTGGCGGTCCGCTCCCTGTATGATCAGTGTCAGAGCTTGGTCCGCATTGCCGGCAGTAAGTCGGACCCGTTTCCAGTGAGGGTTGGACTCCGCCAAGGCTGCCCTTTGTCACCGATTCTGTTCATAACTTTTATGGACAGAATTCTAGGCGCAGTCAAGGCGTTGAGGGGATCCGGTTTGGTGGCTGCAGGATTAGGTCTCTGCTTTTTGCAGATGATGTGGTCCTGATGGCTTCATCTGGCCAGGATCTTCAGCTCTCGCTGGATCGGTTCGCAGCCGAGTGTGAAGCGACTGGGATGAGAATCAGCACCTCCAAGTCCGAGTCCATGGTTCTCGCCCGGAAAAGGGTGGAGTGCCATCTCCGGGTTGGGGAGGAGACCCTGCCCCAAGTGGAGGAGTTCAAGTACCTCGGAGTCTTGTTCACGAGTGAGGGAAGAGTGGATCGTGAGATCGACAGGAGGATCGGTGCGGCATCTTCAGTAATGCGGACGCTGTATCGATCCGTTGTGGTGAAGAAGGAGCTGAGCCGGAAGGCAAAGCTCTCAATTTACCGGTCGATCTACGTTCCCATCCTCACCTATGGTCATGAGCTTTGGGTTATGACCGAAAGGACAAGATCACGGGTACAAGCGGCCGAAATGAGCTTCCTCCGCCGGGTGGCAGGGCTCTCCCTTAGAGATAGGGTGAGAAGCTCTGTCATCTGCGGGGAGCTCAAAGTAAAGCCGCTGCTCCTCCACATGGAGAGGAGCCAGATGAGGTGGTTCGGGCATCTGGTCAGGATGCCACCCGATCGCCTCCCTCGGGAGGTGTTTAGGGCACGTCCGACCGGTAGGAGGCCACGGGGAAGACCCAGGACACGTTGGGAAGACTATGTCTCCCGGCTGGCCTGGGAACGCCTCGGGATCCCCCGGGAAGAGCTGGACGAAGTGGCTGGGGAGAGGGAAGTCTGGGCTTCCCTGCTTAGGCTGCTGCCCCCGCGACCCGACCTAGGATAAGCGGAAGAAGATGGATGGATGGATGGATGGATTATTCTCCTGTGCACTTAAGATGTGACTTTAAGGTTTTACTACTTACGTATAAAATACTACACGGTCTAGCTCCATCCTATCTTGCCGATTGTATTGTACCATATGTCCCGGCAAGAAATCTGCGTTCAAAGAACTCCGGCTTATTAGTGATTCCCAGAGCCCAAAAAAAGTCTGCGGGCTATAGAGCGTTTTCTATTGGGGCTCCAGTACTATGGAATGCCCTCCCGGTAACAGTTAGAGATGCTACCTCAGTAGAAGCATTTAAGTCCCGTCTTAAAACTCATTTGTATACTCTAGCTTTTAAATAGACCCCCTTTTTAGACCAGTTGATCTGCCGTTTCTCTTCTTTTGGGCCCCCCTCTCCCTTGTGGAGGGGGGGGCACAGGTTCGGCGGCCACAGATGAAGCGCTGGCTGTCCAAAGTCGGGACCCGGGGTGGACCGCTCGTCTGTGCATCGGTTGGGTACATGACTTTACACTTAATATTTGTCAAAAATTATGTGTTCGAAACACGCCCTTGCAGACTCTGAGAGCAGTATGATGATGACGATGATGATGTAACTAGTTTTACAACACTGACGTTTGATGCCTATGTGACACGCGAGAGTCGAAGGAAGGGAGCTGTTAGAACATTTGTACGTTCAATGTACGACGGAAGACACTTCATGCTATAATGAATAAAATGAGAAAAGACCGGACAGACCTCTGGTATGTACCACAACAACTATTGTTGGTTTCAATGACTGTAAATATCAATGTCTTTATTCAAATACTCATTGTTATTTACTAGGGATTGTACAATGTTTAGTGTAAGTAGTATTTTCATGCTTTTCCTCTTTGATTTGAAGGTCATCAACCTAAGCTGGGAAATACAATAAACCTGAACCTGACACCCAGCAGGCACAAGACATTGATACATTGATTACACGTACATGTCCTATAAGACTGACTTTGAAACAACGTTGCAAAATAGTTGTACTTGTAAATTGAGAAAACGAACGTTGGATCCACGTTGTTGGTTGGGAAATGACCAAATTCCAATGTCAAATCAACGTTAGAACTCATCGTTGTCAAAAAGCATGTCGTTTCAACGTTGTATTTGAGTTGTAGAATATTGGTTGGGAAATGACTACATTTCAATGGTCAAATCAACGTCACAACCTGACATTGAAGTGAAGTGAATTATATTTGTATAGCGCTTTTCTCTAGTGACTCAAAGCGCTTTACATAGTGAAACCCAATATCTAAGTTACATTTAAACCAGTGTTGGTTAAACATCGTTAAAAATCATCTAGTTTGATCGTTGTATTTGTGTTGTAGAATATTGGTTGGGAAATGACCAAATTCCAATGGTCAAATCAACCCGGCATTGAATAAACGTTGCCAAAAAGCATGTTGAGTTGCTCAATGTCAGGATACCTAATTCAACAAGTTTTCAATGTTGCTTTAATGTCTTGTGTCTGCTGGGCAGGTAAATAGTTTGTGTGAAATAAACTCAAAGAAAATCTACTGGAGTGGAGTTGATGAAAGTAACCTCTATGATCATCATGGTTCGAGGGCCAAAATCGGCCCGGGCATGGTACAAAATCGTCCGATCGGAATTCAGTTCGAAACCAGGAAGGAAAACATTTTTTTCAGCAAATATCCTTTAAACAGTGGAGTGTGCCTGTCATTCAGAGGAACCTGGACCAAATGTGCAGATCCTTGCATTGACATCTAACCTTGCTAGCAAACATGGAACACTGGAATCCAAACTTGTGACTAGGGATGATGTTCGAAATTGGTTCTACCGGTTGTTCGATAAGAAAAGAACCGATTCGATGGACTCGAATCCCTTTTTGAGAACCGGTTCCCGTTATCGAGGCCACTATAGTAAAGAAAAAAAGTTGGTTCTTTATTCGAATCCCTGGGAACGAATCTCTCCCCACGTACAGGAAATGCCCTGTGGAAGTGCAATGTTATGCCCATTTGATTGTAGACTCTTACTGACACCTTGTGGTGATATGAAAATACTACGCGTCATTAGTTTGGGCGAGACAATTGAGAAGTAGACAAGTTGTGTTAGCTTTTACAAGCCTTGGAAAAGATAAGTCTGTAAGTAAACTGTTTAACTTGTTTATGTAACTCAATATTAAGGTGGAAAGTAGTTACATTTGATAGTAAGATGTTTATTGAAAAACTATTTTTGTGCACTGTTTCAATGGATGTCTTGAGGACTTAAAATGGCTGCCAGTCGTGTATTTCCCCCATCGAAATAGTTTCAACACTCAGAAGTATTTGTTTGATGATAGCACTGTATATTTGTGTGAAGCTAATATTTACATATTGTATATTAAATTTCAGTATGTTAATTGAATCACATAGCTTATACATTTGTCATTGTGTGTATTTCAGTTTAAAAAAATAAAAATAACAGTCCAGTGCAAGACAAAAGTAAAGATAGGAAAAGACAAAGCAAGATCAACAACAATAAAGAGCCTAAATGGATTCATCTGCTTTGGATTGTTTGTTAGCTGTCTGCCAAGCTGTATAACCTCAACACGTATAGTGAGGGCAGAACAGGCAATATGCAATTATTGCCAGGCTTCGCTCTCATGTAAGGAGGGAAGAATTGTTGGTTGATGACTGTGGTGTTCTTAGTGTCATAGTGTGTGTAGTTAGTATGTTCCAATAGCAGCAGAAGTGCACTTTTTGGAGAGCTGTATTATTTTCAGTTTTGTGTCCAATGGACTGATTTTATTTAACACTATATTATTATTTAAACACCTATAGTGATCACAGAGACAGGTTGTTTTTGTGTTACTCTATATATTTGTTTTTCTGAAAAATCCCACTTAATATACTTTTGATAACAACAGTCAATAATTATTTGTATTTTTTTAAGGGAGTAACAGTCAATATTTATTTATTTATTTTATTTTATTTTTTTCTTATAAAATAAAAGTGAGCTTTTGTTAAACCAAATATTGTGTTTTTTTTCCATGTACAACAACCTATCTGGATTCGATAAGAGAATCCGTTCGATAAGAGGATTCGATAATGGGCTCGAACTCGATAATGTCTTATCAAACATCATCCCTACTTGTGACTTGCATAACCTTGAGGCATCTCTTTAGGTCCTCTACTTTACTTATTCAGTTGTACTAGTAGGTTCTCCCTTTTTCATCATTTGGGCTTTTTCAACTGGTGGCCCACGAGTTCCGTTCAAAAAACTTGCTCCTGTAACTCTGACAAAATCAGTGTCCACTGTAAAGGTCATTGGTTCTACAGAACATACAAAAACGACTAATAGCGAAGAGAGGAGTCAGTCAATCAACCAAAAACGATTTAGATAGCCATTCATTAAAAATGTCTCAAAGGGCTTTACAAACTCACAACGACATCCCCGGATTTACACTCACATACGGGCAAGGAAAAACTCAAAAGACCCCAGCTGAGGAAAAATGAGAAACCTCGAGAAGGGACCACAAATGTAGGGATCCCCCTCATAAGTGATCGGGTGCAATGGATATTGAGTGGGAATTGTCGGAGGCAGATATTTACATATATCCGTATTTAAGTGTTACTTCTTTAATTTCATAATCATATTACAAAACAGCTAGTGTTTTTCTTCCAATTGTGGTCTTTTGGTTGTCTGCAAATACTGTGTGCTAACCTTGAGTGTGGAATGTAAGAAAGAGAGATACTCCTTCTTCTTATCTATTCTTATGTCCAGGTGCGGAGGACAATGGGCATGTGTTTAGGCTGGAAAGACAAGACAACGAGGATGGGAGGGGGAGAGACTTTATAGAAGAGAAGGTTTCCATTTTTTCCATCTGAGCTGCGCGATTGAATGTTCTATGCTGGACTGGTCTCAGTATATTTACAAAGCTTTGCAAATATATTACAAAATACCTATTCTGTCTCTGGTGGTTCTTCTACTCAGCTTTAAGTGTTGTAAACAGCTTGGGAGCGACCTGCGACTTGAATTCCCTGGGAGGAACAACGGGTCCAAACGCAACAGCCTAATTATTGAATTGCTAAATTACAATAAATAATGTGGGAGTCCAGTCCATAGGAAAGTCAACAGATAGTAGAACAAATAACGGATGACTGCATCTGAAGTAAACAAGTTACATCAACCACCTTAGTAACTGCCAACAAAGAGAGGACTTGAAGGTGTGCCTTGAGGAACACCACTAGTATAACTAAAGAAGTAGAACAAATGCATCTGAAGTAAACAAGTTACATCAACACCTTGGTAACTGCCAAAAAAAGGTAGGACTTAGAGGTGTCAAAAGGACATGCCAATGTGGTCCAAGTTCCTCTATACAACAGGAACACTCTACCGTTCTTAGGAATTTGGTGCTAAATGTGCTGTTTGCGTCCAAAGTTTTAACTCGGTATGGTGTCATTCCAGCGCTGGACTTGGTTAGAAGTGAATAGTCCTGCCGTATGTGCTACAATGTCCTTACCCTAGATTTGTCCCAGACATACTATAATAGCCAACGTGAGTGAGGTCACATAAATGGTTTCTTCCAAAGCCCTGCATAGCATTTAAGTGATTGGCTGCAGCTTGGACATAAAAATGAAAACTGTATCTGCCTTTTTTGTTTTTCCAGCTCTGCATGGCTCGTTCGATTTCCCAGAAGGTAAGACCTGCTGATATTGTGGATTGCAAATTGCTCTCCTCCTTGTCAGAGTTTGTTGGTGACGAACCCCAAGATGCAGAGACGACGGCAGGCATTGAGCGAGAAAACATGATTTAATTAAACACTATGGCAAAAAAACAAACAAAAGGGTACAAACAAAAGGCTCGCACAAGGCGGAGAACAAACTTGGCTATGAACTAAAATAGCACAAAAGCTAACTGTCGACAAGAAACAAAAACACTTCCTGTGACACGAAGGAACTATGACAAGAGCAGAGTGAACAAAAGTAGACAGAGCTACAACAACAATTATTATGACAGGTAGTAGTGACAACAAGTATTAGCGACAATGACAATAATCCAGCACTGACTGGAGGGGAAGGCAGGTTTAAATAGCAGCTGGCTGATTGACACCAGGTGTGGCCAGGTGCCAATCAGCCGCAGCTGATTGGAAGCAGCACACAGGGAGACAATGAGGAAATAACCAAAATAAGAGCGTTGACAGTAAATGACAGAGGAAAAACTAAAACTTGACCAAACTGTCAGCGACAAGCCTGACACTCCTCCTCTTAAAAAAAACATATTTTTCGGACAATAGAGCGCGCCCGTATATAGGCCACACCCACTAAATTTTAGGGAAACATTTTTTTTTCCATATATTAGCCACACTATAAGCTGTACGTTGCGAAATGATATTATTTACACGGAAATATTGTGTAAATGTTTTTTTACATACATTAATTGTTTACAAATGGTGCCTGTAACACGGCAGTAAAACGGCAGATCAAACAAAACAGAAGTCATGGTCATGGACCCACTTTTAATGCTTCACAATCAAACACTTTAATGTTAAAATACTGAACAGATGTTTACCTTATCCCAATAAACATCTGTCCAGTATTTTCACTTAAAAGTGTTTGATTGTGAGGCATTAAAAGCCACAAAATGCAACGGGTCCATCAGACCCACAAACACTGGCTGAGTAACAACAATATGAACATTGCACGGAAAATTTCTCCGCCAGTTTCTGCATCCCACAGGGATTCTTCTTTTATGTTTCTGCACCTGCGGTTCCCACACAAGGTTGCAACATTGTTTGTCAACACTGTCTGCTCTCATTTTCTCGCACATTTGACCCTCTGATGTTCTGTGTACCCACACTCTGTCCTCCTCCTGTCTAGGCCTGCTGTGTGTGTGTGTGTGTGTGTGTGTGTGTGTGTGTGTGTGTGTGTGTGTGTGTGTGTGTGTGTGTGTGTGTGGTACAAAGAACATCAATTTCCACACTTCTATTAGCCCCGGGTCCAATGGACCCGGACATCTTATATGTAATAGAAATGTGTAGGGGGGGTGTATGGTGTGTGGTCATTAAATATGTATTCTGATATATGTTATTCACAGAAAATGAGCCAAAGCCAGTGAGTCTCAGTTAGAAAAATCAATTAATTGTATAATTTTTCTTTTAATAAAAAATGAAAACGGGTCCCACAGACCCGAACACCACAAGTGTCATTATCAAGTCTTTAGAGGAGTCTAAACATGTTACACACTGAGGGGGAGCAGAAGCAGGCATGCTAACAATAGACGAGATAGCTAGAAAGAAGAGAAGAAGTAAGTGCTTAGTAAAGTTTAAGAAGTGTAGAAGATGCGTGTTGCAACAAAGTAGGCAGCTACCATCAGGAAGTAGATTAACAAGAATGTAGCGAGAGAACAAATGTTGGTGTCCATAAATCGATCCATTAAAATGTTTTTATTAATGTTTAACAATTCAGAAAATAAAACCCTGGACACAGGATGACTTTGGGGGGGAAAGGGGTTTTAAATGAGTTCAGTTCTAAGTTCTAAGTACATCAACGGCTTGTGCCGCTAATGCAATTGTGGAGGGGGGCGTGGTCTGCGGACCTGTTGCGGAGCGGGGTGTGGAAGGACCGGCCTCGAAGCACAGCTGGCAGTGGATTGGAGTACCCAGCTGGGGCTGATCATCCAATCACCTGCCATGCTTATTAGCAGCAGCCGGACCGAGACACGGGTGGTGGAGTTGGAGCGAGAGAGAGACAAGCTGGAGAAAAAAGCGAGACGCACACTAGAGAGCAAAGCAGAGACACGCCGGACTGTACTGCTGAAAAGCAAACCATACTGTTGTATGAAAATAAAAGACTTGATCCAACCTCGTGCCAGTGTGTGGTGGTCAGGAGAACCCACTAGAGGGCAGCCTCTACAGAAATATTCATCTGATTTGAAGCATTCTTCTCCTTTTGCAGCTATTCTGAGCTGGTAGCTGATTGGCCCCTGGTGGTGCTTGCAGTTTGCACAGCGCTGATTGCCGTCTGCGCCCTGCTGGCTTTCATGTTTACCAAACTTCCCGACTTCACAGACTCAAGTAAAGTGAGTACAGCACCCACATAGTTTTCTGTCTGGATGTCAAACTTGTAGGGTGCTTGTGTAAAAAGTCAGTGAAATGATCCACAATGCAAGGCTGGAAGGACACCACACCCACAACCGAGTTAGTTGAAAACTTGAGAGACAAAACATTTTTGAAGCAAATTCCTAAAAACAATCTGTTTTAGAGAGGAACTTGGACCACATTAGCAGGTCCTTGCATTTACATTTTTACCTTGCCAGCCAACAGGACACTGGGGCCAAACTTGTGATTTAGGATGAGGTGATCCACAAGGCACCCCTTCATACTTGCCAACCTTGAGACCTCCGATTTCGGGGGGTGGGGGCGTGGTCGGGGGCGTGGTTAAGATATATATATATATATATATATATATATATATATATATATATATATATATATATATATATATATATATATATATATATATATATATATATATATATATATAAGAAATACTTGACTTTCAGTGAATTCTAGTTATTATATATATATATATATATATATATATATATATATATATATATATATATATATATATATATTATATATATATATATATATATATATATATATATATATAAATAAATAAAATAAATACTTGAATTTCAGTGTTCATTTACAAACTACAACTCACAAACACTTAGTTTGGCTTAGTTAGTTAGCTTAGTTAGGCTCCACCATCAGAATGTGTACTTAAACTTATAAAGATCACATGGATATTATTCAGTGAGTTGATTCACCAAAACTAACCTGTTATACAGGAGGAAAAAGCACACAGGACGTTTCAATTGTTCACAGACTGGTCGCGCTCATCAGAATGACAAGACACTTCCGGTCTGCAGGCGATAGCATTCAATTGGGAAGAAACGCCCTACTGCCCCCTACTGACCAATGTGAATACTGATAAATGTGTAATGACAGCTCCAAAAACGAATTCAAACCACAAAATAAAATAAATAAATCAACACAAAAATGTGACACATTATGGGTGGGTCACATATGCATGTACAGTAGATGGCAGTATTGTCCTGTTTAAAAGTGTCACAACATTGCTGTTTACGGCAGACGAACTGCTTTACGGTAGACACTGTTGTTGTGTGTTGTCAACACGTCACTCAGGTCCGCCTGAATTTCGGGAGTTTTTCGGGAGAAAATTTGTCCCGGGAGGTTTTCGGGAGAGGCGCTGAATTTCGGGAGTCTCCCGGAAAATCCGGGAGGGTTGGCAAGTATGCACCCCTTTAAGTCCACTACTTCACTACTTTATTTTTCGTAACATGATTTGTAACTAAGGTGTTGATGTAACTTCAGGTGCATTTGTTCTACTTCTTTAGTTATACTAGTGGTGTTCCTCAAGGCACACCTTTAAGTCCTCTTTTTTTTGGCAGTTACTAAGGTGTTGATGTAACGTGTTTACTTCAGATGCATTGATTGATTGATTGATTGGAACTTGTATTAGTAGATTGCACAGTACAGTACATCATACTTGCCAACCCTCCCGGATTTTCCGGGAGACTCCCGAAATTCAGCGCCTTTCCTGAAAACCTCCCGGGACAAATTTTCTCCCGAAAATCTACCGAAATTCAGGCGGACCTGAGTGACGTGTCGACAGCCTGTTTTCACGTCCGCTTTCCCACAATATAAATAGCGTGCCTGCCCAATCACGTTATAACTGTAGAATGATGGAGGGCGAGTTCTTGGTTTCTTATATGGGTTTATTGTTAGGCAGTTTCATTAACGTCCTCCCAGCGCGGCAACAGCACACAACAACAGCAGTCATGTTTTCGTCTACCGTAAAGCAGTTAGTCTGCCGTAAACAGCAATGTTGTGACACTCTTAAACAGGACAATACTGCCATCTACTGTGCATGCATATGTGACAATAACATTTACGGCTTTTAGAGAGTGCAGTGCACAACTGCGCACACAACAAGGAGACGAAGCAGAATGCATCTTCAGAGAGGGTGTTCAGCATGGTTAGAAAAATAGTGACAGAGAATAGAACAAAGAGGGACAATTCAACCCTTAACTCAACAATGAGTAGATGAGTGTTATGTGTGTGTATATGTGTAAATAAATGAACACTGAAATTCAAGTATATCTCTTTTATATATATATATATATATATATAATATATATATATATATATATATATATATATATATATATATATATATATATATATATATATATATATATATATATATATATATATATATATATATATATATATAATAAAATAAAATAAATATATATATACATATAGCTAAAATTCACTGAAAGTCAAGTATTTCTTATATATATATATATATATATATATATACATATATATATATATATATATATATATATATATATATATATATATATATATATATATATATATATATATATATATATATATATGAAATACTTGACTTGGTGAATTCTAGCTGTAAATATACTCCTCCCCTCTTAACCACGCCCCCAACCACGCCCCCGCCCCAACCACACACACACACACCCACCTCCCGAAATCGGAGGTCTCAAGGTTGGCAAGTATGCAGTACATAGTCTGTACAATTGACCACTAAATGGTATCACCACAATAAGTTTTTCAATTTGTTTAAGTCGGGGTCCACGTTAATCAATTCATGGTATTTGTTCTACTTCTTTAGTTATACTAGTGGTGTTCCTCAAAGTTCCATTTTAGGTCCTCTCTTTTTCATCATTTGGACTATTTAACTGGTGGCCTGCGAGTTCAGTGCAAAAAATTAAAACAAAAAAAAATCCTCCTTGTCCAGTCGCTGTACTTGTACTGAAAAACAATTGTCTTTGGTTTGGCCTGTTTTTTCTTTTCAAGGGTTTTGAAACGCGAGGAACTGCCATCAGCCAACGGTTGGTGGCGTTCAACAACCTAATGAAGACATTTTACAAACCTGACAATGAGCAGGCTGCAAGGTAACCTTACACCGAACTCTCACAGAATATATGTCCACTTCTACTATATTTGCTATTTAGGGCCGATGTTCAACTAATTTTACATCCTATAAATCTGTAGAATTATTATAAATCTCTCGTTGGCCGTTTGGAGATGCATACTTGTCGTGTATAGCAGTGGTTCTATAACTTTTTTTTTTACCGAGAACCACCTTAATGACCAACATTAAAATACAGTAGCATAGAAGGCTTATGTATTCATTAAAAACAAGGCAGAGGTTTTATTTAACAATTATAGTCTATATTGTTGTCCAATGTAACATTACACACAGTTTAAACAGTAACATTGAAAAATTAAAGCATTTGAGGGCCATTTTGTTATTTTTAATTTTCAAAACTAATGCAAAATAAAAGTAAATGTTTTTAACATTTTGGGCTCCCTTCAAGTTTGGTCCAAGTGACCTGGAAATGTCTTAGACTTAAAAATGTTAAAAATAAGTCATATATATATATATATATATAATATTTTATTATTATTATTATTGTTCAACTCTTAAATATCTACTAATCAACTTCAGGTCTAACTGTTGATAGAAAGTTTGAAAAAAAGAAAAGAAAATTATGCTGTTTGTAATGGAATGGAAAAAAACAATTATGCACTTTTCCTTCCCACCCAAAAAAGAAAAATGTGCAAAGTGGAATATTTAATGTCAAGTTATAGAAGTCTTAAATGGGTCAACAATTCATATTACCATTGATTTTTAATTCATTATTATTTTTGAGCAATTACAGTTTTAAATGATTGGGGATCCACATTGGCCCCACTCACATAAATGTTCAAATTAAGTCATGTATATATATATTTTACTTTCAACACTTAAATCTCTGGAACAGGGGTCGGCAACCCAAAATGTTGAGAGAGCCATATTGGACCAAAAATACAAAAACAAATCTGTCTGGAGCCGCAAAAAATTAAAAGCCATATTACATACAGATAGTGTGTCATGAGATATAAATTGAATTAAGAGGACTTAAAGGAAACTAAATGAGCTCAAATATAGCTACAAATGAGGCATAATGAAGCAATATGTACATATAGCTAGCCTAAATAGCATGTTAGCATCGATTAGCTTCAGTGACCAAATATGTCCGATTAGCACTCCACACAAGTCAATAACATCAACAAAACTCACCTTTGTGCATTCATGCACAACCTTAAAAGTTTGGTGGACAAAATGAGACAGAAAAAGAAGTGGCATAAAACACGTCCTAGAATGTCGGCGAAAGTTATACATGTAAACAAACTAAGGTGAGTTCAAGGACCGCCAAAATTAGTAGGACAAAACGGCGCTCGCCAAATACTCGAATCAGTGAAGCTGACAGTGTGCTTTATAACAATTAGGGAGGTTTGTGTCATGTTTGTCCTCCTACAGAAACCATATTAAAACAAAAAATAGATTTTTTTCCTCTCATCTTTTTCCATTTTTCATACATTTTTAAAAAAGCTCCAGAGAGCCACTAGGGCGGCGCTAAAGAGCCGCGGGTTGCCGACCCCTGCTCTAGAACAATTATAAGTTTTCCTTATTGTAACCGAGGGTTTATATATGTCGCCTATACGGTATGAAACTACAAAATAATAAACACGGAATCTCCAGTTTACACGAGGACCCTTTATTTACCTTCTTTTCAAAACCTTCGCTCCACTCCAACCACGTGACCTCACTTCCGCTCTTAGCGCCTTCAAAATAAGAGCTCAAGGCATATACTGTATGACAGCGTATAACAGGAACTTAACATCACCAAGAGGAAAGCCCATAAAAATAGGTTACATACCTCCCCTCCTACAAAAAGAAACGTCCTCGTTTCAACACCATAACAGAATATGCAAAAATAACACAGGCAGTAAAAAAAAACACAGGAGTTAACACACACACACACAAAAAATATATATATATGCATGTTCCCCTCACACCACTGCACAGTCACGCATGCCACACTATTCCCACGTACACCAGAAAATTCTGATACACCATAGCCTCCAGACATACTATACACATATGAAACATGTGCCATCACAGTAAGAACATGTTAAGTGACCTTGACAATCTTTAACCGAAAGCCCAAATTTTTGTTTAATTTCTTCTATTTCTAAACAGCTAACCAAAAGTGACAAAGTCCTTGAAACGAACTGGTTGTCGCACATTCCTCCCAGAACGAGAAACAGTCTGTAGTGGCTCTCTGGTGCCTGTAATCTGAACAGTCCCTGTGTCACCAGAGATCAGCGGCTCGTCCGCCCTAGCACCCCCCTCTGGCGACCCCTCGTCCAGCAATGAGGGAGCCTGACTAGGAGAAAGCGAAGCAGACAGGCCATTTGAAAAACCAGCAGCCATCGGTAGTGTGTATGGTTTCAGTCTATCATAATGGACGACCTGCCCCCGTCCATCAAACTCCAAAGGGTTGTCAATATGATAGGTGAGTCCAGGTTCCCCTTGAGAGTCCAACACAGACAGGACCCTGTAGGGCCCCTTCCAGTGGGGAGCAAGTTTCATCCTGTCCTCTGTCGGATTACGTAGCCAAACCAGATCCCCTACTGCATACGGCTGGTGACGCACAGCTCCATCATAGTACAGCTTTTGTTTCTCGTAAGCGTTGGCGCCACCTTGCCTGGCACCAGCGAAAGCAGTCTCCAGCCTCTCTGCTAACGAGGCCACAAAGTCTGCATGAGAAAGAGGCAAGTCTGAGCGCACCAGGTGAGACGGCACCAACACATCCACTGGAACACGAGCCTCCCGTCCGTGAAGTAGATAGTACGGACTGTAGTTGGTGCAGGCATGCACAGATGTGTTATAGGCGAAAGCCACCTGTTTCAGATAATCATCCCACTCACCACCGCAGGCGAGCAACGATTTGGCAAGCTGGTCGATCAGAGTGCGGTTAAAGCGTTCAACCATTCCGTCCGATTTGGGATTATAAGGTGTAGTGCGTGTCTTTTTAATTCCCAGGAGCTGACACAGTCTTTGAACAATTTCAGCTTCAAACTGCCGCCCCTGATCACTATGAATCACTTCAGGAACACCATGCACCATCACATAGTCATCGAACAAACACTGTGCTACCGACTGTGCTGTTTGGTTAGAGAGCGCATACAGATTCACAAACTTGGTAAAGTAGTCTTCCACTACTAACACGTATCTATTTCCTTTAGAAGTCACTGGCAGTTCAAGAATGTCCGTTGCCACTCTCTGGAGTGGCCGAGTTGCATGGACGCTCCCCATCGGTGCCCGATGCTTAGGGCCTTGCGGGTTTGACATGGGATGCACCACCGCTGAATATCTTTGAACATGAACGGCCAATAGCAAGTTTCCCTTGCACGTTCCCACACTCGTTCCACAGAAAAATGTGCCGATGTAGAGCCCCCATGTAGATGCTGCAGCACATCAGAGATAAGTGAGGAGGGCATGACAACCTGACACAGAGCATCTCCGGTGAGGGCAGAGTTCACCGTCCTGCAAAGTAGTCCATTAACAACAGCGAGGCGGGGATATTCAGTCCATAATTTTCGAAGCCACCGGGAGCTAACTCTCATCTGCCCCGTAGATGGTCGAGAGCCACTTCTCTCCATCCAGTCCAACACCCGATTAATATCTGGGTCGGCCCGTTGTAGCCCCCTCATTTCCGTTCCGTCATGTGAAAGTGCATGTTTGAACGACAAGTCCTGCGCCCCACTGTTTTTCTCCACCTGCTGCGCCCCTGTATGGAGGTCAGAGGTTGGGGGGTTTCCCATGTGTGTTTGTAGCGGTTGAGTGACTGGTTGGGGAACGCTGGGCTCTATATCTGAGCCGATGACATTCACTTGTGTGGTTGTCTCACCTGCGTTTACCACACTAGGCACAGGGTCTTGAGGACGCCGTGAGAGTGCATCAGCATTAGTATGCCGTTTGCCGTCCTTGTGCTGCATCCTCCAGTTATAAGGGTCCAGTTCCAGTATCCATCTTGCTCTGCGTCCCGTGGGATCCTTGTCAATGGACATGCCACGCAGGCCCAGCAGAGGCTTGTGATCAGTTATGATGGTAAAGGCAGCTGATCCTATGTAATGTCTGAATTGCCGTGTAGCCCACACTACGGCCCACAGCTCTCTGTCAAATGTAGACCAGCGCTTTTCTGGGGAACTGAGTGCTTGGCTATCGTATGACACCACACGCTCCAATCCGTCCTTGTCCTGAGCCAACACTGCCCCCACTGCTTCCAAAGAGGAATCTGTGTACACTTTAAAAGGGATGTTAAAGTCAGGCATGGTGACAACTGGAGCAGATGAAAGCACCCCCTTCAGGTACTCAAAGGCTGTGTCACACTCGCTTGTCCATTTAAAAGGTGTATCTTTGCAGGTGAGGCGGTGCAGAGGGGCTGCACACTGGGCAAAGTTTTTAACAAAGCGTCTGTAGTAAGAACAAAGGCCCACAAAGGCTCTCACTTCGGTTGGGTTTTGTGGTGTGGGCCAGGTTCTGACTTTGTCCGTGTTTCGAGGGTCGGGCTGTAAGCCGTGGCGAGAAACAACATGTCCCAGGAACACTACATGATTTCGAGCCAGATGACATGTCTTATGATTCAGCCTGAGGCCAGCTGCATTGATCCTGGAGAAAACTTCACGCAAACTGGTGAGATGGGCCTCAAAGGTGGGGCTGTATATTAACACGTCGTCAAGGTACACCATACACACTTGCCAGGGGATCCCTCTGAGCACCAGCTCCATCATGCGCTGAAATGTTGCAGGTGAGTTAGTAAGGCCCATCGGCATAGACCGCCACTGGTAGAGGCCCCGGCCCGTGGTGAAGGCAGTTTTCTCCCTGTCTCCCTCAGCGACCTCGACCTGCCAATATCCGTTAGTGAAGTCCAACGTGCTGAACCACAGGGAGCCCGCCAGCGCATCCAGGGTCTCATCCACCCTGGGGAGCGAATGAGAATCTTTCACGGTTATACTGTTCAGACGACGATAGTCAATGCAGAATCTCCACTCACCATTCTTCTTCTTTACAAGGACCACAGGCGAGGCCCATGGGCTGCAGCTTTCCTCAATCACCCCGTCCGCCAACAGGGCAGTCACCTGCCTGTCTATTTCCTCTCTCTTTTCTGGTGAAGTCCGGTAGGCGCGTTGCCGCAAAGGAGGATGATCACCGGTCTTGATGTGATGTTGGATAAGGGTGCATCTGCCAGGCCCCCCTTTTGACAGGTTGAATATCTCCTGATGCTCAGCCAGCAGTGCAGCCAGTTGTGCTTTCTGTTGCTGACTAGCAGAAGACTCCTCCAGTGACACCACAGGCACCTCACTGCATGAAATAGCAGAGACAGTCTCGGTTGGACCCTGAGGAAGTGTCACAATCTCGGCCTCATCTACTGAGAAAAACTCCCCGAGGTGCACGCCTTCTCTCAGTATAATGTCTTGATCTGTAGGGTTCAACACACGGGCGGTGGTAACCCCGTCCTTTACAGATGTCACCGTGTGAGCTATGACACATTCACTTTTGCCTTTAAGGTTGGGTGATAAGTAACCCACAAAGTCAGGAAGCTGATCAACGGGCCCAGGTGGGGACACACTCACAGGCACCAGCATCTCGCTGAGGGGGGGCAGTGTCACGACAGTGGCGATGGAAACATTGCAACACTCCGGGATCAAGTCTTTGCCACTCAGGAGTGAAAGTACAGTGTCCCATAGGTGTAGTTGGCCACGGGCATAATCTAGGAGGGCGTGATTTGCGACAAGAAAGTCCAAGCCCAGTAGCGCTGTTTGTGTGGACCCTCTAATAACATGGAAAACCTGCTGCCGGGAGGTCTTTTCCAGACGCAGAGTCACTGTTATAGTGCCCAGTGTGTCGAGTAACTGTCCATTCACCGCCCGTGCAGCAATAAAATCCGCCGTTAAGGGTCGCTTATGCAGGGCTGGAACAGACATGCGGAAGTTGTCACTGATAAACGACTCGGTTGCTCCTGAATCGATCAATATGTTAATTTCAGTCCCTTCAATACTTCCCCTCACATATGAGGTTCGCTGTTCTGTCTTGTCCGGTGTCATTGCATTGCTCATGGAGGGGATAAACATCACTCCCTCCATAGGGCCCATAGGTTCTGTAGCTGATGTTTGGGCTGCAACATCAGCTACATCTCTTTTCCCGACTGGTTTGTAGCGTCTTCCCTCCTGGGGGAGAGAAAATGCACACCTCGCCGTCTCTGTGTTTCCTCATTAGAGGGGCTCCTAGCAGGTCTTGGACCCCGCCAACTTGGAGAGTTGGCTCGGTTGTTGTAGGGGCTCCAATAGTCCTGTTTGTCCCTCGGCCCTCCTTCTGCGCGCCGCTCGCGCCAGCCACGGTCAGGTGAACGCCCTCTCTGTTGACCCCATGGGCGAGACGGACAGCCTTGCTCCCCACAAGTACACTGACATTGACTTCCACGTACTGGATGAGGTGCTCGCCGTTCGTCTTTCCAGTAGCTGGATCGCAGTCGGGTGTTTTCCTCTGCCATTTGTTTCATTTCCATCCTCATTTCCCTCATATCTGCAGTAAGTCTGTCCATAGTCCTATACAAACCACCGCCATCATCAGATATGGAGTGCACCATGGCCGCAGTACCGTTTTCAGTGGGAGGTGGGCATACCTGTGTGCTGACATGTCCATCCTTAGGGCCTCTCTGGCCATCTCACACCGGCCAGCGATGGTCAGGGCCTCCTCCAAATCAGTCGCTCCCTGCTCATGACATTTAGCTCTCAGAGCCGGGTCGAGTCCAGCCAGAAATCTGCGAAATTTCTCCTCTTTCTGAGCTATATCACCATAGCTTGGGAATGCCTCTTGGACTAGCTTGCTTATGTCTGCTGCATATACTTCCAGACTCTCTCCGGGAGCACGTAGGCGGGCAGAGATGTTTGCTCTGAAACAGTCTAGAAAACGTTTTTGTCCAAAAGCCTCCTGCAATTTCTCTTTCACCTGATCATAGTCCACCTGAACGGCAGCTGGCAAGCTATCCCATAGAAGAAAAGCAGCCTTTGTCAGCCGCGTGGGTAAAATCCTCACCAGTTCATAGTCCAAGCTACTGCCCGTGCCTCCAACCAGCGCCTTCACTGCTACTTCATATTGTCTGGCCCAGCAGGGGAAACTTTGTTTTTCCTCACCGGAAAATGGCTGCGGCAGTTCAATCTTTACATTGCTGGCGCACAATCTTTCTCCACGTTGCTCCCTGTAGCTATAGTCCAGCGGGTCCTCGCCTTTATTCCACATAGCAGCAGTAAGATGAAATAAGTCTTCGTGCTTTCTGACAAGACGACGCTCCGCCGTTGCTAGCTGCGGCTAACTGAGATGAAGCTAACCGACTCTCCTAACTTTACCGTAATTAGAGTCTTTCTTTTGCGGGACCTTGATCCCACCGCTGCCACCAATGTAACCGAGGGTTTATATATGTCGCCTATACGGTATGAAACTACAAAATAATAAACACGGAATCTCCAGTTTACACGAGGACCCTTTATTTACCTTCTTTTCAAAACCTTCGCTCCACTCCAACCACGTGACCTCACTTCCGCTCTTAGCGCCTTCAAAATAAGAGCTCAAGGCATATACTGTATGACAGCGTATAACAGGAACTTAACATCACCAAGAGGAAAGCCCATAAAAATAGGTTACATTATTATTATTATTTTTTGTGTGTGTTTTATATCCTCTTTGTCAAACTAAAGTTGGTTTTGTGTGCGCAAAACTCACATAATATGCAGTATTTCCCCCGCCACCCAAAAAAAATTTTTTAGTGAAATATTTAATTTGAAGTACTTTAAGTATCTTAAGTAGGTCAATAATTCATAACACCACTGATTTCAGCTTTGTAGAAAAAAAAAAAAAAAAAACATCCCGCGTGGCAGCTTTGTGTTTTTCGAGTCAACCTTGCAAATTTTTCTTGTGACATTACACCTGTTTGCTCTTTTATTCTACTGTTTTTTTTGTATTTTTTTTTTTTTTTAATTTTTAAAAGTATTTTTAGAAAATTCCCACGGGCCGTTGAAAGAATTACTAAAATCCAAATATGAGTTTTTTTTACTGAAACAAATAAAACGAACATCTTCCTGATGAGGGACAAACTTTTGTTGAATGAATGAAATGAATGTAGCTTCAGTACTGCTTTTTTTTATTGATTGGTTGTGTGTTGTGCTTCCAGATTGGTTGAAATAACTTCTGCATTAAGTGCAAATACTGTCGCCCTTGTAGATAATAATTATTGATCTGTTTTTCAGATACCACGAGCTCAAGGGGCACAAAAACCATCTTCACAGGAAAAAACGGGATTCCCAACCGCTCAGTGAAGAAGGCTTATGCACAAGGCGTAAGGTTTTCATTTTTTTTAGGTCAAAATCCTTGTATGAGTAAACACCTGCTATCTATCACACACTGAGGTGAGAGGAAGTCCACCAACTTATCAAGCCTTTTTATGCAAAACCAACATTTTTTCTTTTTTACCTGATGGCGTTTTGGATGTATTTGGGAACCCTATAAGTCATAAGGCACCGGACCATAAGCCACAGATATATACAGTAAGTTGTGAAGATGTCAGGTTCCAACACTGATGACATCTATTAAAACAGACGAGAAGCAAGGAATCATGCAGAGACAGAGTTAAATTTGGCTCAATTGAGGAGGGACGTTATTTGGGCTGTACTCTAGTTACAGATCCAAACTTTGCTCTAAAGTCTAGCCCAGTGCTTCCTCTATTTGGGAGTTACCTTGTTACATCACTGAAGCTGTCGCTGAGGGAATGGGGTAATCTCAACAGCTCCAGTTAGACACTATATATGATTATACTAGAAATGTGTTGACACTGGTGATATCGCCTTGTCTCTGCTCTGTCTGCGTCACGGCGGTGTCCGGCCTTGGCAGTCAGCAGGCCACCCTAACCCTAACCCTAACACTGATACGAGACTGGCTTGCAATCTTTTGGATTGCCAGCTTTGCACAGACAAAAAGAAATACCACTTCAGCACAATTGACAATAACTATAGCAACGGCCCT